>NC_142040.1:44049400-44357733 GCF_982192425.1 Myodes glareolus | reverse complement strand
GTGGAGGATAATGTGAGAAAGTTCAGCTTTTGTTTCATTTGTTATGAACCTAGTAGACAGTTTTTATATACTTTACTACCTCTCCAAGATGTATGCTACCTTCTTACTGATATTATCATTAATTTACTTCAACATATTTCACATGAAGAACAGAGATGGAGGACTAAAGAACTGGCTCAGTGGTTACGAGCAAGGACTATTCTTTCCAAGGACCCTTTTTTGATTCAGGCGCAGCACTTCACAACTGTCTATGACTCCAGCATCAGGAAGTCTAAGATGTATAAATTCAGACAAAATATTCATATACCCAAGACAAAATAAAAAATCAACTTAAAGACAAAAGTAGCATCCTTAACACTCAAAAGCCCCAACACTAAGGCTGCCTAACTCTTTAAGAGAGGTTCACACTAAAAACCATAAAAATTGAAAATTGAAACATGCTAAGATATTGTTGGAAACGTTTAAATTCCAGCCCCAGCACAGTTGTCTCTGGCTGCCACCTCCCTAAGACTGGGGTATCTCATTTTTGCAACAGGTTATAGTATTGTTGAGAAAACCCAAAGTGGCAGAGAAAGAAAAGACTGGATGGCTTTTTTTTTTTTTTCTAAGACTGGGAAGAAAATTAGTGAATTAGTGAGTAAATTGTCCATGTCCTTGAGGAGCAGTATGACCTAGAAGGGATACAACAAGCATGTGTGAGCAGACTCATGGCTCAGAGGAACACCAGCTTAGAGTCCCCAGAGTACCAGTATAGTACCAGCTTGTGAACAGAGCTTGATTCACTAGGATATCTGATCATCAGAGAGCAGGAAAAGGCCAAATCAAAAACAGGCCAAACAGTGACAAATTATTTCTTCAAATATTGTACAACACCACTTGGATACAGAGAGCAAACAGTGTAGGTTTAAATTTAGAAATACCAAATTCAAGCCATTATAAAGAAAGAGAAAATAGGGATAGGTCAGAAAATGAAACATTGAGATATGTAACCAAATTCTTCAGTATCTACCTAGAACGGATACCTGCTTATCCAGACCACAAATTCTCAGAGGAGGAACAGCTTTTATGTGCATTTCTCATCCTCTGAATATGAAGAAGGAGGAGCCATATGGAGACTCTCAAGAGACCCGAGAAAAGAAACTTTGAAAAGAAGAAAATGAAAATGACGTAGAGATAGTAGCTCTGTGACAGTGATTTTTAATAAAGCTAAACTTCTCAAAAAAGAATTAGAAAGGTAAGTGAGTTGTACTTTCATTACCCCAAAATTCTATCTGCTTCCCTGATAAGCTCATAGATAAATGAAGCCATGGCAGGCATTGCAGGAAGTCTTATTGCCCGCTAGGTCAGTATTTAGTAAGAGGCTGCTCCTTTAAGTCTGTGAGTCTGAGCATGTGGTTGTTACTGTTCAAGGGAGGGTCTCGGGCTGTCTTAGAAAAGATGTAACCCTTGTCATAAAATGACAAGGAGTGCTGACAATGTTTATAAGCAAGGAACAGAATAGATGTTCTGTAGGCTTAAAGCCAGCTGCTAAGTGGTGAGTGGAAGTGGAAACAGAGCCGGAAGTAGTAGAAAGTTGGAATCTATGTTTAAGAAGCACCACCTAACCCCTCGCAGTCCAGACTTCCTTGCTCATCTTCTCCCTTCTTCTGCTCTTCAACTGGACCTTGGGAGCTCAGTCCATTGCTCTGATGAGGAACTTTGTCTCTGTCTCCATCTGTCGCTGGATAAAGACTCTAGGTGGTATTCAAGATAATCATCAGTGTGATAGTGGGCCAAGGCCAGTTCAGTCACACTCTCCTGTGCTGCCCAAGGACATAGCTGAGGACATCCCCATGGACACCTGTGATCCCCTCTAGAGCCAAGTCTCTTGACAACCCTAAAATGGCTCCCTTAATGTAGATATCTTCTTCCCTGCTCCTATATCCGCCCTTCCTCAGTCTCCACCCTCCCACTCTCCCAGACTGTGCCTGTCCTAATGGGAGCTCACCAAATTCAGCTGGACATGGACTGAATGAGCATGCGATTAAACCAGACTCTCTGAATGTGACTGAAAATGTGGGCTGACTGAGAAGACATTGATAAAGGCACTGGGACTATTTTCTACTGTATGTACTGGCTTTTTGGGATCCTAGTCTATTTGTCTTTTTGGATGCAAAGCTTCCTAGGACTGGATGTGGGGGCAGGGAGATTGGCTTGGACTTCCCACAGGACAAGGTTCCCTGCCCTTTCTTATGGAGGGAGGGGGAGGGAGAAGGGTGAGTGGGGGAGCGGGAGGGAAATGGGAAGAGGGAAGAAAGTGTAAATTTTTTGAATGGAAAAATTTTAAAAAAATTTAAAAAAAGAAGCACCACCTAAAAGTATCTGAGATTGATAAATTTCTCAGCCACTCTCTGATTGCTAACCAGTTTCCACAATATGTATGCTCACATGTTGACCGCTGTCAAGGGGTAATAAATCTCCCGTGACTGCTGTTATACTGTGAGGAGTTTGCTACAATGCAGGGGCTGTCTAGAATTTTTAGATCAAAGTACTCCTGAAACAAATAAGATAACTCATTAACTATCCTACACGAAGTAACTAAACTACAGAGACCAATGTTAAGCAATGGCCTAATTGATACGTTTACCCAACAGGACCAGGAATATGGAAATGTGAACCTAGGTTAGGACATATTAAGTGGCAATCATGAGACAATTAAGAATAAAACTCATATCATTGGCCTTAAAAAAAACCTGCTCAGAAGAAATGGTATTGAAAATAATTGGTGAACTGCAATCCATATACTTTGAATTCATCTGCCAAGGAGCTCATTTAATGGAATAAAAATGCTCAGTAACTTCTTATCATGGCAGAGAAATAAAAAAGCATTCTTCCAGGTGAAACATTTTTTCTGAACTGTAGAATGAAAATGTGAAAAGCCATTTAAAGCATAACAACATATTTTAATAGACATTTTCATTAATTATATGCCTGACTTGAGAACTATTGAAACAGTAAGACCTAGTAACTCTCTTTGCAAAATAAAACATCAGCATTTTTCTCAGTGGCAAATTGACATACTGTGAAATTAAACCCTGTACTGAAAATAATTTTATGCTTTTATTTTTTTAAGTTCAATGGTTTGAATAAGGGAAATCATTTTAAAATAAAATAAAAATATGAAAGATATTTAGCCTCTTTTCATTGCAATACAAACCAACAACTGTCTCATTGCACAGAAGTGGAAGACATGTTTGGTCCTAATCAAAAGCATGGATAATAATATATTAATAAAATCTCAATGTGAAAGTTAACATGGAACCAAGTATAATGCAATGTCATTGCACTATATCAAACAATAACTTCTAATATCACATCATTATTAACTCTAATCCTTTCATTGTTTAAAGTAAAAAATATTAGCTGGTACATGCACATATGAATATGCATTCATTATAGATATATATTGACTTTTAAAATGGCTTTATAATCCTTATTCTTCCTGTAAGTCAGAATTTCCATCTGGTCTCATTTCCCCTCAGATTTAGAAAAGTTTTGAGAATTTCTTACGAGAAGCTTTTTCTGTTCTAAATCTTCCCTTATGCTTGGAATTTCAATCACAGGATGATAGACAGTCGGCCAACATTCATTATTCTTCAATATTTTTACCCTCTGTCCTTCAGATTTCGTAGTTCCATCCTTAATTAAAACAATTTCTCTTTTGCCTCCAATCTTCTAGTGAGTCTACAAAATGATTTTTTTTGATTTAAAAGTCACTGCAGTATTAGGATTAGAATGTTCTTTTCTTCCTCTCTTTAGTTCTTCAGGGAGATTCCATTCACTGTCTTCCTGTTCTCCCTTAAGACCTTGGAAGTGATGTAACCTTGGCCCCAACATTCCTGCCTGCTAATAGAAAGGCTGGTGCTCCATTGGCATGGTCTACCAATTGTTTGATCCAGGGTTGCCAGATGTTTCCTTTCTTCAAATATATTTGGATTTTTTAAGTGGCATAGTGAAAGCTAAGGGTATGTGGAAAGAGGGTTTTGTTATATTTCCCTGAAAATGCATTTCAAAGGGGCAGTAAAGTACTAGCTTTACAACTTCCTTCTAATCTTCTGTACATTTCCATATCCAACAGCTATAATTTTCAGCTTCTAGCAAAAATTTAGTATATATTTTATAATAGTATTTTTGTTTCTTTATTTTTTCCTCCTATTTTCCTCCCTTTCAAGAATTCTTCTTCTTCTTCTTCTTCTTCTTCTTCTTCTTCTTCTTCTTCTTCTTCTTCTTCTTCTTCTTCTTCTTCTTCTTCTTCTTCTTCTTCTCCTTCTTCTTCTTCTTCTTCTTCTTCCTCCACTTCTGCCTCCATTGCTGCTTCTGCTTCTATTTTTGTTTTTTTTTTCTTCTGCAGCTTTGGTGCCTGTCCTGGAACTAGCGCTTGTAGACTAGGCTGGCCTCGAACTCACAGAAATCCACCTGCCTCCAGAGTGCTGGGATTAAAGGCACCTGCCACCGCCTTCACATAAGAATTCTTTTTTAAATGACATTGTTTCTTTAGTGTCCCTCACTGTGCTCTTAAAGCATGAACTAGTTAGGGGCTTCACTCTGTTCTCAATAGTGTAGAAGCACTGAAAAAGGTTACAGTAGCAAAATTTAAAACCCATTGGAGTGCATTTTTTTTTCTCTTAACAACACTCTGATTTATCTCATTACTTCAATTTTTTATCAAAAAAAACATTGCTGGTGAGATGGCTCAACAGTTAAGAGTGCTGGCTGGTCTTACAGAGGACCTGGGTTTGATTCTCAGCAGCCACGTGGTGACTAACAATCATTTGCAACTCCAATTCCAAAGGATTAAATATTATCTTTTGAGTTCCACAGGTACCGCATGCAGATAGTTCACCTTCTACATGCCCACAGAATACACATACATGTAAAAAAGATAAATTAATTCTTTGAAATTTTTGTCTCATTTCATAACATTATCTGTAAGCTGTAACTAATGAAGAAAGTTTAACTAATGAATATTTAAATTATTTTAGTTGACATATATATCATCTTGAGTCACAGATATATATAGTATAAATAGCATATTTGAATACATTTGCCAAATATATTAAACCTGTATTTTCTTACAAGATGTTGAGTTCCTACTAGTACTTCCTGCTACTACTGAATTAAAGCATAGCTTGATCTTTTAATCAGTTTTTGTTTTCCTGAATTCTCCACTCTAAGTGTTTTGGTCTTTCTTTTTATTTTGAATTTTCTCTGTGATTTATTTCATGCTACTAGTCGTATGACCACAGCTATGTTAAGAGTATGTATACAATAACAGAAGAACCAAACAGTATCAATTCTAAATGGCAACAGTAGTTTGTAAACCCTGTAACTTTGGTAGATGCTTGATGAAGCATAAGTTATTCAGATGCCCTTTGCAAGTTGTGCTTGGAAGACTTACTGCTGGTGTGTCCAAAGACCTACTGTAAGTTTTACTCCTCTTTCATGCAACGGTAAAGTCTGCACTGAGAAGCAAATAGTCAACAGAATAAAGGTGCAAAGATTATTTCAAGGACTGCCATATTGTTCACTAAGTCTGGATCGTTTTTAACGAACGAATGAGAAACTAATCTGAACCTATATGAACTATTGGGAAACAACCTTGCAATTGCAAATTCTGACATATCAAAATTTTGAGGTATTGAATTGGCAATCTCAGAAGTAAAATACGGAGTGAGTTTCCTAATCTGATAAGCAGAGATTCATTAATAAGTAGAATTCTGAAACATCATCTAAATAGTACATTTATAGTAAGATTGAAAACATCACTTCAACTTTTATAATAAACCACACTGGATAACATATACATAAAAGGATTTTCCAAGATTATATATATTCATTCATGCAAATGTATATTCCACAAACTATCCCACAGTCCCATGAGCTAAATACTATCAGAATTGTACTCATTATGAGAATAAATTTGTGAATGTGAGTCCCTGGACCAAGGCTGCACACGTGATAAGTGACAGAATCCCAAACAAAACTTGGCCTAACAATATAACCCACATTTTATCTTATTGTTTAATTAAATGTGTTTAGCTGAGCTTTCCCAGTTTATCTCCAGCTGTCAATGAATGTTTATTAAATTGAAAGAAAGTAAAAAGCATCCACACTCATCATCAAAAAGTCTTCTTCAACCTTCAAATATCCAGGTATCTAAATAGGTATAGTTGGTGGAGCAAAGAAAACGAACACAAATTAAAATTTAATGCAATGAGTGAAGAACCATTTTTTTTCTTGTCCTCAAGAGCAATTCTATGTACCCCAGTGCTATTGTACTTGCATGCAGTCTTAACCGAGCAAATCTTAGATCTTATAATATTGGAATTTTATGGCAGAGCTAATTTTTACTGACAGGCTTGCATTTTGTCCATCAGGTAACAGCTGATTCTCTTTCACCCTCTTCCTGTCCTAGATAACCAAAGATGGAACCAGAAGGTTATAAAGTCAGTAGTTTGAGGCTTAAGAGCCTGGTCAATGTTTTCTCCTTGTAACTATGTTACAGCATGAGAAAACTGAAAGTAAAAAGCCGTGTAAGGAAGACAATCTCTGTCTGTGAAATAAGGATGATATCTACTTAGAATTGTGTAAAGCATGAAGTCAAAATACTTCTGATACAGAATGCATGTTTATAAATCCAGTAAGGCTCCCTTCTCCTTCCTTTTTTCTGTGGGAGGTGTATTTATCTACAAAGCCTGTAGGTCACCTAAATGTAGAACTTCTTTACTCAGAGCAGAAAAACCCAGTGTTTTAAATTTTATAGACATTCTATATGTTCTTGAAGGTTCATAATTTGTCAACAACAACGATCCTAGTTCAATTAGCATCTGATCTCATAGCCTATAGTAATTTCTAATATTATATAAAATGCTGTAAAAGACATGTTTATAAATGCAACTAATTATTTATATTTCTGTTGATTTAGATAAACATAATAAGTCAGTGTAAACAATATAAAATGAAAACACTACATAGAATTACATATTGGTTCATATAATTTCCTCAGATTTAACTGTCCATACCTATCTATCTATCTATCTATCTATCTATCTATCTATCTATCTATCTATCTATCTATCTATCTATCTATCATCGTTCTATTTATATTTTGGTGTTGTTACTTTGGTTTTGTTTCTTTTGCTTTTTTAACTCAGGGTTTCTCTGTATAATCCTGGCTGACTTAGAATTTGCTCTGTAGACCAGACTGGCATCAAATCTCATTGATCTACTTGCCTCTGCCTCTCCATTGCTGGGATCAAAGGCATGTACCAACAACTCCTGGTCATGTTTCTTATCGTTGGATTTTCTGTTTTTTGGGTTTTTTTTTGTTTTTTTTTTTACCATTTGTGTATGCTTATTTCTTTATATTTACTATCTTCATGTTGGAAATTCCCTCAATTTCAAACATTCTTCTTTGTGATTTTATTATTGCTTCTTGTTGGGCTATATAATTTCTATATATCATAATAGCAACAATATAGTAACATTATCTGTACTTACCAGAGTGAATTTTATTTATTAATTTTTCTTTGAAATTTTTATATACAATTACACACACACACACACACACACACCACAGCACCTCTTATCTCACTTTCTCTTATTTCCTTTCCATCACTATCAAGCCTTCATAGTGCCCAACCATACATTCCCCACAAATCCTTTCTCCTGATGTTCTGTGATCAATTTAGTTTAACCAGGGCCCTCACTGTGGATATTAAATTAAAACTAAGTATTGAAGACTAATGAGGTCACCAGTGGCTATACAACTGAATTAATGACTCTACCCCTCTGAATTTATCAGCAATCAGGCATAAAATTAGAAAGCGCTGGGGAAAACGCCTATTCTTGTGCAGACTCTGTGCAGACATCTGTGAGTTCACGATTTGAAAGCTGAGTCTTGTCCAGAAGGGAGCATTTCCTAGCACTTCTCTAAGTTCCTTGGCTTTGATTCTCTTCCCTCTCCCATTTGTGCAGTGTCCCCTGGACCTTAGAATGGGTGATATAAATTTCTTAGTTATGACTGCGTATTCATCTGACATTTATTCTCAACCTTGTGTGCAACAATGAGTCACTGAATTCTCCATCATTCACTGGAAAGACAGGCTTCTCTGATTAAGGAAAGGAGGAGCATTGATCTATAAATTCTATAATAATCTTATCATATTTTAATTATAATAGCAAATACTTGAGAAACCATTTACAATATAAATGATTTATATTTGCTCAGTTTTATAGGATTTATTTGATCACGAGAGGGAGCAGGATAGAGCTAAGCAGCTCCGAGCAGTCAATAAACAGAGAGGACAGGCTTGTAAGGATGGGAATCAAACAAAAGGTCATGCCTGTGAGGATGGGCAGTGAACAGAGATGATATGCTGCTGAAATTGAGCTTTGCCTTTTTCCCACCTTCATTTCTTTTCTATTCTGTTCAGGCCACCAACTTGTGAGATTTCAGTGTTCATGTTCAGAGCTATTCTTCCCCAATTAGTTAATCTACTCTAGACGCATCCTCAAAACCACACAGGTGAGAGCTACTAACTTGCCAGGTACTACTCAAGTATCAAACTGGTAAACTGGTAAACCAAGATTAACCACGTGACCAGTGTGTTTTACATGGAAAAAATTTTTTACTTTGTATTTTCCTTTTAATTTTAGTTGGTTATGTGATCTTAAAATTCAGAAAGAATTGAAATGTGTTTCTATAACTCAAGATGATAAAAACAAATTTTAACTATTGACCATTCTCTACTAAAATAAATCCTGTTGAAATCCAACATTTGCATATGCTGGGAATATACCTGATGTAATAGTCAGACATTTGTTAAATTGTTTAATGTTTATCACAATGTTTCCATAATGATTCTATCTGTACATAAATGCTAATCTAAGAGTATAAAGCCTAAAACAAATCTGTTTCCAGCTGAACAAAAATATTTGTGAACAGTGCTCTACACAGAATGGTACAAAATGCTGGCCGTAGAAATTATTCTATAGAAATTAATGATGAAAAAGATATATTGTGTTAATAAGGCTCCCTTATGTGCTCTCCTAATTTGGTACAAATGTTGTGAATTCTTGATCATAGAGTCCTACATGTGTAGTTCTGCAGAGCCATGAACTACAGGGCTGTCTCTGCAGCCCTGTTCTCCAGTTGACTCTACGAGGACTCATCAATCAATAACTGGAGTCTTCCTGCCTGTTGGCACATGAGGGGAAAAATCCAGAGCCAGCCCTACTCCAACCTGGTTATCTCCAAACCTGCTGAGTCATCCCTGTCTGAGAAATGCCTGTTAACAACTGGGCTCGTTAAGAAACATTGTTCCTTCTTTGTGTCTTGTATATCTCATCACCATACTCTTCACAATAACATTTTCTTTGAATCTGACATTCTGAGTAGTTGGAAAGTTCCCAGACTATTCAACAGGATTGAAATATTTGATGACACTGAGAAATTTAATTTTACCCTTTTTTTCAAAAATTTTCTTTGAGAACACTGTGGTTTATTGCTGTACTGTTTCTTTTTCTTGGGAAAAGAATTACTAACAAGTGGCTAAAGAGAAAAATAAGATAATGTATAAAATTTAAAGCAAGATAGAAAACAATCGATAACTATAATTTTAAATACCTGAAATACTTTTAGATTTATTATTGAATTACTTTTAATGTGTAGATGTATGCCTCAGTAAGTGGATGCAAGCCCCTGAATCCAGGTGTCCCCAGAGGATAGGGCAGAGCAGGAGATACCCTGGATCTTGAGTTACAGTTATAGGCCTCCTGACGTGAGTGTTAGAAACTAACCCAGATTCTCTAGAAGAGTAGCAAGTGCTCTTCTTCACCAAGACACCTTTCTCTGAAACTATTTTGTGAGTAGCCATGACTGAATGTAAAACTTCATACTTTACATACTACAGCACACTGTATTTATAGACGGAAAACTGAAAAGTTAAACACTAGATAACTTAAATTGACTATAAATTATAATTTTAATTAAAAATCTTATTTTTATTTTTTTAAATGGGTTCTTAAATTCAGGTCCTATTATGTCAAAATACCTTCATTTTTTTTTTAACTAAGCCTCACAAGGTTAAGGTTACAAAACACAATGTCAAAATAACAGATTGCCATACAATAAAATATATACTTTCTGCTGTACAACATTCTAATGCCTAAAACTCATTTTGGTAATTAATTTCCTATTAGGTTGATTAATGTTTTGCCTTTCTCCTTTGGACAAGAGTAGAGTTATCGCATCCTTGACATTGCTGCGTGCCCCAATTGTGAGGTTTATTTTATTTTTATATAATTTGAGTCATACATTTTTTTCTGAGAATTATCTGTCAATTTAATTTTAATGCTACTTTAAAAAAAATCAGACAGTTTAAGAAAACACGTAAATCCTTCTATCTTTCTCTTGTGAGCTTAAAGTTAAATATTTAGCTAAAGTCAAATATGATCTCATGTTCATTAGATCATGGTTCCCAACATTGCTAACAAGTGTCTTGCATGCTCTCTTTGAACTCTTACATTATATTCTTTAATTTGGGTTCCTTCTATGACAAAAAATATAAAATTATAATATAACTAAATTTCTTCTTCCCTTTCCTCCCTCCAAACCTTTGATATATGCCCTTTTCACTCTTAGGAATTATGATCTTTTTTTCATTAACTGTTACATGGAAATGTGTGTGTGTGTGTGTGTGTGTGTGTGTGTATTATACATTCCTAAATATATAAACACTACCTACTCAGTTTTTATAATATTACTTGTATGTACATGTTTTCAGAGTGATCATTTGGTTTTGTTCATCTACTTTGTGTGCTCCTCCTTGAGAAGACTATTTCTCTCCTGTCAGCATTCCTTAGTTGCCTGTAATTCTTTTTGTGGGTTTGTGTTCTCATGGTCTCTTCCCTGAACATCTCAGCATGTCTATATCACTTTATTCAATTCAACTAATATGAGAAGTGTGTAGAAGAAAATAAGACTGAAAAGAGATATAGTCTAACATTAAAAGAGATGCAGTATAATATTTTTAAAAAGATCTTTGTACATTTTATAATCTCACCTCCTATTATTTCATGTTTTTTTTATAATTACTGAGCTCTACATTTTTCTCTGCTACCCTCCCTGCCTCTCCACTCCCCTCCAACCCTCTTTTCTAGAATTTTCATAAATTCATAGATTGTTTTGCAACATAAACCTTAGTGTCTAAATTATAGGTCTATTTTTTTTCTAATTTTGAAATTCATCTGTCATGTCCTTCATACAAGACAGGTAGCATCATCTGAATTTGATTTTAGTTTCATTCCTGAGTAGTTTATTATTTTTATTTCATGTTTAGTTTTCATTTACATATATTTTAATTTTTTTTATTATTGGCAAATGTCATCCACATTAAATCAATACTATGCACACATCCACTTGTCACTCCCCCTGTAACTCTCCCCCTCCAAGAATCGTTTATTTTTAAATAACCCATGGATTCCAATTAGTGCTCTCCACGTGTGCATGGATGCAGTGCCATCCACTGAAGATTAATTTTACTTGAGGACATAATTCTAAAGAAAATGCACTCTCTCTTCACAGAAGCTATCAATACCTCCTCCACTATGGTTGAGGTCTGATTAGCCCTTCCTTTATTCATGCAGCAATGTTGAATTCTTGGCCAATCTTCCGACTTGTTAACTATTATAGTATGTGACAGTGTTGACAATCAATTCTTTAAAATACTTCTTTTTTCTCATCAATGTAACAATGCTCTTGGACTTCCTCTTTTCACATGGACCACAGCTCTGGTACAGCTGAAGTTTACATATGCACATAAATAGCAAATAGAAAGACAAACTGATGAGAGGGAGAGAGAGAGAGAGAGAGAGAGAGAGAGAGAGAGAGAGAGAGAGAGAGAGAGAGAATGTGAGAGTTTTCACTTTACAACATACATGGAACTATCTCTGATTTTATGATGGTGTTTTTACCATGTTGAATTTTCACTCCCAGCCTATAGATTTGTGGATCTCCAAGTCTGTGATTCTCTGAACCTTTCACTACTGTGGAAAAATGATATGATAGACATTTTCCCTAAGGTTTTCCAGTATGCTCTTAAAACCCAATGAACCTACAAATATACAAATAGTAAAACAAAAAGTAATTCTTCATTTTCAACCAATTTCTCCTTTACTACCATCTACAATCCTCACGTCACCATTAACTCAGTCTCCGATTGGCCTCCTGATCCTATAAAATAAAAGCAGTTCTTCCCAACTTTTTAAATTTAACATGAGCACATTTCTATCTCTATTCTAAACCAGTAGTTTAAAAATAAACATTTTCACCTTAATAGTTAAATGTTGTAAATTTGCTAATACTTTCCACACCTACTTACTACTCTAATATATAAAGCCTACACAATTAATTCTGCAGTTCTACAGTGAGGCACACTTCATTTAGTTTCTTTATATATGATTATACTTCAAAAATAGATAGAAGGCTCTTTAAACTATACTCCATTTCCCTTTTTAGATATTCTGAGACCTTTTGAAGGACTGGTATCAATTTTCATCATGTTTGGAAGGTAATATTCTGTCCCATTCTTCTCTTTCTCTTCCTGACTTTCTTCTCTCTTCATATTTTATTTTCAACTCCTACTTTGATTCGCTAATTTGTAAGGTCCTTATTTTATCAGTATTCAAGAAATTTTATAAAACAACCCTCATTTCTTTAGCCAAAGGAGATTTTAGCTCTATTTCAGTCATAGCATGCTGCTTTAAAAATTACTTGTAATAGGAGCTTCACTACTCTTAAAATAGGTCATATTTTAAAGATTAGATTACTTTATTAAAAATATTCCCCATATGAACAAATCTATCCACAAATTTCCCTTTGTATATATTTTCAATTGACTTTTCTATTTTTCTGCCTTTTTCTTATCACTTTTCTTGTCACCCTGTTCTGTTCATTTCCGCTGGACTGTTTTCTTGGTCATTCTCTACAACTGCACATTAAGAATGTCCATTAATTTGAAAAACATAATTAGTCCTTAGACCTCACTGAAAATCTTTATTATGTGTTTCTACCTGGTCTAATAGATCACATCAGACACTAACTGCAAAAAGTTCAGACTCATTCATAAATTGTTAGACTACATTGAAAAAAAAACCATGAATTGTTAGAAATATAAATATAAAAGAGGAATTTTGAGAAAGTGTGTGATTTTTCTTATGGTATGGCTAAGAAAAATAAGTTATTAATTATTGACAGACAACAAAGAGAATATTTAACCATTTAAGTAGTAGTTTGTAAGAGAATATTATTCTCTCCATAAATCATTCTGGAAATTGATAAAGAATTTTCTGCTTGTTCATCTGCTTATGAGTTAATGCTTACCTGTATGTGTTTCATTTCTGTTTATGTATATTTCTAGCTTGAAACCACACATAGAACATGTCAATGTTTGTTGGTGTATATACCGTTTGATTGGATAGATAATACTTCAGTGATAAAATTCTGCAGACCTAATTTGATGGTAAGACATATTTAACGTTTTAAGGATTTGTTTCATCTGAAAATCTGACAAATAAGGCCTTATCTAAAAATACATAAAATTTTGTGATTAGTAGATAAGAGAAACCTTTTTCCAGTATAAATTCGGTTTCATTCTAAATTAATATACTTAATTGGGGATACTACTGCTATTTCAATTCAATATCCTCTACCTAATATATCATAAATTATCTTTTTTATCTTGCAAAAGAGTATAATCCATTTAATTTAATTCTTTGACAGACAAGAATGTAATTTTGTCAGGAAAAAAATGAATATTAGATACCTAAACAGCTTAGGATAATAAGGATCTATCGTCATTGCTTTTTCATACACACAGAATTATTTATTTGGGGCTGGGAAGATGACTAAAACAGAGAAGTGCCTATTATACAAGTTCAGGTCCCTAAGCCTCATGTAAGATAGTCAATTGTGTAGCTAGGCCTAGTGCTGAACACCTTTAATCACAGAACTCATGAAGCAGAATCAGGTGTATCTCTGTAAGATTGGCCCAGAATAGTCTATATTGAATTCCAGGACAACCAGGGCCATATAGAGAGACACCAAATTAATCACCAAATTAAAAAAAAAAAAAAAGAAAAAGAGAGAGGAAGGAAAGAAGGGAGGGAGGTATGTAACATGAGGGCTGGCTTGCTTGGGGTTTCTATCCCACCTGATACCCCACAGCCAGAAAGCCCCAAAGAAAATCATACAGAGGACTCCATAAGATTATAAACTGATTGGCCCTTAGCTCAGGCTACTTATTAGCTCTTATAACTTATGTTAGCCCATTATTTTTATTTATGTTAGCCACACGGCTCAATACCTTTCTCAGCAGGGCAGCTTACATCTTGCCTCTCTGGTGGTCTGGGCAGAACTGGGAAGAGTGGGCCTTGTTCTTCCTAGCATTCTCCTATTCTCATTGCCATGACTCTAATTCCTGTTTGGTTGACCCGCCTACACTTCCTGCCTGGCCAATCAGTGTTTATTCAAAATAAACAGATTGACAGAAAATAGACAATTCTCCCGCACCAGAGGTAGGAAGAAAGGAATAAAAGGAGAAAGAAGGAATGGAGAGAGAGAGAGAGAGAGAGAGAGAGAGAGAGAGAGAGAGAGAGAGAGAGAGAGAGTCAGACAACTGTAGTTTGATGCATATCTCTGGTGCTTACTGTTGAGGTAGTCTATTGAGGCACTTAGTGAAACTCAGTGATACCCTCAAAGAGAAAATAAAGAAGATTAGGAACTCTGGACATTGAACTCTGGCTTCAACATGCACACATATACACACACACACACACATGCACACACATAACAGACACACATGCAAAAACTCACAAGCTCATAAGAGCACAAAAACTATGTGTATATATATATTATGTATAATATATATATATATGATAACTAGAATCTGTTATGCCCTTAATAAATTAGAAAACATATAAAAATATATTCTGAATGTTCCAATGTTTTGCTGAGGCTGCTGTGAATGCCATGTCTATAGTAAGAAGAACTCAATCAGTACTTTCTATAAGTGAATTCTATAAAACCAGATTTATCATAAGGAGTATACTGTGACCATCTGCAGTAAAAGATGATTAGGATGTTGTAAGACTGTGAGTAAATAAAACCAGTAAGAAACCTTTGAATGACTCGTTAAAAATAGGATTTAATATGCTATGAATGGCTTCCTTCTTTAGACAGTTAATTACTAAGATTTCTATTACTAAAATATGTAACATTTGTTCATTTTGTAAATGTGGTGCTTACTTAAATGTGACCTTGAACTTGGAAAGTGTGACCATCGTCTTCAAAGGCTATAGTTAATGTATTTGAACATCCACAATGTACATTCATGAATTTTCCATCTGCACTTGCTTAAAAGAGAAATATAAAACTCATTTGTGAATTGAAATTTACTTCAATGTAGTTTCTAGAAAACCATTCATAAAATCACAGCTGCAGCTAATTTCCATTTCTATGGACTAGGCATTGGTTAAAAGTAGAGAAAAGAGATCATATTATTTTTGAAAGTTATGCACAGAAAACCAAATTACATCATTCTAAGCATACAAATCTTAATAATTCACTGAATGACAAGTCATTATCCCCATTCTTAAGTGAAACTCTGACAGCACATCCAAGCTTTCGTAAGAGTTCTCTACTTCAGCAGCCTGCATTTTTGGAGAAAAAAAAACCTGCTTTATATTTTGTGATACATGATTGTCACAATTGTCTAACAAGTTTCCACACTGCCTATTATAAAGCAAAGAAGGTAGATAATAGTAGATATGCTACTAATAAATAATGAACAAAGCAAAAAAAATTATGCCATTAACAAAGTTTTCAACGCCTAACTTCATATCAAGGGCAAATAGGTAAGTGAAACAACAGCGAGATTTAGAAAAAAAAGTCTAACACAATTTCTGAAGTTGTTCTATGTGTATGTATGTGATGACAGAGGGAAGAAAAGACGTAAAAAGAGAAGAATCATAGCCTAAGATAATAAAAATCCTCTAAATGTCATCATGGAAAGAATACCTTCAAGCAATCATGTAGAATCAGAAAGCAGTAAAACAGTGCAGGAGGATAACTATTACTACAAATTAAAAAAAGAAGTTAAAAGAGAAATCCAGGCACCAATAATACCCAGCTGTGAATCTCTAGCTATAAAATAGCTAGTCAGACAAGGTCTACCCACTAGTATATACAGACAAAAACATCATGGAATTAACCAACAACTCTCTGATTCAATTTAATTCCTACTCCACAAAATGAAATCCATTCTTGGCACCAATATTGGGTTTAGTAGCATTTCATTTGTATTTTGATAAATAAAACTTGCCTGATTATCAGGAAAGTGAAACAGTCACAGTGTTCAGCCTTATAGACCAGGCAGCAATGACACACACCTTCAAACCCAGTGGCAGCAATGACACACACCTTTAATCCCAGTAGCCACACTAGTTTACCATAGAAACCAGGTGGTAGTTGTACAGGCCTATAATCCCAAAATTCAAGAGAATTATAAAATGAGAAGAGACAGCTCATAGTCTCAGTCTCATTCTGAGTTTTATCCTGGAGGCAGGATCATCATTTTCAGACTGAGGTACTGGTAAGAGCCAGCAGCTGGCTGCTTTGCTTTTCTGGTCTTCAGGTTGAACCCCAATATCTGTCTCTGAGTTTTTATTAATCCTTTTTCTCTTGGGTACCTATGACTAGACCGTATACAGGGCCTAATAAAGAACCTACTACGGTATTTTGCTAAATGGATATAATATTACCTCATCTCAAAATGACTTATTGTTATGTCCATATGCTATGAGATCAATCAATCAACCCTTATCTGTGAAACTTTTATTTGCAGTAGATTGTGATTAACCCACAAAATCAGAGCTAGAAATATTGAAAGAATCATACTAGAAAATGCCAGCTCTCAAAGTACCATATATCTCACACTTTCCCTTTCAAGGCTCAGTGACTATTATGGAAAATTGAGGCAGAATGTAAGAGGCAGAAGCAGTTGATGATCTCAGAAAATTTTATCTTCTGGATATGCCTGTGAAGCTGTAAATGTTAATTTACAGTAGTTGTGGCAGAATGTGCAAAATTGGTGCAGACCAAAGTCAAACAAAATACTAGTATGGTGAGGAGAATTGACCCCACAATTCCACTCATAGGTAAGGAGCTGTTGGCAATTATTTGCTGTTGGGAGAAAGAGAGAAGGTTTTCTCTAAGAGTGTACCCTCAAGTAAGTCAGCCATACTACAATGGAATGCTGTGGGACAATGTTCGTGTACCCTGTAAAAATTTGTCTCTTATATTTGTTTAATAAAATGCTGATTGATCAGTAGCCAGTCAGGAAGTATAGGCAGGGTGACAAAAATAGAATTCTGGAAAGAGGAAAGGCTTAGTATGCAGCCACCATCTATACGCGTAGGAAGCAAGATGAGAACACGTCACTGAGTAAAAGTATCAAGCCACGTGGCTAAAAAAGACAAGAATTATGGGCTAATTTAAGATGTAAGACTTAGTAAGAAGACTGAGCTAATAGGCCAATGAGTTTATAATTAATGTAGACCTCTGTGTGTTTCACTGGGACTAAATGGCTGCAGGGACAGGCAGGATAGTAACCTTTGTCAAGAGTGGAAGGTCAGGGCAGGGCATTCTGACTGCTCTGAGGATTGGAGAGGGAGGGGGAGGGGGAGTGGGGGAAGTGAGAGGGAAATGGGAGGAGGTGGAAATTTTTAACAAATAAAAAAGAAGAGTGGAAGGCCACATATCTAAAAATATTCATGCATCACAATATGGTCTTGAAAGTGTTTAAAATAAAAAGACAAGGTTGAGTAGGTAGTGAAGTGTGGTATATATGGGCAAAATTGATTCAAACTTATTGTATGAAATCCTAAAAGAATCAATAAGAGTCTTTTAAAAATATTAAGCACTTCACAAAAGGCATTTAGATTCACAATGTAATCAGTATCATGATATGGACATTTCCTTTCAAAATTGTTTGTTTTCATATCACAGTCTTATCCTTTAAATTATCAATGTTTTTAGACTTCACATAATTTATTAACTGTGCACAGTGACCATAAAAAATTCAATAAAGGATTCACAATGAAAAGTAATTTGGAATTGATAAATTTTTAATGAATGTTTACTTTTCAGTTGTATATAACATACAAAAGATATCCATTATTTTTAAGCAATTTCATGTATTACTTGTGCATAAAAATGATAATTGATTAAGATTTCAAAGTGCTTGGTTTTATAAAATAATACGTAAAAAATAATTAATTTAAAATATATACATTGTAGTCAATAATTTACCTTCTTACTCTTCCAAGGATTTCACTTACACATTGTGATTACCATTCATTTTGTGAATAAATTCTATGAACCAGAAGTGGTTAACAGAAGTAGAGTTATACTAAATTTTGCATTTGGCCTCAGCTATGAAAACCTCATGTCTATAAATAATCTTTAGTGAAATCTATCACATTCCTTCCAAGAATTGCAAAAACTTCATTAAATCTGACTTGCTCATTAATTTTAGCCACAATATATTACATCTTTAATGTCTGAGCTGTATTCCCCATCTCTCAAACTGTGAATTCTTAAGTATTTATTGATGACAGCATAAACAAAATAAATAAGAAAACAAATAATTAATTAAAATAAAACATGTCTAAAGTAGGCAGCACTGAGCTCATATTATACCAGCACAAACAACGTTTTCAACTTGCTGATTGTGCTTCTTTGCAATGCAATAACCTCCAGGCAGCTTTGGAGCCAAGAAGTGTCCTTTGTTTTCATACAACTAGCATATATTAATGATTTAGTATTTCTTTATCATCAAGTAAAGTCCTGGTAAATTCCCCTTTAAATAAACAGATGACATATCTCAGAGGACATCTGAGATAAATGTATCACCATCACGTTTAAGTGGTCTTAGAAATGTCATGTTGAAAATAAATTTATTTTATTAGCTTTCCTTTAAAGGAAGAGTTAAAGGTGTAGGTTTACAAAAATCTTAGCAGGATTTGATAAGCCTAGAAACATGCTATATTTTTACTTTCTGCTCAGAATTAACATTTATCGCACAAGAAATCTTACAATGGTCATAACCACAAATCTATGTTTTTGAAAATCATCGGCTAGAATTATTACACCACAATAATGTTAAGAATAACCCATTTTCAGAACAATACAATGATAAATGTCTTGTGCAAGACATACATATGTGAAGAAATGAAAGAGAACTACTCTTTTTTTTTTCTGTGACAGGAACAACTAATCTTTTTTGGTCTGTTTTGTTTGTTTGTCGAGACAGGGTCTCTCTCAAACAGTTCCTGGTTGTTCTGGAACTCACTCTGTAGACCAGGCTGACATCAAACTCCCTGAGATACTCCTGCCTCTACCTTCCTGATGCTGGGATTAAAGGCTTGCTCCACCACAGACAAGACTACTAGACTACTAATCGTAAAATCAAAAAGACATTCACAAACGATGTCAGAGTATGAGGATTCCTGGTGGCATGAGAAGCTTCAAATCACTAAGTGAAGGAATTCAAACAATACCACACGAAATTAAACAAGCTTGTTATACTCAATCCTTCAAAGTGAAGACAGCGAAACTGGAGATACATGGGGTTTTCTCGGGTCTTATCTGGCGAAGGACAAATCCTTCAGAGGGTATACAAGTCTCTTAGTTCCCCATCCTGGGAATCTCTTCAACAAGGGAAACTAACACTGAAAACAAATGAGACGACTGGAGATAGGTGTCATTTGTACAAGGGTGTCACAGGGTACTACCATTTATTCTGAGGGAACATACATCCTCCCTTTATTCACTGACTGGCCGCCGTGGGAATCAAACACCAGGGTAGGACTGCGATCCCATATTACCATACTACTTTGTTAGGGTGTCATAACAAATACCACAGCACAAACTTATTTTCTCAAAATTTTGTAGAAAAAAAATGATGGTGTCAGCTGTCAGTTCCTGGGCCTACACATTGTTTTTATATGGTGTGAATTTCCATTTCTGTGCCCAGTGTCTACTTAGTGTGTGGTGCCTGCCAAAACGTGGACCTTCTGTTGAATTTTCTCAGACAGTGTTTAATTGTCAGAAAAAGAAATCTCTTCCAAAGTTCTATGGCATCTGCCAAACTCAAGTCCATTTCTGAAGTGCTCAGGTTATCTGAGTTTTTCATATCCAAATTCAGATTTCTTTCAGCCCAAGTTTCTCACTCTCAGTCTCTTCTCAGAAAGCCTTTTTTTTACAATATTTTAAAATAGGAAATATCCATTTTAGCAATTCTATTATCAGTCCTTTTGAACACTTCACCAAGATTATATGTTGCAAATTTCATTGCTACCCACATAAATTACTCATATACACAAACATATATCTATCCAAAAATTAGAATCTCTGACCACGGTTATCCCTATACTTTTAATTATTTCAAATTTATTTGATAAGAAATCTGAAGATCAAGAGAGTCAGAAAGTTGTTACCCCTTTTCACATAGATTTGACTTGGTTTCTGTCTTTCATAATAAAATTGTAACTACATAGACTATATAGGACTTTCCTGAGAAATTATGAATTGATAGTTTGGTAATTCATAGGGAATTATCAACTGGATTGATGACATGAGAAACTCAATGAACTTGTAGCCTGTTAGTCTTGTAATTGATTACCAAGAAAACTTGATGTACAAATGACTGAGGGATCTCCAAATACTTTGCTGCCATCTGATGTAAATTTTAGGAGATCATGTCCTCCCAGAGTGAGAGTTAAGACTAACCCATTGAGTTTAACAGCAAAATTATACTGTCCTCACACGTTTTTAATTATTCGTTCTCTATATGTAGTATATATTTTTATCTACAAAATTTTATTTTTTATCTTAGTTTTACTGGTATCTATCAGTAGAAGGGTCCTATAAAAGAGATCTTGATAATTACATTTGCCTAAAATTTAGGAAATAATTACACATATTAACACATGCTTACAATACAATGAGAAGCTGAGAATAAATATTTGGTAAAACAGCACAAAGGTAATTCCTTAACAAGAATCTTATGATTCAGAATATTAGGAAAACGAGAATTATCAAAGTTAATGTGATTTAAAATTATTAAAGAAGAATTGGCACATTTCTACTGTCCACTTCAGTATATATATCTCAAACTCCTCTTATTTGAATCACATTTAAAGGGGCTAGAGAGGTGGTTCAGTCATTAAAATATTGCTGATCTTGTAGAGGACCCAGTTTTGGTTCCCAGACCCAATCAGGTAGCTTACAACCACCTGTAATTCCAGTTTTAGGGAATCTGACACCATATTTATGCTTTTTGAACATTAGCACACTAGTGGAGCACAGGAAGTCATGAAAATAGGCACAAACATGTACATCTAAATAAATATTTTTAAAAATCACTCCTAATGCCAAGGCAATGTTTCCCTTCTTTCCAAAGCTTACACTGTGAAATTTTACCCATCTCAATAAGAAACAGCAAAAGGTTCATTAATCCAAATTAAACAAAATATGCAAGCAATATTATAGACCATTTAAAACCAGAACTTGAAAAGGGGAATGCTTATACTTCCCATAAATTTGGAGAGAATTCTATCTTGTAGTACTTTCATGGCCTTACCCATAAAATAAGAATTAATTTAAGTCTGGTTCTACATTCCTTTGTACTAGTCTCATTTTGTATGAGAAAACCATCTTATTTTTTTTTACAAAGGGTGGTATTCCATTCCACTGTCAATATGATATCAAAATATGCTGTGCATAACTGTCAGCTGCAAGGAAAGTGCTATGATAAAAAGAAACATCTCAAGTAAACACGAGACAGGTGGCAGCCAGAGTTACATCTGTTATCAATCTGTATCAGAGGAGAAGGAAAAAGGAGACAGCAGGAGAAAAGCAAAGAGGGTTCTGTAGCACACTGGAGATGCACTTTCTCTCTGGGAAGTGCTTCTGTGCTTTCTCTCTGGCTAACTAGAATACATACATTCATAAAAACAGCCCAGAGTAATTATCTTGTCAAGAGACTCTTCTATGCATTATAGTCAAATTAAATTGAACCGAAATCCATCATGGGAAGGAGGTATTAGAGAGAAAAACAATAAAAAGGTAAATTGCAATGAAGCTGTCATCTTTAGGGCCCTGTCCAATGATACTGACCAGTAAGAATATGGATTAGGATACAGCATTCTTTTTTTTCTGCTTTGATATCTAGATATGCCTGCAACATTCTCTTCTGTTCTGTAGTGGGAATTACATCCAATTTATTAAAATTATTTTAATCTACAGAAACCAGTATGGGTCATCCACCTATTTCCCAATATTGACCAAGGTTGTATCTCTCTATATGGTCTTAGCTGGTCCCAAAGGACTGTATCAGACACAAATGGTTTTCTTTATGAAATGTAGCTGTGTGTATAATGATGCCTGTTCTACATCACTGGGTGACATTTCCATAAGGAAGATAGATTGCTTGCTTTAGTTGTTGCATCTCGCTTACACAGAAATCTGTCTTGTTATATTGCAAAGCATTGGAAACGTAATAAATAAGCCTTCTGTTGTCTAAGATCACCGTTGCTTTAGGCGTTAACTTAATTGGACATGTTTTAAATTATGGAGAGAAAATTGCTTTAAAGACGATTTTCATTTTGTCCACACAAAACAAAAAAGAAATCCATCCTCCCAATAATGATACGGTGGTGTAATGAGCAGCGAAATCTGAAGGCCACAGTCACAATGCAACTCACTTGAACTGAGAAATAATTATAACAGCTCACTGCCTTCTCTCCCACATAGGCCACTATCAATTCTCTATCGCTCTAAGAAGAGAAAGTTTCCCATTGCTACTAACATGAGTGGTACTGGCTCAGCCCCATCTTGATTATATGTACCTGTTTGAAATAGTTTATAAAACTGTATAAAAAGAGACTGACATATATTTATTTAGGATTAAGGAAATATAATAAATTTAATTTGGAGGACATAATTTTATTTAAAATATCAATAACATTTTTTCCGTTTATATAATATAAAAGATTCTATAAAATACTAACGTTATATTATTCAACTTTTTCTATTTTTTGTGTTCCAGAATACAGTACTCTTCTCCTCAAATTATACAAGGGAATCAAAATTGTCTTTCCTCATATTTAAGTGAGTATACTAAATCTTAAATTGTTCAGTAGCTTCACAATAAGACAATAAGAAAGTCTTATTGTCAAAAAACGAAATCCAGAATACCAAAAGTTGCATTAGTTGCTAGCATTACACAATCGCACATCATAGAAAATAATGGTCACTTTCGTCATAGTAGATAAGGAAGAAAGAAGACAAGATTGGAGGGGATAGAAGCAATCACAGTAGATGACTTCTTGCCTATGGGTCCCTGTTCCTGAGAGTAACGGCCCATCAGAATGACTTTCTCTGAGATGAGACTTTTTTCACTCTTTCCAGTTTCTTCCCTTTGAGGTAAAATCCCCAAGTAAATGCCAATCACTCTGACTTCCTACAGCTCGGCAGCTAAGAAGAACACAGGATATATGAAACTTGGAGTGAGCTGTGCTCACCTAGTGCTTGGTTCCAGCTTTTTCCTCATTGCTATTTTCATTCTGTTCCAGGCTGAAAAATCAGGAAAAACTTAGGCTCACTTTCAGAAGTACTGACTTTATGCAAATTTGTACACTTGAAGCTCATGAATATTTTATGATTTAATAATATTGTTGCCAACTCATGAGGGAATTATACTTAATTGCTTTTAGAATTATGTGTAGTGTACAAAAGAATTAAGACCATCAAGATGAGTTTAATTGAAACAGAATGAAATTAAGACACAGCAATCGAATGAAAATCTGCTCATCTGCCTTTATCACTGGTTACTTACTTGCTCCCTTGTCTCTGTTCATAGCTATGTCCCTTCTTCTAAAGAAACCATCTGATACCATGTGACAGTAGTTCTTTTTGAATCTACTAATATGAAGTCAATAATATAATCTTTTCCCATTTATTTAATTAAACATGTGGGAAAGAACAAAAATAGGATTGCCTGATGCTAATACTATGAATAATAATCTAATATAGAAAAGGCCTGTGGAAAGGTAGGGCAGCTGCTCATCCTAACCGGCTTAAATAGATCACAATAACAGGTATACAGTGCTAGTATTGACAGCTAGAATTAAGTTGGGAGTATTAATACAATTTATGTTCACTTCAACAGTGAAAACAATGAGAACATTACAGAGTGGAATGTTGAAAATAAAAACAAACAAACCAACACGTGGTGGCAGAAAGCGTACAGATTCTCAAATTTCGAATCATATAAGGTATTCAATAAGAAATTTTATCTCATAAACTTTCAGAGTTGGTGAACTACAGACGGTCAATGGCTGCCAGGATAGAAAGAATCAGTTTCCTCTGGGGACAAGCTCCCACATAGACTGTCCAAATCCAAGCAGTCAGCCCTAGACACATATACATATAAGCAATGCAGAGCCACGTGGTGTGGAGAGGGGCAAGTGTGGTGTGGATGCAGTACTCAAGAGTGAAGTCCACAAAAGGAAAGTGAGATTGGAATGGTGATTGCCATCAGCCAGGAAGGGTGGTAGGTAAGGATGACCGATCAGTAACAAGTTGGGGCTAAGCAAGATTGAAAAGCTAGGGGTTCTATTGCACAGTAGGTAAGTTTAAATAACTCTATGCATTTCAAAAGCAACAAGTGGTTTTTAGTTTTTCTCATAAAGAAAGGGTAAACTTTAAGTAAATAAGTGTTAGCTCTCATTTAAGCATCATGCAATGTATATGCACTTCAAAACACTACATGTCACCCTATGAATATGTATGCTTTTATGATTTGGTTACACACACGTAACATATCATTCTAATAACCACGAAGAAATGTCATTTAGAAACACAGTGTAAATCTCTGCAATGGGGCTCTCCTGAGCCCTGGGCTCTTCTCAGTGTGTGGCCCTGAACCCCATTCTCTGATCTTCACCTCTGTGTGATTGGCAGCCGAAAAGTAGTCTGTTTGAGTCTAAGAGTCCTTATTTCGACAGACTTCTGAAGCACAGAACACATATTAATACATCGTAACTTCTCCTTGTTAATCTCCCTACATTCTAATAAGAAAGCCAGCCATGAACTCTGTGTGGTTAGCAAAATGATATTGCTTTTACTTCCTTCCATGTAATGCCATGTGTCAGAACAAAGATTCGTGCTTGGGAAATCAAAGATGTTAAGACAGTCATATACAGTTAGAAATCTGTTTAATATTGAAAATTGGAAAACTTCTGTAACTTCTTTGTACTCTTGGGATATAACTGTTAACCACATTTTTCACTTCATTCTTTTATTTATTTCCTTACTTATATGTTTGAATGAATCTCAGTTTTTTATTATAAATTTTCTACAACCAATAAATAGCTCATTGTAAGGTTCTTCAGCAAGAGAAGTTTTATTTAATTTATCAAACTTTTCTCATTCTTTCAAAATAAAAACATTCATTTTTACAAATACATATGTGCCACTGTCTCCAACAATATTGATTTTAATTGGAAGCTTAAAACTCCAGTATAATTTTTATCAACTAATATTTTCACAATAAAGTAATGTTGGCCTTTTAATTACCATTATTCTTTTTGTTCTTTGCTTTGGGTTCAAGAATACAACATACTCCATACTAGCATCACTTAGCACACAGGAGACAACCAATTCACATGACTTGGCAAAACCAACGCTTAACAGTCCAGCTGTCCAGAGAGGTCTGAGTAACAGCAGGTCATCGGAAGAAAGGACAGCCTCACAAGTCGTTACCAAATGGACTACTTAAAACTGTGCCATTATATATTAGTACACAATGAGCAAGTGCTCTCGCAACTTTTAATGATCAAAGCTGTTTTCCGTTTTAATTAATGGCTGTCACATAGTTTATTCATATTTAATTCTACCTTCGAGTCCTTCTCTCTGTCCCTTACACTCCCCTTTCTTTCTCCCGTTTGTCCCTGCCACAGGATTTCTGTGGCATTGTTCAAAGTGAGCATACATTTTCCTGTAGCTCCTCCTTATATTTTTTTCATTACACTTTTTCCCAGAGCCCATGTCATGTAGAGCACAGAATCCACTGACATGTTCATTTTTCATTTCACCATCCCCGTGTTTGGCTGGCAGGCAAATCAATTATTAAAAGCCTTTCCCAGCAGTCTCTGTACGGTCATAAGAGCTAACTAGCTGGAAGAGGAACTTCAGGGGAACAATAATTAAAAGAGAAAGAAGGCACATTGTTTCACTACTTGCCTGGTTTACACAGAGGACTCGCAACTTTAGGTTAACCACATTTATTGTTTAGCTCATTTAACTACTTTTTACTCTTTCTGCCCTATGTTTTTCACTAGATAAGGACACTCTTTAGCTAAGGACAAATCAAACAAGAAGATGCCTGGCACTGACGTATTTTTGAAAGATTAATATTTTCAGTACTGAATATTCTAAGACCTAAAGACAAATTGTATGATAATTCTTTAATTATTTTACACTTATTCTAGAGTTACTTGATGTTTCCAAAATACATTTAATAAAACATTCTATGTGCAAAATCCTACCAGGAGGATGTTGAATAGTTGAGTTACTGTTTGTTCTTATTAATATCTTCACTGTTAGTATATTAACATTTTATTCTCTTTGAAGGTTAAAATTTTCCTAATTTCATATAACTATACTATTGAGTAAAATACTACAGAGAGATATGAATATTTCTTTACATTTTGAACTCATTCCTGTAACAATTGACCCTAGATGTCTTCTCTTTTAAAGCTTTAGTAAATGATTCAGAACTCTACTTCTTGAGGCTTGTGTAGATCCTCAGTCAGGCACAATCATCGTCCAATTCTACCAAGTTATTTATTCTGAAAGATATAGAAAGGCTTATTTTGTTTACACACACACACACACACCCTTGATTATAAAAATACAGGTGAATAAATGATTGTGATAATCTCATACTCTTCCCTGATAGCAATTAGTGTATATCTGGGCCTGTGGGAAAGGTGGCATGACTGCTTCTCAGTGATACTCATTGACTCTTCAAGAGAAAACCAAAGAAGGAGCTGTTCTGTCCACATTTTCTGATGTGTTGCATGGAGATTCTGTACTACAACATTATCTATTAACACCTAAACTACAGTTAATTTCAGTTTGTTTTACATTGTTATTCCCAACTTACTTGACAATAAAAATAGCAGTTAATTAAATACTAGATCTAATCTACACAGGAAGTAGAAAAAGACAAGATCTCCTGAGTAAACTGGGAGCATGGGGACCTTGGGTGAGGGTTGAAGAGGAGGGGAGAGGAAGGGAGGGGAGCAGAGAAAAATGTAGAGCTCAATAAAAGTCAATAAAAAATACAAAGGATAGTAATGTATACATACTGCTTGAAAACTATTACATTCTACTACCTCATTTAAGTCAGACCTTAACCCAGAGGAATGGAATATCTAATTGATTTAATTAAAAAATTATAGGAGTAGACAAAGACTTGTAGGAAGGCACCACACTACACTATAGTATTACCCCTATGTATGATATTGTCTCTTCCAGTTTGTAAATTTCATTCAGTCTGAAATTACAAAACTACTCAAAATACTAAGAAAATGACATCCTGTAGACCTTGTATGGTCAAAGAAACTATAGATAAATTTATTCAAAATTAACTGTTAACTGAATAAATAAAATATTAAACAGAAGTGTGTCTAAGGCACACTTTGTGTGTGTAATATATGATGATTACACTGTAGCCGTGGTCCTGAAGTTAAAGTTCAGGTTGATGTAATCATTTTACTTTTCTACTTAGTTGGAAAGACATTTATTCTCTTTTAATTGATAAATAGACTTACCATGCATAAAAGATTCCTGGAACAGAATTTGAAGGTCTAATAATAAGCATAATGCTCATGTCCTTAGACTACCAAATTACGAGGGGCCCGATTAAGTCTATGGATTAAATTTAGTCATTAAGTTTATAGCATTGTATGAAGGGCCATGAACTCACAGTAGCAATGCAGATGACATAGGAAAGATAAAATGCAGAAAAATAGGGCATGTAGAGCAGAGACAGGACTCATTTCAAAGACAGTGAGGAACAGCCCAACTGTAGTATCCCATCAACCAACAGACACCTGCACTAGCGTATATTCTGCTGTCCTATTAAAGCTGATATTTGGGAGGGAATAAGCACCCAACTTTCCCTTCCAATTCATTAAGCAGCATACACCCTCATTTTGCTTTTGTGTATCAATAGGAACAGTGACAAGGATCTGGACATAGAAGGAGGCTCTCTTCTCTGTGACCAGGAAAGGCTGAAATAATCATTTCATCAAGATCACCTTGTTTTCCACTTCCAGGAGCCCACAGCTTAGTACAAACAATTACTAATCATAATTTTTTTGTCTTTTTTATGTCTTATCATATTTTAAGAAATTTAAAATCAACAGGAGAAGAATGATGGTGTGAACAGCTAACAGAAACAATGATTAACAGATGTGGACTTCCACATTCCTGCCTCAGTTTGCTCCTTATATTACCATAAAGGTCAATAAAATATGGAGGTTGAAAACTAAACAGAAGTTGACTTTAGATGTCTAGTGTTGATGCTTGTAAATATCTACAGTTGAAACATTGTACTTTCTTGAAACAATTTTTGAAAACAGTTAATCGAACTTTTGAACTAAAGAGAAAGAATTTACTTTATAAAATATATGTAGGGTATGTGCTTGTGATGATATGACTTTGAATATTCATAAATTTAAGAAAAGTAGATCTTCAATAGCAAAAACAAATAAAACAGAAACAAGATTCCAATGCTCATTAAGTATAATATCTCATTTGAAAATGTCATAAAGAAATACAAATTAATTTCTGCTGCATGCCATATCATAAATTTTCATGACTATCACATCCAGAACAATTTATATTAATATCTCCCAATTCATCAGTTAGCCTACTTTCCAGATTTTTAAGTCAATGACATTATTCTTCACATCTTATCCCGCAAGGATGCTTGCTAATCATGCTAATATACAGTCTTGTAGCAAACCAACTATTGTTATTTACTCAGAAGAGTTTCTCGATGACTATTACCTTTATTTTTCCAAGATTGGTATGTCAATAAGCACTCATAATTTACAATACAGTCACAAAAGAATATAATAAATGTGAAATTATGAATGAAGCACAGGTTTGTTATTGTGGTTATTTAAATGGCAAATAATTCTCAAATGGTATATGCTTTATCTCTCGTTCCTTAATACAGCAAATCATATCGGAAGAAGTAGTTTTAAATATGTGATTAATCTATCATTGGATTCATGTTGACAACAAATAAAAAAATTTAAAATGCAACTTTAAAAAAATCATGCTTTAGATCTCATTTTCTTAATAATGTACAAATATGAAGGAATTAGAATATCCTTTATATTGAATTAGAAAGAGAATTTAAAAATAGTGAAAAACATGAAGATGTCTATATGATATTTTGAAGTCTTGGGTAGGATGATTGAAAGTAGTACAGCCATATTTATCAATAACTCACAGTATTGATTATATTCTTACAAGGATTACAACTTACACAAAACTGTTTGTAATGTGATGATCTGAGTAAAGTAAATTCAAAGCCCTGAAAGGAAAGGGGCTTCTTCTGTCACGATATGAAGAGTTGGTTTGGGGTCTCGTTGTTTGTTTCTTTAGATGGCTAATCTCTGCATTCTAAGAAGCCAACATGGAATAGACAAAGCATAAGGAAAGAAGGTTTTTAAGGCTTGGTGCCTGCTCCATGGGTCTCACATAAGAATTTGGAGATCTCAATACCAGGTCGGGAGCACATGCCAGGCAGTGATTATGTTGTCTTATCTGAACATTAAATATTAATTGACTTTCGATTCAAGCTTGACGGTCAACTCTGAAGCCTTGTGACCCAAAAGGCAGCATAGCCTCTTCTCTGTCATTATGAGGGAAAAGAAAATTCACCCAATCAGTCCTCAGTGGTGTGTCTTCAACTCTATTCCAACGTTTCGAGGAGTACGCGATAAGAGGAGGAGGTGGTGAGGCAAGCATACACTGTCACTTTGTCTGGAAGCCAGCGCTGGAGCCTGCCTGACTCCTGAATCATAACAGCTCATCAACACTTGAGCACTTACTTAGCCCAGAGAGCATTTTGAGTGGTTTGCATATGTTAGCACTCTTAGCTCTCACCTAACTCCATGGAAACCAATGCTGTTAATAGCTTAATGTTAAATAGGAGAAAATGGCAGACAGAGAAACTAATAGACTTGAGCCAAACAAAATGGCTGACATAGAAGAGGCTTGGGTTTGACCCATGTAGCCTTGCTTCAAAATGAGACAAAAGGGGCAAAAGACATTTCCATTATTCTGAAATGGACAGGAAGCAATAGAGTAAAATAAGATTATGTGAGTATCATATCCATGAAACTGTGCTTTTTTAATCCCCTGTATTAGATAAGATAAATATTTTTTATATTTAATAAATATAATTTAATAAATTGCACTGCTGGCATAGTTCTTAGATTAGATTTATCTTATCTAATCTATGAACTATGCCAGCAGTGCAATTGTATGATAGTCTCCAATTTCTTAAGGCAGTCTTTCAAGCAAAAACGTTTGTAAACCAAATGTTAGATATATTCTCATGAAAACTAGGTTAACAGTTTGACATTTACAAAATTGTTTAATAAGCAGACATAATATTTAAAGAAATCGGTTTAAAAATTTGGATATACCTTAGAAATGTTAGCCAAGTTATCAGTTTGAAAATGAGGACTAGAAAAGTAATTATGCTGAAAACCTAATGAATTGCAAGCAGCTGACAGAAGCCAGTATTTGTTTCTTAATACTAAACTATAAGATCATATTTTCAAACACATATTGATACACATACACACACAGCAAACCAAATAAACAAATGCATATATAAACCAATATAGAAATAGAGATTGGAAATATTCTATTTCAGTGCTAGAGGCATTGCCTGGGACATACAAAGCCCTGGTAAGATAATTAATTAATTAATTTAAAGTGATAAAAGAAAATATGTGACTAAGTGATGATGTAAATGGATTTTTATCATTAATCATTCAACTTAGATCTTAATAGAAGAAAGAGAAAGAAAAATATAATTCAGTACTTTCTATTTTGGCATTGCATACCACTATGCATGATAAAGGTAGTATCAAATTGACTCCATCAAATTGACACAGCCTTATTTGGATAGATCAACTGCATGAAATATGTCAGTGTCTTTTTCAACACATTCTTCTGTGTGGTATGTGTATGTGCTCTATATAAAAAAGGAAGAAATTTAACAGTATTTGTTCTCTTGACCAATTTTGAAACAGTGCAGAAACCGGGTAGTATCTGGGAGATAATCTCTTGTCATAGTGAAAAGCTCATCTGCATGTGATAAGCCTCCATCAGATCAACACAGCCTCCTTTAGATAGAAGAACTGCATGAAGTATGTCGGTGTCCTTTCTATCACACATTCCTCTGAAATAGTTCTGGAAAGTTTCAGACTGGTCTCATTACAGCCATAACTCTTGTGAAACTATCAAAGACTTGATTTATATAAGAGGATATTTAAAGTTGGAATAGGAACAGTTCCATTTTCAAGGTCGTGTGAAGATATCAAATTACATGGAAATAGAAATTTAAGATTGTACATAAAATTACATGTTTAAATCAAACTTTTAATTTAAGAGATTACTTTTACTCCCTGTGAGAAGTGCAGTGAAACCACAAAGTAGTTTAAAAGCGGAAGAGGGAGACTGGGGAGTCATAGCAACAAAGCTACAGGGGTGGTTAAGAGATCTCGATGCAGAAGGGTTGTTTAATGCTTTTTTTTTTTTTTTGGCTTTTGCAGTTGTGAGAGAACAATAAGCAAAGATGAACAGCAACCTCTAGGAGCCACAGCAGGGAATTATAAGAAGGAAATTCTCTCCTCCATACCCAGAAAGTGGTTCAGGATGCCTACATCTCCATGTTAGTGATGTATCAGACAACCATAAGACCATTGTTATGTTATTATGTCAATACAACTGCAACATACCACTGTACACAGTTCCAAGCAGGTTAAGCCCAAGCCAAATCAGTTAGCCTATCTTATTCACTAAGCTTATATGGTTTTGTAATATTTAATGCAATGTGGCAGTAAAATATTTAATAAATATTTAAGTTTTAAAAAGTCAATGCTTAAATATTTTAAATGCAATTTTGTTTTACTGGGTTTGTTTTTGTTTTTATTTTTGTTTTGTTTGTTTATACATGTTTTTTTCAGGCAGGGTTTCTCTATGTAACTGCCCTGGCTGTCCAGGAAATTGCTTTGTAGATCAGGCTGGACTTGAGTGGACAGAGATCCACCTGCATCTGCCTCTCAAGTACAAGAATTAAAGGCACAAGACAGCACACCAGCTTTAAAAAATACTTGATTCCAGTGGCTATAACTAATCAATAATAGCTTCAGTCATTCCATGGTATAAATCACTCACTGACCTAAAAACATAACTTCAATTATTTTATTTGTAGGAAATGGTAGAGTGCCTTTATTGATTAAGACTGAAAGGCATCAAATATATACTGTATATTAAATATAAATTCATAATGGGATACAATGCAGAGGCAAAGTATTTATGAGCAAGAGACTTTCAAAAGCTTACAAGAATAACTTATCTTATGAAATCAGGCACCAGAGACCTTCCTTCTCCATCAGCTGTGAACTTTCACGAAAATGGCTACCGCAACTGAAGATAATACTCTTACTAGAATCTGCCAGAGTGTCGGTATGGCTCAGTTCCAGACCCAGACTCTATGAACTCTTTCTGTTGTTGCTTTTAGTAGCCTGCCTCTGGTACTATGCTATGGTGTCTTGAACTTACTAAGGTATTATACAACTTAAACATATCCAAATTCAAAATATATACAGTTATTTACAGCAATATATAAAATAAATAACAGAAAAGTACAAATACGTTCGTTTATGTTCTGGTAAAGTTGTCTTAAAGAGAGAGTGAGTTGATTTGATACTTGTCCTTACAGGTAGAGCCACTAACTGAAACTGAAAAAGAAAGGGTGTTCCATTGGTCACTCAAATGCTAAGAATAAAATGGAAGACTGAGGAGAAATCTCAGTGTGTAATGTACTTAGCCACAGAAACATAGGGACTGAAGTTCCTAAACTCAGCACTAAAGTCAAGGATAGGCAGGAGTAGAAACCTACTTGTAATCCCAGGGCTCAGGAATTTGAAACTGGGGATTCCACAGAGAAGGGTGATTATTTGAATTAGCGAAATTGTTAAACTCTGGGCTCAAATGAGAAGTCTTGACTAACTCAGTGAATAAAATAGTAAACACCTGAGGAAATGATATCAACCTATATCATCCACATGTATGCAAACATACATCCATGTTCTCCTGCACACATGTGAACATGTACATACATACACAAACAGCAGAAGTTATACATGCATGCATGAACAGCAGAATGTGAATTATGTATAGCTTTGACCAAAAGTTTATTCAAATTGCAAATATAAAGAAGCTTTGGAATCTCTTAATTTTACACAAATTATTATACTTCAAGTGTATGATCTCTTCACTCGCAAGCATTATCTAGAGAGTAGCATATTGTGAAGAGATCATGGCTCCAACCTCAACACGCCAACGACCTATTTCTTCTGGGTAACCACGTTTATGACATTGATAATAATAATGATACTACTGCTAACCAGGAATTCCTTTGCAACCTTTTTTTTTTCTTTTGACTAATTCTAACTCATCTTTGCGTAGTCAATTCATGGCTCACCCCCCCCCCCCAAGAAAGAACTCACTACTATCTGCCTTACATGCTACATTATTTCTTTACAGGTCATTCCAATCACAAACCTGTGCTTTTCTCTATTATTTAATACAGGGTAAGCAGTGGTTAGTGTCTGGATATTCACGGTTTGCTGTACATTCTAAACTGTCCTGGGTATTATCTTATTTATCTCACACTTGTTAATAATATTTGTGTTAAAAGATTATAGCAATAGCTTCAAAAACTATTTATATGCAGAGCCAGAACTTTTTGTTGTTGTTTCAAGGTAGAAGAAACACAGGATTGAAGGTAAAGACAGTAGAAATTTGAAGATACCTTTTGGAGGATGCAAATAAAAGTGTATTTGAAAGGTCAGTCATGCATGGACTGACTTTGTGGGAGCCTGGTTTGTTTGGATGCTCACCTTTATAGACCCAGATGGAGGGGTAGGACCTCGGACTTCCCACGGGGCAGGGAACCCTGACTGCTCTTAGGACTGGAGAGGGAGGGGGAGCTGGGGAGGAGGAGGGAAAAGGGAGGCGGGGAGGAAGTGGGAATTTTTAATAAATAAATAAGTAAATAAAGAAAAGAAAAAGAAAGGTATGTTGCTTGCGGCTAGATTCAGTGTGTTGATTTGTTTTTTATGTAGATGTCCACTTGGTGAAAGACCTTTTCACTATTGCAATATACTTGCCCTTTTGTGACAGTTCTATTGGGAATACTTGCGTGTTTCTTTATGTGGGTGAATTCCTGAACCTGTGTCAATTGATCTCCCTAGTCCTTGTTTGTCAGACCTATAAATCATGGATTACTAAACCATGGCAGCTTCTGAAGGCAGACAGTATAAGTTCTCAAACGAAGTGTTTTAAAAAGTTGAAAATTCGACAGTGTTTAGGATATGTACTGACAATAAGCTGAGATTAAAGAAATCGTTGAATGTAAATATAACATAAATGTAATGGGTGGTGTAATGTGACTGAGGTTGGGCCACCAGTGGAAGTTAATATTTTGCCTGTGTTTTGATAATATCCCAATTTTTCATAGGGACCATAAAGACTTTATAGAAAGAAAAAAAGAATAGCTTCTACTAATTAGACATTGATTTTTCAATTAGCATAAGCATTGTTATATTACATTTCAATTCTCTAGTAACTTTAATTACATTGCATCGAATGTTCTAATTCAAAAGTATCCTTTTTAGCTAGTGATGGATTTTTTTGGAGTGAGCTTATACCTTGGAGTAGTTTTTAGTTCCTCTATAAATTGTGTAAGGAAATGCCCAGCTATAGTGTATTATTATTGTTATAGGTATATAAGTAATATGCATTTTCGGTCATCTACAAGATTACCCAAATCTGTTAAGAACACCCAACATAAAGTCATCTTCAACATGAGTGAAAAAAAAACTAACAAAAATAACATGAAGATTTAGGAGCAGAGAAAATGCTTTTATTGCTTTCTCACATTCCTTCAATAGGAAAAGATAGGAGAATTCTGTTTGCTTCACTCTACATCACAGAGTTATTTTTCATTTTCTATATTTTACTAAAAGAATGTCCATTCATGCACCTTAATGTCATTTTTAAATATTACTTAATAAAATCTTTAGTTGTTTAATTCAGAATGAATAACTAATTTGGTACTAACATGCCTTCCACCTGTGCCAAGCTTTTTGTATCAACAAGCAGAAATGTTTTTTTTTTGAATCAGCCCACTCCTAATTTTTCCTGTTTTCAGGGTGTGGACTTTATTCGTTATAGACAGACACATACAAACACATAAGGCAGAGACAGATGGACAAAGACAGAGACACTCTCTTCCTCTTTCTACACACACACACACACACACACACACACACACACACACACTGTACAGAGGACACACTGCATGGCATTCATGTTAAGAACCCTCAAGCGTTCAAATCACAACTGCACTTAGCCCTGATGGAGAGCCATATTTAGCAAGACAGTAAAGCTGGTAACTGTCTGTAACACCTGGGCAGGATTCCAGTGGGAATACCCGCCTGCTTAGTGGAGACAGGGAACCTCATTTAACCTCACTACTCCCAACCAGATGATGTCGATGAGCAAGAGAAACTGTTCTTGGGCTTTCCGGTAGGCTATTGTGGGGGGAGCTACTTCAGAGATGATCCCCTACTTTTCTGTAATTCTGTGTATCACTGCCCTTCTCTGGACCTGGTGCAGACACATCCGAAAGCTCATTAACACTTGTAGACCTCTTAGGAGACCCTTAAGGGCGTTTCAGGGACAATTTAATAAATGATTTCCCAAAGCGAGATGAAAGTGCTATCAGACCACCCAAGTGCCTTGGAGTCCTGAAATTTAGAAGGAAAAGGTGCCCTTTCTTTTCTCATGTATAACAGCTGTGATTTTTCTCTGCTTTTGAGTGTCAAATATTGTATCAAGCTATTAGGATATAATTAGTTGTTATCTTAATTTCAGGTAAAATTCTGTTTTGTAATATTTCCCTCAGAAGAAAGAAAGATCAACTATACCACGCTGGTGGCTGGCAATGGATAGAGTAGCCACAGAGAATTCGCAAACCATCTACTGTGTATGGGGAATGCTGGGAGTCGTCAAAGCTCAACATGTTCAGGATCTTAGTTCTCTCACCTGAAATGTACTCACTAGACTCGCTTGAGACAGTTTTAACAATAAAGCATTATTTGATTGTTAGCTAACCAAGCTTCATTTGAACAGTGTCACAAAAGTATTCTAGACGTTCATAAATAAGTAAATATAACATAAATAGATCCATTTTCCACACACAAGAATCCCTCTATTCCTCCAAACCATAAACCTATTGCAACATCCAGCTGTTCTTTCAACTATAAACAGGAGATGTATCTTTGAGTACTGCCAATCTTACATTAAACCAAGTTCACATTTTTCCCACCCTTGAATATTTTCTGGACGTCATTCTCACTTACTTGGGTTATGACAAAAGATATCAGAAGTTATATCTTTAGCATAATCGGAGAACACAGTATCCAGTGAGAGGAAAAGTCAGAAATTCTAGCCTGTAAAATACCTGACTTAAAATGTCTACTAGTAATCTGAAACTGATCTCTGGGCAGAAGTGAGTGTGAAATAAGCATGTATTATCTCATATCTCATATCTTGGATATGAGAGCTGTGGATGTGTTATGAGCTAGTCCAGAAAAAGCAATGACCAACAGGAAAACGGGTAATGTAGGAAAAGGCAGGGTTAATTTTCAACCAACAAAGACCCGTAGACACTGAAATGCAAGTGCATCCCAACTTCTAAGAGATAAAACCCTGAAGCCTTCTGGTATCCAAGCTGTCAAGACCAATCATGCGCATGGAGAAATTCAGCCTTCAGTACTCCATATACCAAGCCAGGAGCTTCGCTGGGATCCCAGCCAGTCTCCAAGGATAATCACACTGATTTATAGGTTAAGAACGGAGTGCCCAAACACCCTGTGGAGTTTCAATTACTTTGTCCAATTTTGCTAAAATATGTTTTCGCTTTTGGTTCTTCCATATTAGAACTTCAATAAAACATTCTATAATTCTCAAAATATATGACGGTGTAAATTAGAGGAATAAACGTTGAAATCTCAAATCATACATCCTACTCTGGTTGCATGTCTAGATTAACAGGTTTTATTTTTCTTTTTATGGAACCAAAAGAGTGAAGCACTCTTATTGTTATTTTAAATTTTTTGGAGAAAGGGTATCATATAGTCCTGGCAGCTTGCAATACAGTATGAAGCTGCAAATGTTAGAATTATACATGAATATTACCATGTCCTGTTTCAAGACATACTGGAGCTCCAACCCAGAACTTCACGCATGCTAGGCAAGCTCACTGCCAGCTGAGCTATAGCCCCAACCACACTGAGTACTCTGTATTTAACATCATTTGAGCAATAGCCTTGCTTGTCTCTTGAAGTTACTCAGACATTTGAATGAGGCAGTACATGAGAGGAACCCAGCACATAGAAAGGATCAAAAGTGTTATTTAAGGCATGATGATGACTCATGTCAATGGTTTCAGTACATACTGAGGGTTGATACAAGAACATCTCTGTGAGTTCAAAGCAAGTCTGGGTTACGCAATGAGTTCCAGAGTAGCCCCAGGTACAGACTGAGATCTGTCTCAAAATAAAATTATTATAAATGCACCTTCCATACTAACCATAGGCAATGACAATACTTTATACAAAATGGTATCCTATAAATAGGTTTAATCTGGTTTTTAGTTAAAAAAAAAAAAACCCTGCTTACTGGAAGGAACCCCATGCATATAGCCAAATAGAGTACATGTGGAAGTTCTGCTCTTCAGAACCAGAAAGTAAGACACAGATGGTCTGGATGAACCTGCATTTTTCTCCCCAGACTGCCTGATTTTTAAACACTTAACCCTGAGTGGAGTGAGGTTGCCCATGGCTATGAAATGATGTATAAAGTTCTGTGTAGGCTGTTCAGCTTTTTCTCCACAGAAGAGCGTCCATAATTTACATCAGAATTATATACTGTAGGGAAAGTTGCTGACTGGGTGAACACAATCAAAATAGCTCCAGAACTCTCGCATCATCTGAAGTAAAATTAGGAGAGGATGTCAAAGGAGATGAGAAAGAGCTGGAAAAACTAGCGTTTGATGTGAAAACAAAATTAGAAATAAAAAACAACCTAATATTTATATTTGCCTGGATGCCAGTTTTTTTTGTTTTTTGTTTTTTGTTTTTTGTTTTTTTTCAACCTAAGAAAGTCAGGACTGAGAGTGTAGGAAAGAACTCCAAGACAAACTAAGGTGGCAAGTGCACACCTCTAACTGAGCTCAGCCCTTTGGGACCAAGACGACTGCATCGACTGCTCCTGTCCAGTTTGTGCTGCACAGTGAAACCCAGTGTGAAGACACCATGGTTGACATTAGGAATTAAAAATAAAATCACTACCCATTCGGACTTTAAGCAGGTTGAAGTGTCTCCGGAGCTAGGAAGGTCTTAGTCAAAATAATTTGTGAGGTCAGTGAGTCCTACTGTTGGATAAATTGGTAAAAGTTTCAGAGTCTGATGACCGTACCCAGGAGTAAGTGGCGGCGGCATTTGTAATTCCCTTAGGCAGGTTACACAGTATTCTTTTTCAATTTATTTTTTTATTGTTTTCATCTTTGGAACATTTCTTCAGACTCCACTGCAGTCTGAAAATTCTTTTGACTCCCTCATCAAGGGCATTCAGGGACAATATACTCACAAGACACAATAATTAGAACACAACAAATTAGTCCAGTCTTTCTCAAAACTCAGCAACTTCTGGCTTCGGGAGACCAAAAGTTAGTCAAGCACTCAGAGTGGTAAGGTCATTACTGTTATATGTCTATATGTTTAATAACTAGTCAGTCTATATTAACTAACTCCACAAAATATTTATACCAAAACACAGTGTTCATCTTTCTTCTTCTCTCTTTCTGATCTTCCCAAATCCAGAGTCTCCACAACAGCAGTAAGAAACCAGTAAGTGAGTAAACAAGTTCAACAAATCTTCAGCATTGCTGGACAAGAAAGAATATTTTAAATCTACTTGACTGAAACAGTTGTAAAAGTCATAAGTGAACCTCACTGGTAAGTCCTGACCTGGAAATCAGCAAGTTCATAGAGATGGAACACACCCAAAGAGAAAAGGCACATGCCACACACACCAGGACACAAGAAAAGACAACTATATAACTTAAGGAAGTTCAGTTTGTATCTGCTCCAATCGGCTGCTGAAGGAAGCCTCTCTGATGACAATTGGACTAGGCACTGATCTACATACATACAGCAAAATATCAGAGTTTAGTAGAATTAGGAATCATTTCATTGAATTTTCCCACAGCTATGTTTGGTTCTACCCTAGGTCTCTGAGCCATCAGCTTCTAGATCTTGGCCATCCAGGCAGTGTATGGTGTGGGATCCCTCTCTTACCTTGTGGCCTGAAGTTACACCAATCATTGGTTGGCAACTCCAACAAGCTCCAAGCCCCCATTTCCCCAGTGTAACTTGCAGGGAGGATATGTTCTCTGGCTGAGTTGTTCCAGTCCTACCACTGGCCTGGTTACAGAAGACGGCCACATTTAGGCTCCATATTCTCTATTACCAGGAATCCTCACTAAGAAACAGATACAGTGACCCAAAGTCAAATAGTAGGGCTAGCTTGGGGAATTCCATAAAAGAGGATTGTAAGAACCAAAGGAGTTGGGGACACCATGAGAAGATAGCCCACAGGATCAACTAAGCAGGAAACAAAGAGGCTCACATATAATGAAGGGGGAACCACTGCTTATGTGAGCCTATACTGCGGTTGTTTAGATTGAGGTTTTTGTTGCACTTCTAACAGTGGGAGTAGGTATGTCTCTGACTCTTGTGCCAGCGAGTGGGACTCCTTTCCTCCTACTGGGTTGGCTTGTCCAGGCTTGATATGAGGTTTATACCTCATCTTATTGCATTGCATTGTTAGACTGCGTTTGGTTGATATCCCTGGGAGGTCTGTTCTTTTTGGAAGAGCAGATCTGGGGTAAAGGTGAGGTGCATGGGGGAATTGGAGGAGGGGTCAGAGGAGAGGTTGCTGTCAGGATGTTTTTTAAGAGCTGGGCAGTAATGGCACAGGTCTTTAATCCTAGCACTCAGGAGGAAGAGGCAGATAGATCTCTGTGAGTTCAAGGCCAGCCTTGTCTACAAGACTTATTTCCATGACAAGAACCAAAGCTACAAAGAAACCCTGCCTCAAAAAATAAATAAATAAATAAATAATATTTATTTATTATAAATAAATAAATAAAAGAAAAAAGAGGGAAAAGAGGGATAGGGAGAGAGAAAGAGACCACACACAACTGGTCAAGGTGCTAAGTATAAAATAAATAAATAAATAAATAAATAAATAAATAAATAAATAAATAAATTTGATGTTGGGAGGTGGTGGCACATGCCTTTAATACCAGTTCTAGGGAGGCAGAGAGAGTCAGATCTCAGTGAGTTCCAGGCCAGCCTGGTCTACAAGAGCTAGTTCCAGGACAGGCTCCAAAGCTACAGAGAAACCCTGTCTCGAGAAAAATTAATTTTGCTATGATAAAAAGACTAAATTTCATTAATCCATTATTTTTGTCTGCAAAAAAAGTAAGAAGCTGATTAGAGTAATAGAAAACCTTAAGCTAGATAAATAAGAATTAAACTGTAAAAGATAAATAGCAGATGGGTACAGAATGTTTGGCAGGAATATGTATTTTTCCCATCTTAGTTTGCATAGTTTTTAGTTCATGAGCAGAAAAGTTAGAAACCTAATATGCCTCTGCAGTCCAGGAAGTGGATGAAGATTCTCACTGGCTAATTACCCTATGCTGAGGATTTCATCTGTTTTGTCATACTCAATATGTTTTCCTTCTATAATTTAGAACAAAGGGAGCCAAAGAAGAATTTTGTCCTTCTGTAGACAGGTAACTTCAAGAGCCTTTTTCAATAGGAAATACTTTCACTAAGGATGAGATGACAGACTCCAATGTCAACCCAATATGACAGGCCCATCTGAAATCTAAGTGTGTAGCCAGGGGAGGATTTGTTGTTGTGGGTTCTACCACTGAGCACTGGAGCCCATGATTCTCACTGTAAACTCAGCAGCAATAGAATACTAGCTCAAATAAACTCCATTTAATCATATTTTTTTACAATATTTCAATCCTGAGAAATTATTCCTGTTGTAAATATGTATAAATTAGAAGTAAATCTTTGGATAACCCAATATGTGTTGCTATGGGCAACACAAACACATAATCTGTTTTGGCTGCTTTAAATTCTTTTTAAAATACTAACTGAACTCCAGGAACTTAATCACAGCATTCATGAATTTGAACTACTGAGTTGTTTGTTTCGATTGTTTTTTGGTTTTTTGGTTTTTGATTTGGTTTTGGTTTTGGGTTTAAAGTAACTAAAGCAGTTTTTTAAAGATGAATTTATCTTCTCAAAACATAAATGAGAAAGAAATGAATAAGTTATATTTTGGATGAGCTGTGTCCTTCCAACATTCGTATTAAAGCCTTAAACCCCATACCTTAAAATGTAACTGGGTTTAAGATACTTCAAATGAGCATAACCAGGTTGAAATGAGACTCTTAGGGGGCTAAGAAGATGACCCAGTGGATAAGGCATTTGTCTTTGAAGCATGAGAACCAAAGTTCAGATCCCTAGCATTCATAAGATGCCAAGTACAAGATCTCCTGAGTAACCTGGGAGTGCAGAGGTCATGAGAGAGGTTAGAATGGGAGAGAGGAGGAAGGGATGGAAGTGGAGAAAAATGTATAGCTCAGTTTAAAAAAAATTAAAAAGGAAAAGCAAAACAAGCTTGTTTGGAACTCTAACAAGGGAGCACAGCTACTTTTTTACCCTTGACCAAAGAGCAGTCCTCTATTCAGGGAAGGTACCTCTTTGGAAGGGACATGCATGGAGTTGTGAGGGAAGAAGGGGACACCTGTCAAGCCAGCCATACCAGTTAAATCAACCATAGTCATCAATGGGGAAACAGATATCACAGCCAGATCATCCTCAATCGAAGAGAAGTTGAAGAGAGGGAGAAGGGCACATATGAGCACAGGAAGTCAAGATCATGATGGAGAAATTGACTGAGACAGCTGAACCAAGCTAGTGGGAACTCGTGAACTCTAGACCTATAGCTGCAGAGCCTCCATGGGACCAAACTAGGCCCTCCATATTTGGGAGACAGTGGTGAAGCTTGAAATACCTGTGGGTCCACTGACTGTAGGACCAGGATATATTCCTGATGCATGAAATAGTTTGCTGGAGCCCATTCCCTATGGTGGGATACCTTGCTTAGCTTTTTTTCTGGGGAATGGAGCGGGCAGTCCTGACCCAATTAAGTGTGCCAGACTTTATTGACTCACCATGGGAGCCCTTACTCTTCCTGAGGAGTACATGGAGGGTAGGCTGGGAGGGAGGGCAGGAGAAAGGGTAGGAGGAGGAGTGAGAGGGAGAACTGTGGTTGGAATGTAAAATAAGGAAAATACAAATAATTGTGTGTTGTCCTTTTATAAGGAAAACAATGTCTACATCGTGTGCTATGTGAGTTTTATGTTTGCTCTAAACTTTCAACTTACATTTTTAGTTCCTGCTGACAACAGTACAGAATTTAAAAACTATGGAGCTTGTAACTCAGCTTACATTTTACAAACTATTTTTAACTTAATTTATTTTGGTTTAATGTATGTCTTATGGACTAGTAAATCCTCTTTTGAACAACAACAACAAAAGCCAAGTAGGCAAGGTGTCCCATCTGTAATAACACGACTCAGGAAACAGAGGCAAGGGATTCCTAGAGGGAGCTGTGAAGTTACTAGCAATGTTTGGAAGCTCCCAGATCAGCAAGAAACCTGCCTTGGTAAACCAAGGGAAACCCTGCATCTTAACTTCTGCCTTCGACATCAACGTGCATCACACATGTATGCCCACAGACATGTAAACACATATAACCACACTTGCAAACACTACATACACACATACCCATTTAAATGTGAAACCATCAGGAACGGCTCGATTCTAATATCAAGTATCTTGCAAGATGAGAACATCTGGACAGCTAAGGAGACAACACAGGTCTGGATGAAGTTAAGTGTGTGATGGCAGAGCAAGACAGACCCTTCCTGCAAGCCAAAGAGAGTGGATCTGCAGACACCTTGATGCAGAATATCAGACTCAAAAATCAGGAAAGTGTAAACTGCCTTTTAAGGCACTAGATCTGTATCGTTCTGTTATGGCAGCCTTAATCAATACATGTAAATGCATATTAACATGTATACATATTCTATGTATACATATAAATATGTCATCTCTACTTCAATTTCTATTTATCAGTAAAAACTGATTTTATATATATATATATATTCATTGAATGTTTATATGAATACTAACTGATGAAAATGCTAGAATTTCTCTTTATTTCTGTTGTCATTAAAATAGAGTATTTACTTTTAAGTTTACAATGTTCAGATTCAAATGCCAAAAAGATCACTCTGCACTTATTGATTAAATAACTATCGAATTCTACACAATTTTGAAACACTAGCAAACAAGTTGGTTGTTCATCATCAAATTTAATTTCTATTCCTATTAGTCTGCTCATTTCTAGTGTTGAGACAATCTGTGTCTATTAAACGTCCACAAAATTAATTGACTTCTCTGCCCAAAATAATCAAAAATCTCCCCAGTGAAGAAAAACAATCAAAGTGAATGTCAAGATATGAAACCTTTTTAACTTGACTGGGGGCTGTAGAGAGAGCTCAGAGAATAGAGTGTTCACTGCTCTCATCAAGGGCCAGGACTGTGTGGTTGACAAGCATCTGTAACTCTAGATCCAAGTGACCCAACATCCTCTTTGGGCCTTCACAAGCACATACTCAGAAGGGCACGAAAACACATACATACATAAAAAAATTAAAAAATTACATCTTAAACAAACAAAAAAATGCTGACTGGGTCTATCTCAGGAACTACTGGATTTATTTCAACTATTTTTGCTTTAATTTCTGGAAGGCAGAAGATATGTAATTTGTAATATTATAGACAACTTCAAAATACCTGTTGTAGTCACTGACATGGTGTGAAACCATTTATTCTTTTAATATTGACAGCGATGATGCCCCATGCAACAGTCACGATCTTCTCACGTGCCTAAATACATTCTTAAAATCTACAGAGGCCACCAAAGTATTAATCACAAAAATAACTGTTATACTGTCACCTGTGATTTTCTACATCAACCATGTTTTTTTTTTAAGTCATAAAATCCAGTGATTAAAGAGGAATAAGGTAACTTAACTAGAAAGGCTATTTTAAATGATGGAATTCAGCTTCTAATGCTTAGAGATTGTTATTTAAAAGAGTGAATGGGATTATATCATCCGGGATTTTTAATTTAATGTTTATTTCATACTTTCGCCACAGAATGAGTAAAGTGGACTTTAAACATCACGTTAGTTTTGTGGAATTTTTCAAAAGGGAATATCCAATATATGGCTTCCTGTATGCAACTTGTAGCAGACAGCCTTGCCCACAAAAGCTGTACTGCCAGCAAAACCATTAAAGTGATAATCAATTGTGGACTGTCATGCTCCAAGGAATATTGTAAGGCAAAATGAAACCTTGCCAGATATTGAAAATATTACCCACTGTGGAATTTAAAATGTGACTAGTTGCTTGACATCCTGCCCATATTAGTTCTTGCTTGAAGCTACCAAGCTAAGCGTTTTTAAGGAAAAGAAGTGGCCTCAGGTTTTCTTTTTGATCGCTGCAATAAACACAGTGTTTGTTATTGACCTGTTTTCCTCCTCTTCCCCAAAATTGTTCTTGTAGAGTTTCTGCACATTTAAAAGAAATGGATTATGAAGACTGTTACGGTCACACAGTCGTCTCTCTTTGTGTGTAGCTCACTTCCCACATTTTAGCTATGTGCTGTCAACCACTGCCTCTCGTCAGTTTTGGTCATAAAATAGTAAAATGGGAAATCCAGAAATGTGTAGTTTTAAATTATAGATTTCTTGATGCTTTGAGTAGTACGATAAAATAATTTTTTTCTGACATGCTCTCCATACCCTGACATGAACCACTTTTTTTGTCTACTCCGTGGGTATGCCAGATGCCATAGTTGCATCCTATGGTGATGCTGAACTTATTTATTGGACACAGTAATGGTAACGTACTAACAATTGTAAAGCAGCGTAGTCATAATATCCTGGAATAAAATTGTCGGCGATACCTTTCTTGTGCTTTCGGACTATTACTGAACAATGTATTGTTTACACAACACTGTGAAACTGTGAGCATCTCTCTGACAACTGAGATAGTAACTAACTGAATATTCAGTGGGTAGCCTCTATAATCTCAACACACAAGGCAGTGATTGTTTTGGATGTAAAATGATCCTTAAAGGTTCATGTTTGAATGCTTATTCTCTCTTGAGCTGGACTTGCTGTTTTAGGAGGTGGATAAATACAGACTTTGAGTTTATATAGTGAGGCTCTACTTCTCTCTACTCTCTGCTTCTGAAAAGCATTTGTGATGTGGCCAGCTGCCTCGTGCTCCTTCTGCAGAGTAACCAGCCATTATGCTCTCCCCAAACAGTCCTTCGCCCCTGCATTTTCTGTTGCCAGGCATTTTGTCACAGCAACAAGAACAATAATACATACAATAATGTGATTTGGTACTATCAAAGGTTTTCACTATCTAATGGTTGCCTCAGAGCACACTCTATATGAATAAAGGTCACTACTATGACAAAAATAAAATAGCCATACATCGTTTATAATAATTAATGCAAAATTTGTGCATAACTGATATTCATTACCACAGCAAGACTTTCTTGTAGCAGCCATTTTTGTTTGGCTCTGTTTGGTTCACAATTACTCTGCATGAACCAAAGTTTTAGTATTACAGTGCTGGTCTTTGATATCAAGATTTTTTTTAAATATATTTATTTGGTTTGAGGGTTAGTGATTTGGAACAAGTTCACTGATATAGGATATTAAAGACCAATTGCACAACCCCACAATTATACAGCACATATGATGTTATTGCTTCCTCTGTCTCCCTCGCCTTCACTAGGAATCTGTCATATCAGGTGCATGTGTCAATTAAGCACACTGATAATATGGAAATAGGTAACTTTCCACTAAGTTTTAGACACAGTGTGTCAGGTGTTTCTTAATTTTGCTAAAGCTCTATTTATGAATTCTAATTCCTTTGAGTTAACTAACATAATAATTTTCTGTTGTCACTACTTAGACAGCTATTACATAAAGGAAAACCAGGAAACAACTGCTCAAACTTAAAAATATTTTTGCCTAGAGAGAATTTTAATTCCAGAGTCAGAGAAATAAGCTTATGTAATGTAAACCAACACATAATAGGTCAATGTGATAGTTGCATTAAAAACTTCTAGCTTACAAAAATATATATTTAACATTTTAGTTTTGATTGAATTTGATGATTTTTTTTTTGGTGGTTGGGATTGAATCCACAGGACAGGGCGTACTGGCTATTCATGGTAACGCTAAGTCACATGCCTAAGCCCCATCTGTATAATTTTATATATGAAATATTTAGAGATTTTTTTTTCAATTTGAGCATTAGGCCATTTAGATCACAATTCACTACTCACTTCATTCTTTTGTTTCAAAATACTATGATTTAAGTTATTGATGATGAAAAGGGTCAGTACATATATTTAGTAATTAAAAGATTATTACTTTTGAAATTAATGTATCATTTGTTATCAACAGGTCATAAACTATATAAAACAAAATATTAATTTTGAACTCCTTAGCCAGTACAAAACTTTGTAAAAAATCAAGCCAAACATAATGGTTCAGAAAATAGTTGAAGTTAATTGAAATATCAAGAAAAATAACATTTGAAATGTAATTTATAAAAAGTGCTGAAGCTGTCATATGTAGAATATCACAAAAATAAGCTTAACTCTAATTCATTTCTGAGGGATTAAATTAAACGTGCTTACTTACCAAAAGAGTTGACGCCACTCTATGTTCTCATTTTATAGATGTTACTCACAGGATCTGTAGCTCGTCCATATCTTAGGAAGTATGAATAGCTAGTGCCAAAGCAAAAAGTGCAGGCGGTGTGGGTGGTGATTACACCCGTAGTCATTCTGCCAGTAAGGTCATCATTCAATTTTTAAGTAAGCAACATTAAAGAAAGTCTGTGGTCTTGACACACTCAAAGGTTTCTATTAATAGATAATGGTAGTGTAAGAAATTATGGAGCCAGCCACATAGGTGACAAAGCATCTATTAACTACCATTCTGTGTTCTGCTGATAAATGGTTCTTCAAAATGTATGAATAATACAGGATGTGAAATTATATTTCATATGCCCACAGAGGCTAAATATATCAACCTTTTCAAAAATGATATATGTGAGCCAATGGTGTTCTGTTGCTTAGAAATGGCAAAAAAAAAAAAATAGTGTAAACTACAAACTCCTGGGGTGTTTACAGATTGGCTGAATGACCAATAACACCAAAACTAAAATCACAGCTTCAAAATACCAAATTATGATTTCCATATCCTTTTCCAACTCAAGAAAAGAATACTATTTTACAGTTAAAAAAATACCCAACTCTTCATTTAAACAATAATCTACTTTCACTAATTTATGTTATCAAATGAAACCATTTTGCTGGTAAGTGAAAGAGGAATGAGAATCAACCATGACTCAGGAAACATGAGAACTTTCATTTTGCTTTGCTAAATTTCCAAAGAAATTGATGCATCCGTGTTTCATTTGTCGTTTCTAAAGTTTAAAAAGAAGACTTAGAGTGAGAATAACAAACTCTATAACTGCATAATCTAAAGCAAACATGATGGAAAAAAGCAAATATTTGCCTTCTTGGTGTATATTTGCAACACGTGTTTGGAGTATACAGATTCTTAAGATTAAATGAGAGTCACTGGTTAATTTGCAAGGATAACCACCCAATGTCACAACTGTGTTGCCTTAATCATAAATTTTCACAATTAAAAACAGACATTTAACTCTGTCATTATTTCACTTTATTTACTTCGACATAATAACTACGGAAACAATCAGTGAGCTATCTATGAAAATTATATCATAAGCATTGTTTCTGTATGTCAGACAAAAAAAACTTTTGGTTTCCTAACAACCAGGGCCTTCTGCTTGCCAGAATTCTACCACTGAATTCTCAAAGCTTAATTTGTCTCTAAATACAGCTAATTGAAATCAGGCAAATGTGCATGTGTTAGGGAATATTTAATTGTATTATATAGAAGCACAACAAAATTATATGTCCTTACTTAAAACATGTTTTTAAACGATTGAGACAAACAGAAAAGTCTTCAAAACATCATGTTATTATAGAATACTAATTTTTGAGCAATATGAACAGTATGATCAGTTTTGGTTTTAGTTTATGTTCATGTGTAGCCCAGGCTGTCGTTTATGTCCTGATCTGCCTGATTCAGCCTCCTGACGAGTGCAGACATTGCAAATGGGTAAACATTCTAGGCTTCTAAAGTTTAATAACCTGTCGAAATTCATAAAGTCTTTATGTTTTAAAAATGAGAAGATATGGGTGTGTATCTACTAAATATTGTTTATATTGTTATCTAGTACTTAGAAAGCATGGAATAAGATAGTTGATTTTCATTTAGCATGTGATGTTTATTTTCCATGAAAGTGGTATTTGTAACTCATAATTTTGCCTACAATGTGAATAATCAATAAAACAAAATCAATTCAGGTGTAAAGATGGCACAATGAAAGCAAAAAGGAAACAATTAAAAAGAAATTGATAAAGAAATATCACAGTTTGTATTTCTGGCAGATGTGAATAATAAACAGCAACATAAAAGTAAGCTGGCAAACATAGTTTATAGGAAATATTAACTATGAGTCCTTCTACTTATTAGTGTAAACTTTTACTTCTTCATCAGCCATGAGAAAGCTAAATCAGCCATTTTCCTCAGTTTACGGTCCCATAGTCAAGAAGACCAAAGTTCCTCACTTAAATATCCAGTGTCCCCCAAAATCTTTCTCTTTACCTTAAAAGATGCATTTTACTTTGCATCTTTTAAGGTAAAGAGAAGACTTTTATTGGAAAAAAAGAGTGCTGGATATGTAGTGTCTAATTATATACATCATAGCATGCATGAGGCCTTTGTCCTATCCCCAGAACTAGAAGTGTACACATATACGCACTCAAACACACACACACACACACACACACACACACACACACACACACACACACACACAGACAGACACACGAACACATACACACTCACTCTATAACCACATAATTTAAATAAAACAGATGATAGAAGAAAAGCAAATCATTGCCGTCCTGGTTTTGTTTGACATTGTATGATATAAAATCTATATGAAGATGCTCCGTGGGGGTACAGAACAGATCATGGGTGAATATGTGAATATGAGTATTTCTTAGCTACAAACATGAAAGATATAAAACAGCGATTAAAACATTGTAACCAAAGACTGTTGCTAGAGCCCAAGGGTCAAGTGATTGCCTAGTTACTGGTTAGATTTATGTCAAGTTTATACACTCTAGAGTCATTTGAGAAGGTTATTAGAAGAAGAAAGGTTATTAGAGAAAATGCCTGCACCAGACTGGCCATAGAAAGCATATCAGACATTCTTGATTAATGATTGATGTGTGTGGGCCCATACCACAGAGAGTGGTACTGTGCCTGGGCAGGTGGACCTGAGATGTATAAGAAAGAAAGCTGAACAAGACATGAGGGGCAAGCCTGTAAGCAACATCCCACCCCTGGCTTCTAAGAGTTTCTCCTTTCTCAATGATAGACTTTGATAGAGATGTGAAACCCAATAAACCCTTTCCTATTCAAGTTTCTTTTGATCATCTGTCTTCTCACAGCAATAGAAAACCTACTAAATCAGGTACAAATCTTTGAAGCTGATTCATATCAATCCATATATAAATAAATAAATGATGATGGTAGAGTGTAGATATACTACATAGATACAAGTAGATAGATAGATAGATAGATAGATAGATAGATAGATAGATAGATAGATAGATAGATAGGAAGACTGTGGATGAACAGGAGGTTTAAAAATCTCATGGAAATATACTATATTCTAATGTAGAGTCATACAGTACTAAATAAAGGGGGATGATCTAAGAAATACATCTTGAGGCAATTTTGTCATTATCTAAAAATGACAGAATGTACTTACACGATCTAAGATGGCTATGGCATTACAAGGCAATATGATATTATGAGATAACTGTATTATGTTATCTGCTGCTGAATGGAAGATCTTGGGCATTCAGGAGTATTTTTAATCTTAGTAGAAATGCAACTAAGGAAAAAAAATATCTCAACAAAATAGGGAAGTCACAAAAAAGAACTCTCTGTTCTCCCGTCTCAGCATACAAATCCTAGTAAAATGAGCCAGGAAAGCAGAGCATTTGTTTGGACCTTACTTGGGAATAAAGTAGGATAAAATGCTATACTGTGATGAAGGAGAAAAACAAGAGCATGAAAGGAAAAGCGAAATCCTAAACGGCAAGTGAATTTTGTAAGAAAACCAAAACCGGGCACAAGACAATGGTTCATAAAATGCAGGTGCTTCCTTTGCAAGCCTGAGGGTCTGAGTTCCAATCGAGCGCACTCCTGCAAATGTCCTGGTGAGACTGACAATGTCCTGGGTTAACATATCATAGGAGAGCAGAGACAGGCTAATCCATAGCATTTGCTGGACAGCCAGCTCATCCCCTGATCTGAGAATACTGCATACAGATGGAGCCACTCAACCGCTCAAACTTTCACACCCATGCACCGCCCACCCACCTCTACCCCCAAGACACTCCAAAGAGAGGGAGACAGCACACACTCCACACTTATACACCGCACAAAAGTTACATCAAAATTACGAGCTGCCAAACATAAATCAAAATAAGCACATGACCTAAATAAAGTTAGTCAAAATTTCAAGGTAATAAAATTAAGCATTGTAACAGTAACATTTTTGCATGATAAATGTGTAGGATATATAACAGAAATAACTGAATACTTATATAGACACAGATATACTTTAGTGTTTACTTTACAAAAATGAGAAAAAAATTTGATATGTATTTTCTCACCTTGTATGCTACAAAAGGAACAAAAGACTATGATAAAATCAACTAGGAATAAAAATAATAACAAAATGATAATGGCAAGTAATCTGAAATATTTTTATGTTTTTAAACTTTAAAACATAAAAAAGGCTATTTTGAAAAATACTAGAAAATATAGACAGAGAATGACAATAAAATAACATTCTAAAAATGGAGCAGTTAACAAAATTCTATTAGAGCAAGACGAAAAATGAAAAGTTACCAAGACTCTTAAATTTGGAAAATAAGTTAGCAAATTGAACAAGATAACCCATCTCTTGATGTTTACATAATCCAGATTCCAAAGACAAGGCAATCTTAAACTCCAAATATTACAAAACAAAACAAAGTACACACCAAAATTAAGAAGACCAAAGCTATCAAAAACTGATCTAAGGGCTGGAGAGACAGTTCATCAAGTAAAGGGATTGGCTACTCTTCAGAGGACATGGCTTTGATTCACATCATCCATATGGTAGCTCACAAGTCCTCCTAACTTCAGATCCCGGAGATCTGATGCCCTCTTCTGGCCTCCATGGGCAGCAGGAGAACAAGAAAGAGAGTTGATGATGAGCTACTACTATATATGTTAGAAAAATTAAAACATTTCCATAACAATGGACTCAGAGAGGAATTGTGACTTGGAAACTTTAAATGATTAACACGAGGCTATATTAAGTAATATAGGCTATCTTGCTTATCTACAGACAGGCCAAAGGGAGAAAAATTCATAAAACTTATTAAGAAATTCTTTGCAACATATAAAATTTAATTGCATCTTAAAAATTACATAAATATCATGAAAAGTATATTTTGAAAGAAAAAACACTAGTTCTTTATGAGAGTAGAAGGACTATCTTCTTAATGGATAATACTAATAAATTCCATACATGGAAGAAAAAACAGGTGAATACAAAGAAAAAAAAAGAACATAAGCAATCTAGTCCCTTGATGAAGACCCTGAAAATGTAATATTTATTTTCAAATATCTAAATACAGTTTTGTGTAATATGTGATTTCAATGTAAAATAAAAACAAGGGCAAAAAAACATTTAAGAAATTTGAAGCCACAGTCAGAAATACTTTTAACCTTCTTGGTAATCAAAAAAAAAAAAAAGAAAAAAAGAAAATCTAAGCCAAAAAAACATACAATTTCTAGTCAAAAAGAGGTAAGCATGGAAAGGCTGTAAAATGTATTTAAGACAATATGAAACGTTATTTTTCCCACCTGTTTATAAAAAAATTAAGTTTCAATGCCTTAAGAACATTCTGGAACCAAAGAGTCCTATTTACCCTGCCTTACAACCTCACTCCCTGAAAGAAATTTTAGGAACAGATAAGAAAAGATGTGTCATGATGCTGGAAATGGGCTTTTTCCCTGTCTTGTTTATCTTGTTATATTGTGTTTGCTGTGCTTGGTTGTTGTTTCTTAGAGACCTGGACTCTTCTGAAGGGAGATGTAGGGGAGGGAAAATGGGGGCAGACAGGAGGTGGAGGGGGATTGTTGCTGGGAGGCCTGGAAGGAAGAGAAACTGCAGTCGGTATGTAATGTATGAGAAAAGTATCCATTTTCAATTTTAAAAAAGAAAACAACAAAAGCAGAGGCTGGGATGTGTGGCACAGCTCTTGTTGCTCTTAAAGGACCTCAATTCAAACCCCAGCAGCAAGCTAGGTTTCTCACAACCACCTGCAGATTCAGGAGCCTCTTGGGTCCTCTGCAGTCACCCATACATCACATGCACATATAGAACTAGTAAGGAGAAAATTAAAAATAGAAAAAAAATACCAGAGTGATCCAAATGTTTGGATTTCATTCTTTTGGTTTGTTTTAGGAAATGTGCAAATTCAGAATAACTTTGATGTGCTTTCATTTCAGGGAAGATAAGGCCAATCACTTCAAGAAATAAATAAGCATCTTTTAAAATTGTCTTTCTGTTTCTATAGCTGTCTCGATACAAACTTTGTTTTAAAAGGAGCCCAGCTGTAATGCTGCTTCTAAGCTGGTATGTGAATATATTTGGTGAGCCTGATTGGTTCCTTGTCCACACTGTGTTCTCTTTCCAAGGACTGTAAAGATTAGTGAAGATTTACAGCCGGATAAAACTAGCAATTGCTCTTCTCTCTTGGCAGTTTGCGCAGCACCTGTGATACTTTGAGAGTCAGTCCTGGAGGAGGAGGAAGAGGAGGTTTCCAGGTCAGCTCAAAGCACAAGGAACAAACTGGCCAACTATCTGCAATGGTGCAATGCTGGCAATGTAACTTGGAGGCAACCAACAGCTGTCTAATTGAACTGAAATCCTGCTCAATGAGAGGGAATTGCGCCTGTTAGTATAAGCCTAGCCAAGTACCCATGGCTAGAATGATCACAGAACCAAGAGTAAAATCTACAACAACCCTTTTATTAACCCAATATCATTTCAACTGTATACTAAATACTTATACCAACAAATGAGCGCAGATCTCACCCCTCATTACAGAAGTTTCTTTTTTGCAACAGATGGAGACTATCACAGTGATTCTCAGCTTGTCAAAATGCAGAACCTAAGAAACTATGGAATGTTCAACCCTAACTGATATATCTGCAATGCCTATACCTAAGATTCAGAAAAATAAATGTAAGTGACAGGAATATTATAAGAGCCAGAGGCCCAAAACACCTGCTGTTAGATAGTTTTTTTTAGACATGCTGGGAAACACACTTATGAAATTTCAATAATACAGTTATTTGAACAAAATTGAAATCCTGACACCACTAGTTGACATGCCACAGGCACTGAGAAAATTCAACATGTCCCCACCTCTAGATGAAGAGCTACAGAAGGCCAATGGCTGTGAAGGAAGGGAGAAGCAGTTATGATTTCCCACAAAAACTGTCTGAGCCCAGTACATACGTACATCTGACCAATATTAGTGGACTCATTAGGGTATTTGTGTGTGTGTGTGTGTGTGTATACATGTAATACTAATTAAGAAAAAGAGTGAATTTGATAGGCAAAAGAGAGACACAGGAGGGGCTGGATGAAGGAATAGGCTTAATATAGATGCAATACTTATGTGTGAAGCCCTCAAAACTATAATAAAAGTTTTAAAATATTTTAAATAGATTTAAGAAACAAAAAAGTGAAAGATGTTTAATTGCTTTGTGTGCTCAGTTGTCACTTCAGCCTAGAAGCATCATCCAGTTTTCTTGAAGTTTCCAGAGATGAGTTTTCAAAATTTGAGGCATATTTGAAGTGGAGACATACACATCAAAGAGTTTATGTTGGCAGTGTTTAGTACAGGAACTGATTAGAAGTAACTAGATAGACAAGTCTAGAGTCTATTTTAGTTTTTTCTTCAATGCAGAATGGAATTTTTAATGTGACATCCCCTCTTTCCCACAACACACACTTTGACTGATGAAAATACATGCATTTTCTTGTTGCTCTGTTTTGAAAAAGATTCTGAAATCAGTTTTGAAGTTTAAAATCTCTTGCACCAGCACAAGCCTGTCTTTAAATCTTAAGCTCATAAAAGTGTAACCTACTTTTTAAAAGGATGCAAAGTACCCATTTTACAAGAATATAATGGCTTTTTAAGTGGTAGATCTCAGAAGAAAGACAAAGCTTCAGCTGCTTTTGATAATTTATCCGCATCATTTATTTATTTAATAGCTCAGATCTTAATAAAATTAAGTAGTTATCCATTCAAGGAAAAGAGGTCCAGAGAAGCAATACTCTTTTGAGATCCTTCTACCTATGCACACAGACTCATAACCAAATGAAATGCACAAATTGCTTCCTTGCAGAAAGTGAATAATTGTATGGAGCTGTTAAAGAAATCTTGGCGTGAAAACTGGACTTTCTGGTGCGCACTGTAATCCCAGTACCCAAGTCGAATCTGGGATTTATGAGACCCTGTCATAAAAGTCAGACATGAGATGCTGAGAAAATTTGGCACCAAGCTAAGTTGTTCCTAAGTCAGATCCCGGTTGGTATTTCGGAAGGCTTTAGATAGAATGGACTCTAGGCTAAATAGAAAGAATTATGACTTTTGGCATTGGCACATCTTGAACTTGTTTTTGTGGCTTATACACTGCACAGCAAAGAGTCATGACAACGCAAGAAATATAAGGGTAAAGACTTCCCTATGAATATATTTTCAGAAGCAATTCATTTGTGCATAGCAGTATTAGAATGAATTCAGAGAAAACATGATATTGAAATATATCTTGATATCTTATTGTGAATCAAAGTGGGCTGAAATACTTCAATTGTATGTGACTCAATTTCAAGATGGTAAAATAGAAGATCCAATATTTTATATGTATTAATATAGACATATTTGTAAATGTTCCATAATACGTAATACATATTATATATTAATATATAAGAATTACACATAATTCTTTGTATATGAATGATGTCATGTTATAAAGCCACACTTCACATAACTAAACATTTTAAAGCTTCGTACTGCTATCATGATATAATTTCTCACGTTATTTATATAATTATCTTAACAACTGAGTAGAAAGTAACTAGTGCACTCATTGAGTACGATACAATTTAAACAAATTTTATGTGTTTATTTATGTAGGTGTATGGACACTTCTGCCACAACACATGTGTGGAGGTCAGAGGGCAACTTGCAGGAGTGTTCTTTTTCTCCTATGTGGGCCCCAGGAATTGAACTCAGGCTTGGTGGAATGAGTGTTTACCAGCTAAGCCATCTCACTAGTTTGAGTTTAAATCCTGAAAATTGCTTATCTACTTGGTTTATAACAAGGAAACTAGTTTTTGCACAAAGAAGAAATACATGGCCATTAAATAATTACTATAAAGTTTAAAATAAGTAGAATATTCTTTGAGGTTGACTTTATTTAAAATAGCCTAACAGAAATATGTTTTCTTTTAAGTTGTCATATTTAGTTGGATTTCTTTAATTATAAATATAGTCTGTAATAGAAGATTTAAAGATTTTGAATAATTACTAGTGTTTTGTCCTATAGTCATCAATTTTATGAAAGAATAAGCATTTACTCAGATTGACATTTACATTTTTAATCAGATAAAACAGAAATAATCTCAGAATGAAAAAATAGCTCTACTTCATGAGAATGTCATCGATGAGATATTCAAAGACAGTTGTTTAAAAAATTTAGTGAACTGGTAGCCTAGGGCAACCATCTTTGCCCAAACTTTTCTATTTTAGCCTAAGACATGAAATAACTTGGACAGTCAATTTGAAACCAATGAATTACAGTGAAGAAGTAATTGTCTGGGAGACAGGTCTTAATATAGAGCAGAGATGTTCAGACTTTGAAGTGATTCTGGTCTGTCCTCCTTGGGATGCAGGAATCACGGGCCTGGAGCGCATGTTCATCTATGCAAATGCACGCAAGCAAGTGATTCAGAATGTAGGGAGTATCTGAAGCCTCATCCCTACATTCAAACCTTTGACATGTGGAATAACAATATCCTTTACACCCACAGGAGCAGTAATTGATCTTCTAATAGTTAAATACAGAAATACTATTTCTGGAAACTTATTTAATTTCTCCATTCTCTGCCCTTTACCTAGAAGTTTTTATAAATTGGCAGCGCCTGTCTTCTCTGGTAAATCAACAGTGATCCTCAGTGTAGTCCCAATTTTCACAGCAGCTATTGTTTGTATTGCTGATATGCCTTTTAACCTTTACAAATATCCTATCTCTGCTCCACTGTGCATTAAGCTTCTTCAGGGCAGAGTGGCTGCATCAGGACAGTGTCCTCCTCCACTGTCTGTCAAAGCAGCAGTACAGTCATGGCAGCCAAGGATCAGCAGCTGATCATTTTTATTTTCTTGTTTTGAAAGTTAACTGCGCTTATGCACTTCTGTCTAATAGTATAACACTGCAGTATTTTCTGAGAACCATCTGTGTGTGATATGCCATTGACATGCGTTAGTTTTGCTGTTTCACGTGCTCATTTACTTCTATTATTTGTTGACTTCTGGCCATTCTTCCAACTATATTGATAACCTTGCATGTCGGTCACATGTCAAGGTCAATGGGTTTCACTTAATGTTAACTTTAAAGGCAACAATCATCTCCTTTAATTGTATACCTGTTGAGGCCCCAAAATGTGAGCCTGTTGCCACCTTATCTAATGGTTTATCTAATAGTTTAGAGGTTGCTCAAAATGGTTAACAAGCTTAGCTGCCTGTCTGGATCAAAGATGTGATTACCTGGTTCTTTTGACATTAAGATGACTCCTACAAATAGATCCATTCCCTCCTGACAAATGGTCAGGATATGCAAACGTACTTCGGCTCTTTCTTTTGTGATATGAGGTTACTGGGGAGTGGCTGTCTTCAGGATCCTTGGTCTAGGGTGACTTCGAAGTCTAAACAACAGAATGCTAATGACTTTATGTCTCAAAGTGTTAAAGCAGTTAACTGTTCGAGTTGTCCTTTGTCTCATGTTAAAGAAGTCTTTTGTTTCCTCCCCCCCTTTAGTATTGTGGTATAAAAGTGTGTGGAAAATTAAACACAGACGATTTCAGTATTCACTGGAACGCCCTCCCAGTACTATTCTATGGTTTCTGTTTTATTATTTTCATGTACCTTAGTATTTTTACATATATTTCTAAATGCCTATTCCCCTACCCTGGCAAGGGGTGTTTTTGACGAGGCTGGTACCTGACATATACCTTTATCCCATTCTGTTTTCATAAAAACTGCGTGAAACAGACATTGTAAAGCAGGCCCCTGACTTCACGGATTATAAGTGTTGCAGAGAAACAAAAAGAATATATTGAGAACTACAGGCAGTTAAGAAATGCAGAGAGGGACAGAAACAGTCTTCTGGGGTTGGGTCAGCCCTGAAAGCCTGCATAAAACATACAGAATATGTGATTATACTAAGGAATATATAAGTATATACATTTCCATATATGCATGTAACAATTAGTTTAAAAAGAGAGTCCATTAATTTGAAAAAGAACAAGGTATATGAGGGAAAGTTTGAAAGGAAGAAAAGAATGAAAACGATCTGATTTATTATAATGTCAAAAATAAAAGATAAAACTTTAAAAACAAAATACTAAGAGATACTTTTGCATATTATAGTGTCTTCAATTGACAGCAGCTACGGATGATTATTTTCAAATGGTTAACTATTTTAATGAACATACTTTCTTAGTGGAAGAAATTCTCCATTCAACATTATTAGTTAGAATTTAAAGTTCTTCAATGGAATAAAAATATTCACCATTTCATATTAGTATGGTTTACACTTTATGGAAACCAGACCATTGTTGAAAATATACAGTGCTTTGAACACTACTAATTCAAATGTAGTAAGGAATAGCTACTGTGAAAATGAATCCAATAATGCTTTTCTTCACTATATTTTCCCAGTTTTATCCTTACTAAACAGAGCAGGTTAGAACATTGATGCCCCATGATATCCCTGGTCCTGTTCTTTCCTTGTGGCTAGGCATTTAGTAACAATGGCACATATTGTCCTGTTTCAGTTTACTTTTCTAAAACCACAAGAGCTTTTCCTTGTCTTTGTCACAGACCAATTACTGAATTTGTTAAGATGTATTCATATTTCAAACATTTGAAGATGAATAAATCTGTGTAATATGAAAAAAACTGGAGGAAGTCATTCATATTTTTAAACAAAAAAAACCCCTGATTTTTTGGTAGGTTTCACATTATCCACCCAGATCTTACTTATTTCCCTCTGCCCTTGCAACCTACCCCCAAAACAAAAGTTAAAAGTAAACCCTTCCCTCAAAATAAAAACAAAACAAAACAAAAAATTCTTGATGTGGAAGCTGTGATGTGAGCCATTGAGTTACACTTTGTCCCCTGTAATCCATACACATTACTTGTAAGCGTTCATTGAGATGAATCATAGGTCTGGCTTCAGTTACACTATCTGTACTGGGCTCTTACAGGAATTTCTCTTGTAGGTTTGAATCTGTATGTCCAGCCCCTTCCCATGGTCCAGCAGTTTATAGATAAGGTCTCATAGTCCTGGTTCCCCTTAAATGTTTTCAAGACTTTTTTAAAAAAAAAATTAGGTTATATGTTCCCAAATTTTGTAAAACTAATTTCAGTGTTTAAAATCGAGGAACTTTTGCACTGTTAGCAGTTTTACAAACCTTCACCATAGGAACATTATTTGTAACCAAAATTTCCAAAGAGACATCTTAGTTAGGGTCTCTATTGCTATGTTAAACACCATGACCCAATGTAACTTGGTGATGGAAGGGATTGTTTCATTTTGCCTCTTTCAGGTGACACTCCATCACTGAGGGAAGTCGGGGCAGGAACCTGGAATCAGGAATGGAAGCAGAAGCCATGGAGAGTCACTGCGTATTGTCTTGCTCCTCATGACTTGGCCACACTGCTTTATATATAATTCAGAACCAACAACTGCCCAGGGCTGGCAGACCCACAGTGAGCTGGGCTCCTACATATCAATCATTAATCATAAAAATGTCTTACAGTGTTATCTATAGACCAATCTGATTGGGGTATTGTGGAGGGCCGCAACCACATTCTCCATTGCTTCAAGGAACAAAGGTAGAGATTGACCTCTGTGACCCCAAGGTGTGGCGGTACACGCCTTTAGTCCCAATGCCTGGGAGACAGAGGCAGATTGACCTCTGTGACCTCAAGGCGTGGTAGTACACGCCTTTGGTCCCAATGCCTGGGAAGCAGAGACAGGCAGATCTCTGTGAGTTCAAGGTGATGTAGCACAGGCCTTTAATCCCAGCGCACGTGCTTGTTAACTCTCTACAGCTGCGTCCCTGCCTACTCCCGAGGCATCATCTGGGATAATGGGCAGCGGACCAATCCAAGAGTGACACGTCAGAAGCGAGGACTGTTTCCTTTATAAGGGCTGGGTTCCCCTCATTCTGGGTCTCTGCCATGTTGGCTGATGCTCGCTCTCCCAAAGGGCATTAAAGCTTTACTGCAGAAGGATCCTAAGTGCCCAGCATCGTTCTTGCTGGCGAGACAGTAGCGCGGGACAGGGTATATCCTCATTTGATGTTCCCTCTTTCTCTGTTGACTCTAACTTGTATCAAGCAGACAAAAGTCTGCTAGGACAAGAAAGGGGTGAAATCACCCAGCACATTTATTCTGTCAATTGGTGTTCAAAACAGAAGCCGTGGTAGCAAAAAACTCATGCAGAGTAATTCATTCTTAACGTATTATGTTTGACTTAAATGGGTTTAGTCATCTTGAGTAAAAGATACGTTTTCTAATTATATTATGTCTAGGCAATAATGAATACAGCTTTATTTCTTAAGCACACAATAATGTCAGTGGATCCTGCTCAGAATTGTGGCAATAAATGTTGTGGGAATCTTCAATTCACTACCTCTGTAGCTCCACATTAAATTAAAAGACTTACAACTCTTTATTTAATTAAGGGATAAAAATTTTCCACATATTGCTTTTGTCTTTGGTTTGTGTTTAGAAGCAGACATCAAATGACTAAAGTAAGACATAGAATAAAGGTTAGGTTCTATCTCCTTGCTACCACTTACTTTTACTTCAAATATAATTATTCATGACATCAAGATTCCAACAATTATCAAGGTGACCTTTTGGTAAACAGTTAATATAAATATGATTAGTTTATGAACTCAGACACTGTTGTACTCATGAATACTTATATCCTACATTTGATAGAGAAGGTAAAATCTACTTAGATAAAGTGATGGATTTTAACTTGGGAACTCGTCAACTGAAATGCATGGAATGTTTCCATATTTTAAAGAGGAAATGAAATTGAAGCAAGTGGAAAAAACTTTAGATTTGGAAAATGAAAATGAAAATTAAATTAATGGAGCTGACGTATGCATCTTTGGTTCCCTCTGTGGATCTGAAACATTTCTCACTCTCTACCAGTGAATACTCAGTTTCCAGCAAAATAAGCCAATGAACAAATTTTGGAATTGGGATTGCCTCATATGAACAAATACCCATTTCTTTGGATAAGGTTGTATTTGTTAATTAGACTCTCATGATAATAACAACAAAAATAATAAACCACTTTATTTAAGTTGTAAAGCATTAGGCAATGGAAAAATACCACAGAAATAACAAAAAAAATCAACAGACCCTTTAAATGTATTTGAGGAAGCATCCCAGAAACATACATGAACTTCATCCAGAGCAAGCAAGGTTGACTGTCTCATATGCCAAGCTACTGTGGGTACATGGAGAAGGAAATGCCTGTTTTTTGAAAATTAGTTTTGTGACAAAGGTAAGTAAAAGCTATTGTCATTTTAGAAAAGTAAACTGAAACAGGATAGTATATTCATTATCCAGAGAAATGAACTTTTTTGTTTGTTTTTTCTTTTTTGTTTTTTTGAAACAGGTTTCTCTGTGTGACTTCAGAGTCTGTCCTGGAATTCTTTTTGTAGACCAGACTGGCCTTGAACTCACAGAGATCCACCTGTCTCTGCCTTTCAACCGCTGGGCTGTCTGCCAGGCTGACATCTGTTATTATGATACAGTCTCAATTCCAAAATTTGTCCATTGTCTCATTTGGCTGTAAACTGAATGTGTATATATTTGTTTATAAATATGTGTGTGTGTTACAATGTGTCCATAATATATACATACCATGTACTTTATAAAACTATATTGTATATAACATAATATAGACTCTGTGTGTGTGTGTATATATATGTCTGTGTGTGTGTGTGTGTGTGTGTGTGTGTGTGTGTGTGTGTGTATTTCTATCACATCATAGTACCTTCTGGCTCTCCTGGTTTATCCATCACATAAACACTACTGTCCTGTTCTATGTTGTCAACCATGTGCAGATGCAGTAATTTAGGCAATCGGGGATGTAACTCTGAAGCATTACCTTGTGAGTAACATTTTACTATTGAATTTATAGAATTCAACAAACTCTCCCATTCATACTTCCATCATCACATTCTCTGGAGGGAAGAAAATATGTAAGTAAAAAATATTGGAAAACTAGAAAACCTTTATGCTTTCCTTCACTTAGTACAAATTCTGCATGTTGTAACTTGTTCTGGCTTGAGGACTCTGTTGACTCAGAAGAATTTTGCTCTTTAAAATGTGATTTTTGATTCCATTTTAGAATGGCATCGTTCACTACTGTTTTCTACACACTTAATGCATGTTTTTCTTTACAATATTATAAAAAAGTTGGATGTGGTAGTATATGCTTGCATCTCTAAACTGAGCTAGGAGCATCATGACTTGGACAAATTAGAAGGATTCCGACTTGGTGGTCAGCCTAGCCTATGCAATAGGACTCTGTTTCAGAGAAAAAATACAGATAAGAATAACAAGACTAAAAGAGGGAATGCAAATACTCTTATAAATGAAGCTTGATGCATCCTCCATGGAAATAAGTTTTAGGAAGTGTGGGTGAGATATGCAGAGTGTGTAACATGGAAACAAGAAAACAGAAAAATGAAATTCCAAAAATAAGGGAGCACGGCAGAAATAGGCAATACTGAATGTATGTGCCAAGGTTTGCTACTTCGGGCTCTTTTCTCCTTGCAGCCAGTCCATTTAGTGTATGTTTAAGGAAATAGTCTAAGAGGAGATATCAGGGGAGAACAGGGGATGACAGAGGAATGGCTCACAGGTTAATCAGACCCTGGATAATTGAGAGATTTATAGATTTGACAGGTTTATCATTAAACTGAGGTAATTCTAAACCTCTGTCCATTGTCAGCAGGAGGAGTGGTTTTTTTTTCCCCCTTTCACTTCGGCAGCATCAATGAGCAATGAGTTCTGGCATCATCAGTGAGTGGACACTATGGTTAGCACCTGGCTTTAAACATCAAGAGATTCCTAGACTGTATTAAGATGTTCATACTGAAAATATCCCCTTATTTGTCAAGGAAGTTTATTATTAAATTACAAAACAACAAACAAAAAAAATTAAAGAGAACTACTTATGTGAATTTACAGAGTTATGAAGATTTAGGCAAAATTAACTAAAAATTTTATACTTTTTTTAAAAAAAATGAAGATGACACATTTTTGCAAGGAATGTACAGCTAAGTATTAGAGAGCTTTCATTTGTATTTAAGCATTGTAAAATATGAGAATAATTTCCAGACAAACATCATGAAACAATATCCAGAGTTGAAGGGCATTTGTGTGGCACATGAAATAGGAAGAACAAGAAATTTTCAGATGTTATTATAAATACTGGAAAAACGGAAAACTATATCTGCCAACCATCTTAAGAGCTTGAGAATGCTTCCTTCTCTTGAAAATGTTGTAATTTCAGGCAAATGTTGAGGAGATTAAAATTAGGCACAATAACAATTACCCTTGAAATACTTGGTTGATTTGGTCCCCAGTGTTTACAGAGTTCATGTCATCTAATCTTTACAGTCACACTGGGATTAAGATATTATTCTCAGAACTCATACCACAAGACATACTCAGAATGGTTAAAAAAATAAAAATGTTTACAAAGTGATGTGTTCAGTGGATTATGGGATGGGGATACTATGGGCTGGATACAAATTCAAGATTGAATTAAAAATTTTCTTTGGTTCATAAGTAAATTAAGTATTAGAAACAAAAGAGCATTTTCTTGAATGAATTACATCAAGGAGCTCCATTTTCCTTCAGCTCTGAATGAAAATTAAGTAACTCCATTAGTGTAACACATGGTAACATCTAGACTTATCATCTACTCCAGTCTTCTCAATCATATCCTTTAAGGCCTTTCAGGTATTTATGAAAGAGACACCATTATGGAAATGTGGTTTTGTTTCTCATAATCAACTGATAGTAAAATTTTAAAATGGACAAATACACATTTACACTAACAGGAAGCTATGAAGTCAAATTAAGTCATCAATGAATTGTTTTTAGACTTTAGAGAAATGTCTGACCTTGGGCAGTCTTAAAACCTCTACACACCTGACCATTAATTAGAATGATGCTGTAGTTTAATCAACTAAATCCTATTGGTTTTTGATTTTTAATAAAATACACATTAACAAGGCTCATATTAAGGTCAGGAAATGGTCTTATGGACACGGTTCAATGAACCCAATATGAATTCTATAAGTCAAGCTGTGTCTGCCTGTGCCCCACTACCTCCCATGATTGGGCAGGACATAGACAGAGACAGAAACTGGGAAATAAAATGTGCAGGGTTTCAAGTCAGGGCACTACCAAGCTCACTGTCTTTTTCATATTTCAGTGTCAAGAACTCTGTCCTGTCACCTATGTTCTCATTTTTTAAGGTAGTCTGGAAAAGCTGATATGCCTTGGGAAGAATTAAAGCAATTCTGCCACAGACTTAATTTCTGCATTTTTAAAACTGAAAGACATTTCCATTTTTCAGCGTTTTGTAAAGGTTAATTTTTTAAAAAAAATGCATTTAACAAAATTAGGAGAAACTCTTTTGAATTGGAAACATTCCGGAAGGACTAGCCAGTATCAGTTGTTCTACTTTCATTGTCTTAGCAGCAGTGTGAACACTTCCTCCAAAGAGCAGTGAACTAGAGCAAGTGCATGCTAAGACAAGGAGGCTATCTTTAACCCAGCTGGTTCCAGAGCTGGTTCATCTGCTCACTACTGAATATCTGATAGACAACCGTCTCCTGGAGAAGACACCACAATGAGGAATGCTGGTAGACATATACAGAAGGAGACAAAACAAATGGGGAATGAACATATGGTAGACTTTAAAAGGTGAAAAAGAAAGAGCAGATTACATTCTGAAAATTTTTGTATATGATGAAGATAGATAATAATAAAAAGGGCATACAATCATTTTCAAAGAAACTTTTATGTGTCGCTATAGATGGTGATTGACACAAAGAACTACAACTGGTCAATGTACAGAAAACAAGAGATTGGAATGGTCAGCCCTAAGCAAAACATCCATATCAGACTCTCTCTCCCAAGACTCGAGGATAATTCATTGCAAAGGAAGAGGCAGAAAGATTGTAAAAGTCAAACATAGTCTCTAATGGCAACAAAACAGTAGCCTGGATACAGGACAGCAGTGACATAGGAGGATTCACAGATGCCGAAATACCAGATAAAAACCCAGCAAGGAAAAGGAAAAATGGGCACAAAGTCATACCCTTAGCTAAGGAGCTATTTGCAATGAGTACAAATGGGAGAGGGAGCTTCAGCTTTCTCTAAGGGTGTGGTCTCTGGTGAGTTTACCAATGTTCCAGAGTAAGGCCACACATTCAAGAGTTGGGCAGAAGCAAATGCACTTGATGGTTTAACACAAATAAAAAGACAAACTTTGGGTGAATAGGTTAGGAGGGTGTGGGTCAGGGAGGATTGGGAATTGAATATATTCCAAATATGTTGTATGATATTCTAAAAAATAAACAAAAGTAATAAAACAGAAAAAAGAAGTAGAGTTTTTTAATACAGTTCTTTGGTATGTAATCTTGCCATTTATTAACGTGGATGCTAATGAGAAGGCACTGCTTATTTGTTTTTTCATAAAATATTGAAAATTCACTAAATATTTGATACTGCAGGAAATTAGAACTTCATGTACATTTTTCAGAATGGATTGGTATTTTGATTTTATAATTAATTGTCAGTATTGGGAATTCTGCCTCAGAAAAATATGTATTGCAAAATGGCAAAAGTATACTTACATGGACATTAGAAGTTGTTGGAAATTCTGTCCTCATCCAGACTTGGTTTATACATGGTAATTCTCTGGAATTTTTTGCTCTGTCCTCAGATTTCGTGATATTTTCCTGTCTCAGTCACATACTTATGAGACATATAGATAGATAGATAGATAGATAGATAGATAGATAGATAGATAGATTTGTGACTATATACATATATATGTATATTCATTTGTGTATATGTACAGTATTTTAGTGAGCTTTAACTGTCAATTTAACACAGACTAGTGACACCTCAGAAGGGAATTTCAATTGAGAAATTGCTCAGATCAAACTGTCCAGTGGGCGAGTATGTAGAGAGGCTCTCCTGACTGAAAATTGATGCAGAAGGTTTTATTCCAGTGTGATTAGCACCACTGAGTGATGGTTCTTGAGCTATTTAAAAAAGCTAGCTAAGCATGGATTTGTGAGCAAGGCAGCCAACAGCTTTCTTTCAGGAATTCTACTTCAAGATACTGCTTGAATTCTTGCCTGGCTTCTTTCAATGATGGCCTATATCTTGTAAGATTAAATAAAACCTCTACTGTACCATAAAGAAGTAATAATGACCTAATAAAAGAAAGGAGCAATATAATCTAGAAAAGATGTTTGTTTGGGTGAGGGGGGTGTTGTTATCGACAAGAACGACGGGATGACGTTGAAGGAAAATTAGCAGGAAAGTTCTTATACTCTAACTATGGTTAACTGGGGGTGCAGGAACAGCAGTTCAGAATGAGTTGTGTGATATTTTAGGGACCTGAATTCATGACTGAAAATAACAGTCATTCTATAGGTTACAGGGAGAGCAGCAGAATAGAAAGCTTTTTGCTTGTGCAATGAGAAAAATGTTTTTTTAAGGCTACAATAAACACAAACCAGATTAGACACAAAAGAGTCCAACTCAATGCTCTCATGAGGCACAAGGCTAAAATAAGATGATGGGAAAGAAAAGAAACAGGATACAAATGTACCCAATGTTTTGAGTACAAATGGGGAAGGGCAGGAGAGGAAATGTTAAGAAGAACAAGGAGTTTACATCTAAAAAAGAAAATCAACAGAAATTATTGCCACCCAATCTAGTGGCGTGATGGAAAAGTTGACGGCGAGATTTTGAGTTAGTTGACAGGTAGATGTCAATGCTGGGATACATAAAAAGGAGAAAAGTATAAAAATATGAGAAAGGCATCATAAATCATTTTCTGGTTGGAACATTCAGTAAAGAAGTAGGTGTGGAAGTCTGTGGTAGAAAAGTAACCTAGACTGAAATTCTCCTTTTGAGAATCACTGTGGTTTGGGTAATAGAGAAATCTTTATCCATGCCAGTGTAAGATTTTACAATGGCTTCACCTGTTACAGAGTAGGGGACTGTGTATGTGACGGGAAAAATGTGAATATACAGGTGGTCATATAGAATTCCTTAACCATTGCGAGTAAGGAGAGCACAAACACCTCTTCAGAGGTGGTTTTTAACACAGACTTTTGGAAGCTGACTGTAATCCCATCATTCGGGAGGGAGATGCAGGAGCATCAGGGGTTCAAAATCATTCTCAGCTACATACTGTTGAGATTGTCCTAGCCAACATGAGAACATGTATCAAAATACTGGGGTGGGATTGTTCTACTACATAGACACCGGGGACAGAACCAATGACACATCCCTGTGCCAGATGGTAATCTTTTAAAATTAAGTCACAATTTGACAGTTTATATATGTATATAATATATTCTGGTCATACTCATCTCCCCTATTTTATCTTCTTTCCACCCTCACCAATCACCCTCTTCCAGCCACCTAGTCTTTATCTCACCTCTGTGTCTTTTTGCCTTTCCTATCTATTTGTTATGTGACATACTGGGTTTAACAAAGGCCAGCTATCCACTGAATAGTGTGCAATTCACCAGTATCTACAGCCCTGGAGACAATGACTTTTTCTACCTCAGCATCCCATTGCCAAAGTTCCCTTTAGGTATCTCTATACTTAATAGTCAATGACTGGGATATGAAAAACTACAAGATAAGTGTGGATCGTGCAGTATAATATGCAAAATAATTAAAGACTGCAGCTTCAAGAGAGGAGCTTGTCTATAGTACATCATAGCTAACACAAGGATTGGCTAAAGTTGGACAAAGTTGAGTAACCAAAAAAATGACAATAATATTTAAGAAACAAAATAATAAATAACCATGAGTACCTATTGGCACAAATAACAAATAGATGAGAAAGAGTGGAAATGTTTCCTTAGATAATAATCTTAAATAATAATTTCAGTGAGGTAAAACAATATAAAATTATCATTATAACACCATATACATATTTACTGTAGCCATGCTCAGTTAAAGTCATAGGATAAACTCCAACTAAGGCTAAACTAAACAGTGTATAGTCTAAATAAATCTCTCACAAAACATTATGAAACAGTACGGTGATTTCAACTCATGTTCACAAATTCTTTGCTATTCTTCTGACTAGATAAACATTAATTTTCACTGTTGGATATTAAACTGTTCTTAGTAACTTTCTTCTAGCAAATGAAATGTGGAGAATACAAACCAGATAGTAATATAGTGGGAAGATCTGGAAGACATCATATAAACCAAGTGACTGAGACAGATGTCACCAGCACTGTCTTGATGACAACATGTGACCCTGCTAGGAGGCAATAAGTGAATGTCCCCTCAAATGCGTTTTCCCATAAGGAAATCATAGTTCTATTCCAATCATGATGAAATGTCACAATTAAACCTATTCTACAAAACAACTACTGTTTTTCAAAGTCAAGCTTGCAAAAGAATTGAAGAACATCACAAACCTTTCAAAAGGTAGATTTCTCCTTATGAGAGAATGTCACACAGCTAATTGCAAGGACAAAGAATTCTAGTAGACACAACAAGGTGCCAAATAAAATTTGTGGTGCAATTAATGGCATCATACTAACTGACAACACATGAAAACCAACTCCTTACTCTAATAAATATGTCAGTTTCTGAAATTAAACACTCGGGGCAATGAAGGCACAGAGGAGTATCATGCACTAATTTACAGCTCTGTAAATCTGAAATTGTTTTAAAGTCTAAGAAAAATTAACTCTCCCTCTGGTATCAGAGAATAAATATGGAAAGCACTGAGGAAGTAAGCTACATAACGAACTTAATATACTTATGTAAATGTATTATGCAAATTAGTTCAACAGCTAGAGATTATAATAAGCGTGAGCATACACAACATACTATAGAGTAGTTCAAGCAAAATTCCCATAGCTCAACCAGACTTTCTTCTCAGATCAAAAGACCCCTCTGGTATCACAGTGGATTCTCTATCAATAGTCTAGCAAAGCAAAGGAAAACAGTGTGATTTATTCGTTCAACCAGTGTGTAGTCTTTTGAGACTCTATTAAGTGTCAAGAATCAGGATAGGTGACCGCGATATGTCAATCCTTGCTGGTTATGATAGCTATATTAGCCACTACAGAACATGGAACCTAATCTCTTGTTTATTCAGATGGCATACATACACGCACATACACACACACACACACACACACACACACACACACACACACACACACATATATATATATATATATATATATATATATATACTTAATCATGAACACAGAGAATGATATTGGCATATGTAGTCTATAAACCTGTCACTTTCCAACAAATTTCTTGTCTACTCAAGCAATGATGCTAATCTGAAGAAAGACACTACAATTACACCATGTGTTTGTCCTTTCTGACTAGAAAATCTTCTACCAACTTGCATGGCTGATTTGAGTTCTTGATAATGACTTACTTGGAGCTCGGGCACCTAGCAAACTTTGTTCCAGGAAGTCGAAACTCCCACGATTTAATCTTCAGAAAGACTTGTTAGATAAGTCTCATGGTTGTTCCACTTCTCATTTTCCCTCCAGGAGAAGAGAGTCGGGCTTTGAAAGGTTAAAAGCTTTCCTGAGCTCATTTAATAAGATAGTGGCAAAGCCCAAAATAGAAGTTTCCAGATTGCTTGCAGTTGCCTTATTTCACCTCGTGTTATCACACTGAATTAAATTCTACTTCCCTGTAGTACTCTCGCCACCCATCAAGGTGCTCTGAATTGCAGTCATTCAAGAGATGCATCAGCTTTCCTGGGGGTGGTGTGAAATATGGAAGAAAACCACACGCTGTCATCATTGGACATTTGAATTTCAGATGACAGTTCCTCAGAGCTTCTGTGATAGCCAAGGCTCTTAGCTTGTCTGAAACTGAGTTTCCTTCTCGGTGAAAGGAATAAATAGAACAACCTTTAGAGTTACTGTATGAATTATTGCATCATTTATGTGAAGTGTTACCACATAATCTATGCATGACTAGTTAGGATGACTATTTCTCCAACTATGTTATTATCAAAAACAAAATTCAAAGTACGAAAACTTTCATAAAAAATGACAAGAAATGGGTCTATACGACTGTAAGGAAATAAATACTGATAAATAATGTTTTCTGGAAATACTTTAAATATCACAAAGGTACATATGCCTGTCAAAATAAAATGAAATGATCCATTTGGAAAACACATTATTTGAAATGATATTGAAGTATTCATTTTTGCATTTTTATTGTTTTTCTTTTTTTGCTATGAGTGCAATGGAAAACTGGGATTATGTCTAGAAACACAAATCTCTCTAAGACATTTGGCTCTTTTTTACTTTACTCTAAAAGCACAGCACAAACTATAATACTAAACAGCAGGGAGCTTGACCATCAGAGCATTCCAGTTTGGTTCCCGCAACCCAGGTTGGGTCCTTCACATCACCTGGAACTCCAGCCAAAGAGGACTTAATAATGTCATCTAGTGATGCGGACAGCGGCACACACATGCACATATCCACCCCCACATACATATACACATAACTTAAAAATGAAGATAACTATTTAAAATAATAAGACAGCAGCGCTTTACCAACTTACTTCTGAAAGTTTCGCAGAGAATGGCCAGCTTTGAATATTTCCCCACTCTGTTTAAGCCCAGGACCTCTCAGATTTATACAGTGCATCAAGTTGCCTCTCAGCATCTATGGATTATTGTTCCTGCAGGTTCAACCAACCTTAGGTCAAAACAATTAACACTGGTATACTTGGCGAACATCTACAGACTTTCATATCATTATGCAGAAAGCTGGGTTTTTAATTATTTTTGAGATTATAATTACATCATTACCCTTCCCCATCACGCACTCCAAATCTTCCCATGTAACCCTCCCTCCTCCTGCTCTGTTTCAAACCATGGGGTCTTTTGTTCATTAACTGTTGTTGTTGTTGTTGGTGGTGGTGGTGGTGGTGTGTGTGTGTGTCTGTGTGTCTGTGTGTCTGTGTATCTGTATAATGTTACTTGCATGTATATTTTAAGGGATGACTATTTGGTATTGGATAACAAATGGGTGTGCTCTTTCCTGGGGAAAACTATTCTCCAGCTCTCAGCATCACTTAGTTGTCTGCAGTTCTCTGTGAGGTTTTGAGGCCTCAGAGACTTTTCCTTAGTTCCCTTACTTAGCATGCCCATTGTTGCTGTCCTTATTAAGTTCATTCTGAGGCAATGGTGTTAGTGAGGCTTTATGGGTATAGATTCCTAAGAGACACTGTTTCACAGGAAACTCCATGCTATTCTGGACCTTACAATATTTATCCCTTCTCTTTCTTTTCTTGCATTCAGGTACATGGAATAAAGAGTATTGTCAAGTCATTTTTTTTACATTGTGTAGGTGTCCGTGTGCTTCAGTGGTCAACATTAGGTGTCTATTTCTTGGCATATGGTCTCTCACTGAACATGGAGTTCCTCAAGTCAGCTACGAAGGTAAGGTTCCTTGTTTCACTACGTGAGTTGGGGATGTGAACTGAGGCCCCTGTGCTTGTCCAGTTGTCCAGCAGATACAGGAAGTTGTCAGCTTGACCAGCTGAGCCATTTCCCCAGCTTCTCTAGAATCTTTATATTCTTGTTTACTTTATTTTGTTCTTACCATTCATACAATGTAGCAAAAATGAGTCTTGTTCTTGGCAGAAGGTTAAATATTCGTTTTCTACTTCCTAACAACAACTTTATTCGGAAATATAGTCTTTCAGAGATAATGGAGAGGAAAATTGAAAGGATGCATATGTGGCTCGAGTATAGTTTATTGTTATATTACTTGCCTAGCAGGTGTGAGTCCTGAGGTTTGAACCCCAGCACAGAAACAACAACAACAAAAAACCCATAATTGTTTCTAGAACATTTTAGTTATCTGCTTTGGTTATATTTTTATACCATGCCACATTTACTTTGAAAACAATTTGAGTGACTTGATTTTGAAAGAATTGTAATTTCTAAAGAAAAATGAAAGGAAATAATTTAACCACAAAATGAAGACTATCTGAAAAGAGTTTCCAAAAGAAATAACCAACCCAGAATTTTCCATGAACCTCCCAGACTGGACTATTTATAGAATGAAAGGGCACCATACAAACTACTGGACCCCATAAGGAAAGGCGCAGGGTGATAATTAATGTTGATGAGTTCAAAATCTACCACAACTCTCTAGCCCCATCCATATTTGGGTCTCGTGTTTTCCTAATTTTAAAAAGTGCACCTGTAGCATATTTTTTTTCCAAAAGGATGAAGCCAGCTGGAGAGAAAGAGACAATTAAGCCTGATTGGATGACTCAGCAATAAAAATAGGAAGCTAGCTGGATGAGAAAGGATGAGCTACAAAGCAGCAGATTGTGAGGCTGTGTGGTCTTTGAACAAGAAATGAAGATGAGCCCACCAGCTTGACCAAGGGGATTGAGGTTGTACTTTCCAATTAGTGGAAAACTCACTCCTGAAGCGTAAAAAGCTAACAAAGGACTCCTCTATTCATTGTCAAATTGTATGATGAGGTTGGACAGCGTTTATTCTGCTGTAGTCTATCAGCGAAGGCTGACATCAGGACAGGAGTCTTGCATTATCAAAGGACACCAAGACCTTTTTTCCCTTTGGGTGACATAACCTGATCCTTCTAGTGAAGGGAACTCATGTTCTGTCCTGATCCTGGAACATACCTCTCCTTCCCTTTCCTCTGAGTCACTGCCCTCACCACTTGAAGCTTTACCAGCTTCAGATTACAATGGGCCAGAGATGGTCTTTATCCAACATTCTTCTGTCATAATGTTCAGCCCTTACACACAGCCTCCTCTTTCTAATCACACAGCCCTAGCATATGTACTAACTTTTATTTATTTAGAACACATAATACCTAAAGTTTCATTAAATACTGTAAAGGGAAATAAAGGAAGGGTGAGAAGATTAAAAGCCACGATTATACGACATTTGAGGGTAACTCTGAAGACAGTAATAATGAGAGAACATTTGGTAAAGAATTGCCCAGTAGAAGAAATAACTCCTCCTGAAGCCAAGAATCAGAACTCCAATTCCAGATGGCATCCCTGAGAGAGAGTGACACGGAGTGTTTTGTGGCTACAGCAAAGAAGATGAGGTCACGGAGACAGTGGAAACTGGGACAACACAGGACATCATGGATCCATCCCTGTAGTTAGAAGCCATCTATGTCTAAAGCTATACAGTAATAGTTCAGTTTAGATTCTCAAAGACATGTTCCAGTTGCTCCCTTAAAACTAAAGTCAGAGGTGAAAGTAAGAAATTTCTTGATAATTGGGAATGTACTAGTTAATAGAATGTTTGTATTGAATGTGAAAGTCTTGGGCATCCTTCCTAGGACATATAGGTGCACAAATTATAGAATTCTGGGTCTTTCAATAGGTGGAGACAGTAAGACCCTAAGTTCAAGGTCATCTTCGGTTAATACAGTGAGTTTAAGACTAACCTGTACTATATATAATCCTTTCTCAAAAAAAAAGAAGAAAAGAAAAAAGGAATGAGAAAAAGGAATGGAAGAAAAGAAGGAGGAGGTATGAAAAAAGAAGAAAAAGGTAGGAAGGGAAGAGGAGAACGCAAGCTTAGGTACGGTTACCATAACCCAAGACAAAGAGGATTGGATGTGGGAAGACTCTAAATCTCCTTTAATGGGCTGGAGAGAAGGCTTAGAGGTTAAGAGCATTACCTGCTCTTCCAAAGATCCTGAGTTCAATTCCTAGCAACCACATGGTGGCTCCCAACCATCTGTAATAGGGTCTGGTGCCCTCTTCTGGTCTGCGGTCATACATACAACAGAATATTGTATACATAATAAATAAATAAGTAAAAAAAAAATCTTTAAAAATACAACCACGGGGCATAAAGACTGGAGAACATGAGCAGTGAGTGAGAACCGCAACAGAGAGGAGAAAATGAACTGAAGCTGGAAACCTGAATCAAGGAGCTTTATTACGCAGTCCCCAAGAATGAGAAAACTCAAAGAGAAGCCACCATTTGTACAAGTTATAGGGGAAGCAGAAACCTCAGGTGGGATTCTGGTTTTAAAGAGGAAAAGAAAAAGAAGTGAAATGGATATTTAAAGACTTTGAAGGAAGGGGTATTTTGTTGATCTCAAGCTCTGCATTACCCAAAGGGAAGCTATGAGAAGAGGTGGTTGGCAGGAAAGCATTAAGCCAAGATTGTGGCCATGTGGAACTGTCTTGGGTATGAAAAAGGTGGCATTTCATTACTTTTAACATTTATAGAGGGCAGCAGGAGTGGAGGGCATACTGAAGTCTTTCCCTATGTCATCTTAGGCTGACTCTTGTGAGTACATTCTGGTAAACTCTGGGGAAATCTCGTAAGCCTTTCACTCTCAGGAACGCTGAGAATGCACTCTATCCTCTGTAGACAAAATCTGGCCCCAATAGTCTACTTATTTTGGTCCTGGAAACGAATGCTCTCATAAAGTAGAGCAGTGGTAGCATGTTTACATTAAATAAGGATGCCTAACACAGTAAGGGTTGAGATCTTCCTATGGCATTTACAAAGGCAAGACACCCTTGGCCCTCCCTCCTTATTGTCAGGTTCTCCTGACACCTTACACTGTAACCCTCTGACCACGACAACATCTCCACCTATTTATCAGGCAGAATATGTTTCATTTATGATGATGCATTTATCGATTATGTATAAAAAAGGGAAATAATACAGAGTGTTAATTAAACAATTTATAACCCCTAAAATCATAGATTTAGGAAGGGAACTATTAAAAAAAGAAAATCTGGTTTTTGAAAGTCTCAAAAGATATGTGGACAAACTTAAGGATATTGATAAAGAATGTCAATAGAGCACAGATAAAATAATCCTGGAAACTTGCACTGACCATAAAAATATTTTATAAGAGTTTTATTTTATTGTAAGCATCTATGCTGAATATTTAGTGCATCAGTATTTACACACACACACACACACACACACACACACACACACACACATGCACGCAGGTCATTTCTTAGATCCTTACCAGAGACATTATTCACTCAGTCCATTAAAAATTCCCATAAATTAACCCATTGTTATTTCTTCTCAACCCATAAGCAAGCAAGGGCTTAACAGGTCATAGAGCTCAAAAGAAACAGAAACAAAATTTCAGCCTAATCATGTGTATCCAGTATCATAATCTGTCACATCATTGCATGATAATTATGAACCATCATGATGTCAATTGCAAAAATTATTTAACAGCCATTCTTTGTTGAAAATAATTATGTGGCTATTTAGATGAGCAGTTATGGTGACTTGTATGGAAATTACTAATGTAATAACACCATCAGTGATGTTCAGAAAATGCCCTTCTATAATCTCTACCGCACATTTGACATGTGGTGGGAACTATCTGAGCATTGAGAATACAGTGCAACCCAACTGTCACCACTGACTACCTAGTAGAGGCACAAGATCAGCACACCAGAAAACACATCAATAAAGGCAAGCCCAGTGTCATAATCCACGACTCAGGAGGAGGGGGAGTCAGTATGGAAGCACAGCAAGTTCGGATAAGGGAAGTACTTAAAAATGTCCTCTCACCTAAGACGATGAGGTAGAGCAAATAACCAATGTAAAATTTCCTAAGAAAGAACCAAGCTTCAAGGACCAGAAATATAGCTAGTCAAGCTGCTTAATCAACTACAAAATGTGGACTGCAAACGGCTGTGTATAGAGAGAAAAACAGATGGCAGATTGTTTGGGGTCTTCCTCATGGTAAGACATTCAGACTTTAAACTACGGGGAGGCACTAGCCAGAATATTCATGATTACGGGTTCAGCTTAGCAAAAAATGAAACAAAAACATCACAGAAAAGGTAAGGATTATATAAATATTATGTATACACACACACACACAAATTCATTTTCCTATAATAGCTTCCTATAATTTAATAGTTTCCTATAATAATTTTACTCAATATATTTCCAAAGATGAACTACTCAGAGGTAATGCCAAATAAGAAGGTCATGCCTCCAGGCAGGAAAGAATGCAATTCTGTAGTTCCGATAACTCTGATTTTATCTTGTTCTTTCTACCCAGCTGACAGGTCTCTTGCTGGTAACTGACATAAAACTGTAGACGGCAAAAGCCGACATTTGTCATTCCAAGCCATCAGTAAGCTTTCAGCTCTGAACCGCAGGCGAGAGGGCTTCTTTACTACACTTGTTTGGTTCCCTCCGGAGTGACTGGGATGCAGTAGTGTGGATCTATTTGCATCCTGCAAAAAGGTGAGATGGTCATGCTCATTCTCATGCTGATTTACCTCACACGGAACAGTAGGTCAAATGCTCCTCTCAGCCCCAGGTGCTGCCAGAGTGACTTTTCTCACTGATAGAACATGGCACATTTTCCAAGTTATTTCTTGTTCAAATGAAAAGTGTTAACCCAGGGATAGGAATGTAGTTTAGTTGTTGCGTATGCATGCAAAATTCACAAGACCTGGGATTTATCCCTTAGCACTATGTAAGGGAAAGACAAATTAGGAATATATATATTTGTGTGTGTGTGTGTTCGTAATTTACATGTATGTAACAACAATTAATGAAACACTAGGCCAAAAATTTGAAATAGAGCCAGAAAGGGTGTATAAGAGAATTTAGAGGAAGAAGAGGGAATGAGAAAATGCTGTAATTATATTATAATTTCAAAAATTAAAGAAACACTTTTTAAAAACTAAAATATATTCTTTAAAACCTGTATATGCCTTCAAAAGAAATTTTATTTATGAAGTAAACTCTAAATGTTCATGCTAAATGAATAATGCACAGATTGGCACACCAGAGTAAAGAATAGGAAATGAGAGCTTGTCAGTCAGCCCTAATCAGGAGAAGCTCTAGAACATGAGGCAGACATTTGCACTAAAGACTGTAGCTGCAGTTTTTCTAATATGGTTCTTTGATTTCCTTGGTGGAATAAACTTGGCCTTGTAAAGTCAAAGCCATGGGAATATGGAGTTGAATGTTGCAAAATGAAATAAAAACTGACCAAGTTAGTGCTTTCCCACTGAGTATTTTCGTGGTCATGTGCCCAGATGATCAAAAACATTAACATGAATAATTTAAGTCCTAGAGCATTATATGGGAGTAATTGTTACATTTCTTTTTTCTTTTCCTTTTTATTTTCTTTTTGTCTTGTTTGTTGTTCTTTGAGACAAACTATTGATATGTAGCTCTGGTGATTGCTCTTATATGATAAAAAATATAAAGTTTTTCATGAAGATCTTAAGAAATCACTTGCTTTGAGAAAAAAAATCCCAAAGAGGAGTGTAAATATAGCTCAAAGGGTACCAAAGATAAAAAATTTTCTGAAATGTTCATAAAGCACAATTATAAAACCTCAGAGAGTGAAACTGAAATTTAACCTGAAGATCCAAAAAAACCTCAACCTCAGTCCAAAATGACAATCCTGACTCCAAGAATCTCAGAATGAGACTAGGTCTGAGAGCTATTTCCTCCCTAAGAAACAATCTTCTTGGATTATTTTAATTATTATATAATTAAATAATAATAATTGTTTTAATCCTCTCTAGGGATGGGACTAAAGGTGTGTACCACTAGGATTGAAGGCATGCACCAGCCGGTTTCTATGGCAACTAGTGTGTCTACTGGGATTAAAGGTGTGTGTCATTGTTGCCTAATCTCTAAGGCTGGCCAGCCATGCTGTTTTACTTGCCTAATCCCCAAGCAAGCTTCATTTATTAAAATACAAGTGAAATGTCATTGCATGTTCAGACACTTTGGTAAGCAGACATGTATCCTACAAAGGAGTTAGAGGCTAAGTTCTAGAAAAGGGATCTTCAGTAATCACCATGAAATACAGTGTAAAATTGAGCTTTTAAAGAATAGAAATTTGGAAGAGTGGCAAATTATTTGCGACAAGTCACTGGGGACAACCAAGTTAAACCTCCTCTTCTCAGTGGCGAAGAAACCAAGACCGGAGGCATGAAGCTACAAATGGTTTCCAGTCCAAGAATGTTTTACCAATGTGATCACAAGAATAACTAAAGGTTTAGGGAAGTATAAACAGAAAATGAAAATCTGATTATCACTATAGACATCATTATGAGAGCTAATGACCCTTAAGTAATTCATAGATTCCCAAGGTCACATAATGTTCAAAATATCATAATCTACATGCTTAATTTTAAGTATGTCATAGTGAACTCTTTCAAAAATGTATGTCATATTGTGTGTCCAAAAAGAAAGCTTAAACAGAACATGAACCATGTGTTAAACTACTTGAAATCATGAAGGCAGGCACTAAGAATACAGCAAACGATCTGAAATTTTAAATGGTTGTAATCTGACCCACACTCACAAATGGGGAAACATGTTTCTAAGCACACAAGATCAGTTTAATGAACTTCATTTGTTTCTTTGATAAAGCTTCCAGCATTTTTACTTGGTTTGTCTGATCTGTTGCTACAAATACAATGGCGTAAAGCAAATTATAGCCTATAATAGTTTTGCTCCACTCAAAAACATATTGTAAACTGTTATTGGGCAATGTAAGTTCTAAAAGTTACCACTGTCTTACTTTTATGATTATATCACCATCAATTTTGAATTGAAAATCTCTCTGAAATAAGAGTCTCTATTTTGAAGCAATGTGCAACATTCTATTTCTCAGTATGTTGTTGCAACAAGAAGTATTTTTGCTTCTTAAGTACCAGATGTGACAAAACACATAGAACATTCACCTTTGGGGCTCATGGGCATCACAAAAAAATAAAAAATCCATGAGAGTTTGTATCAGATTCCTACTAGAGATAATTTGCAGATTAAGGCAATAAAGGAAAAGAAGAACAGAGCTCAGCTGTCATGTTGAGTTGTGCAGTGGGGTTTAGAGATAAGAAAAGTAAGGTATTTACTGTGGGGAAAAATTAGACAGACCAAGAAATAGATCAACAAATAAGGTTCCATAGAGAGACAGAGTTGGATACACAACTGTGCATGAGAAAAAGGCTGAAAGAGGTCGGGGAGAGAGAATCTGGAGATAGAGGAAAAAGAGGACCAAATGGAATCCTGGGTCTACACAAATAAATAAAATGCAGTAGAAATCACAAACATAAAATGCATAATTTAGTGGTTAAAGAAGCATTTAAAAATAAGGAAGAGAATGTTACAGAACATACTAATCAAGTATAAATAATGTAACAAAACCACAAATGAACAATTGAATACTGGGTATGAGTCAGGGCAAATGACGAGTTATGGTTGCTCAAGCACTTGTGAAGATAAAAACCCAATCCTAAAAAGTATTAAATCAAATTAAAAGAGAATAAAAAATAGAAAAACAAAAGGACAGTTAAAGTAAGACTCAACTGGACGCTGTCTATAAGAAACTCACTTTAAAGTGAAAGGTTGGAAATCAAATATAAGAAAAGATAAACCACATGATCATTAGGAAGCTATAATTAGGATCATGTGATGCTATAAGGGAAGCGGTCCTCTAAGAGGATATAGCAATCCTACATGAAAGTAAGAGTAAAGAAAACTGTGAAAATCACCAGAATTGATAGGAGAAATTGAACAATCTAAACTATAGCTGAGTGTATTCGGAACCATGTCTAAGAACTGCCAACGCAAGTAATTACAAAAAAATATATTGTTGTAGAACACTGTAATTATGGGCATAATATCAAACACCATTAATTGACTTTGACCTAATTGTCCATTGTAGGACATTTAAACTAATAACACCAGAAAATATATTTTGAGTGAGTAGAGAATACTCCATAAGCTATATTATGGGCAATGAAATAAATTTACACCTACTGGAGTAAGGCATAACATTTAAAGATGATTGAAGATGTAATCAGGGTACAAAAATAGTTATTAAAGAACAATAAGCACTTGTTTTTAAGTACTTTTCAAGTATGAATTTCTTGAAAAATGAAGCCCTGAAAAGGATAATGAAATTATTGAGATCCATACTTAAGGTGTGGTAGTTTAATGTTTGCACTTAAAGTGTTCTCAAGATTTCAAGTGTAATAAATTTCCTTTGCAAAGGAATTATTCTAATTATATTATGTATTCATAACATTGTGCTCCATTTGATTGGGCAAAGATCTTAGTGTGGAAACTAGAAAATTAAATTATGTAAAATGTTCATTCACAATTAATACATTATTAAGCTCCCATTAAATCTGGTGTTTTTTAGATTGGAAATTAGTGTTCCCATTAATTGAGTTATTTATAATCCTATTAATATTGAGTTCACTTGCAAAATTATAGTAGATTAAGACTGGGTTATAATTTTTGTATCTAGGAGGTTGTGTAGATACATTAGGGAGTCATGAAGTACAAAGGGCCAGGTCTCCTAATACCTACAAAAATAATCATCAGCCTTCTAAACACTCTCTGGGTTTAGAAAAAAGTTTCATCATAGCCAGTGACACTCTGGTGAGTCATCTTTTATTTAAATTATGAAACGTGGTATGCAATGATGATTTTATCTTAAATCCAACATGCCTCTATCTCAAATTATATACATACAATTTAAGCAGAGAAGGTGATGGAATAACTACTCATCAAGACTCTAGGTTCCAGGGAAACAGCTCAATCAGTAATTGGTTGCTGTGTAAAGCAGGACTTGAATCCAATGGCTAGTGCTCACATAAAGATGGTAGATGTGATGGAACATATTGGAGAGGGAGAGACAGGCAGATCCTGAGAGTTCACTTTCCAGGCATCTTTTCCTAATCAAAAATCTCCAGATTCCAGTGAAAAACTCTGTCTAAAAAAAAAAGTCAGAGCATATAGTAATGAAGAACATCTGAGGTTGATCTCTGGCCTAAGGATGGACACTCATGGTGTGGGATGTCCTTTTGTATATGAGTTGCTTTTATTGATTGATGAATAAAGCTGTTTTGGCTGAAGGCTCAGCAGAGTAAGGCCAGGTAGGAAAGACAGAGAGGGAGAGAGAGAGAGAGAGAGAGAGAGAGAGAGAGAAGGTGGAGTTGAGGAGACACTATGTTGTGACGGAAGGAGAAAGATGCCAGATCATTACCTGTAAGCCACAGCCTTGTTGTGATATATAGGCTAATAGAAATGAGTTAATTTAACATGTAAGAACTAGCTAGGAATATGCCTAAGCCATTGGTCAGACACTGTTGTAATTAATATAGCTTCTGCGTGATTATTCTGATCTGGGCAGCTAGGAAACAAAACTGCAGTCTCCATTTACACACGTACGCACACACAAGCACACACACTGATAGCACACACAAACGTCTTGGACTATGGCATATAGGTTATATATAAATTTAAATCCTACTGTTTTCATATACTAGTCATGCTTTTTTTTTAAAAAAAGTTGTTCATCTCCCTGGGGTTCAGCTTTTTCATTTGTGTGTGGAAATAATTTGACAAACTTCTGGCTGCAGGAGAACTTAATTACATCAATACTCTTAGTGCTAAGAGTATATGTGACTCCATAAAAAATACTGTGTATTAATAAACAATGCATAATGGTGCCTAAAATCTTCAAAGGGTTTCTACTGTCTTCACCATAAAAGTCTTTATTCTGACCTTCAAAACGCCAACTTATCAAAAACATCTCTGTTTGCCAAACTTGCATGTTAGTGTTTAAGATCTTCAATAGTTTTCTATTGTCTTCAATATAACACCCTTAATTGGACTTTCAAAAACCAATTTATCTTTCCATCCACATCTCTGTTTACCAAAGTTACATGATCCTAAGTTTCTTGAAATACATCTTGCATGGCATTTTGCTTAAAAAAAATACTCTTTCAAGACAAAGAACTTGAGAATAGGTAGTCCAAGGACCTAGAATAAAAAACGAATAGTATTGTTCTGAAAGAAAACAAACAGCAACAAAAACTGTAGCAATAAAATGACTCCTAATGACATTCTGCTAGACACATAGACCAGTGCCTTGCTCAGCCACCATCAGAGAAGCTTCCTCCTCCAGTAGATGGGAACAAACACAGAGACCCACAGGCAGGCATTTTGCAGTGAGTGAAAGTCCTTGGAATATTTATAGCCCTAACAGGAAGTTTCAAAAACAAGAGCCAGTGGTTTATTACAATAAAACAAGTTTTCCAGATACAGCAATGTAGTTGAACATAAGAATTCATAGAAATTGTGATTAGTGTGGACAGGACCAGTGCAAAAAGTCACACACACAAAAAAAATTATTTTAATAAAAGTTGCTTTGGTCATGGAGTTTCTTCACAGTAATAGCTATCCTAACTAAGAAAACAACCACCCCTCCAATTCAAGGATATCTCCATAACAGTAAGTCTGTAATGGCAACATCTACCCATAACTGAGCTAGACAAAACTGTTTTGATTATTTTGTTAGGAAATTTGTTTGGATTATCTTTTTTGTAAACTTTTATACTATAATTTAGAAGAAAATATTTGTAAGATGAAAGTTATATGATTACAGCATTTTGTTATATTTTTAACCTGAAATGTCCAAATTTTTATGCTATAAAATGGCTCAACAAACTAAATTACCACCTAAATATTTATTAAAGGTAAATTATATCTATAGATTTTTTTAAAGGTAAAAGGAAACATTATCCTGGGTATGTTTGAGCCTATAAATTAAGCCAGATATTCTGCCACCTTGCAATTATTCTATTTTATATTTAATGAGATTTGTTTAATTTAACAAATTTACTTATGTAGAACAGGCAAGAAAGGGGAAGACACATAAGTCCCACAGCACTGAGTGGAGGTTGGATGACAACCTGAGTGAGTCTGTTCTCTCTCTCCGATATGTATTCTTGAAGTAGGATCCAGATTCTTTAGCTTGGCAGCAAACACCATTATTCTGTCCAAACACTTGTCTGTCCCTTCAATTCAATCACCTTCTTATCACTGCTTTCATCTATTCATACAAGTGTTATTATTTTCTGCTTTGGAATGTAGAAATGATAGTGCCAAAGTAATTAAATAAGAATGAACACAATAGCTCTCTGACTAAAGGAAAAGTTATGCTATGTCTTTACTTTTAATACTCTATTCCTCAGTTCAAAGAATAACGAATATATTTTACCTTGGGTCCTAAAATAAAATTTTCTAAATGTTTCTTTTTTGTGTGTATGTATAATAAAGGATACCCATTTGTTTTCTAATAATTATATTAGAATTAATAATCAGTACTTTCTGACACTTTGTTAGACATCTTCTCAAAAACTGAAAAAGAAGATAAGGACAAAACTCTGCTTCCATAGAAATAAAGGTGATGAAAATTAAACAAAACAGAACAAAGCCCAGTCTTGTCAAGGGTGGTAATCAGATATAGGTCCACTGATCTCTTATATCTTGGAAAATTCCTTATTGCTACCAACCAGAGGCTGTGGGAAATTTCACTGCCCAATGTTCCCCTTAACTCTAAAAGTAACAATAGCAATACATATTTCACAATATGTTTTTCACGGTTTTAAAGAATGCACTTGTTTTGCTGGTTGAATCTATTAACATATGGATTCTTCTTGGAATCACTTCAACAATCGCAGTGACAGCCACAGACGTGAGAAGTGACTTCAAGCAAGAATAAGAATCTGCGTGGTAAAGGGATAGTGAGTAGTGTCATGCACTCGTGCTGCGGGAGTATCTTCCGCTGCTTCAGCCAATAGTCGCTGAAGCACGAGCCCACGGTGCTGCAGGAGGGCCTTCTGCTCCATCAGCCAATAGCTGCTGAAATACCAGCCCACTGGGGCGTAGTATATTTCTCTTTTAAAAAGAGCCACAGATCTCAGCTCGGGCCTCTTGGTTCCTGTGCTTGGTCCCGGCTCCTGCTCCAGCGACTAGGCTCCCTTCCTGATGGTTTATGGTGTATGTAAGTTTTACCCCCCAAAATAAATAACCCCTTAAAACATAACTGGTGTGGGATTGATTCGCCATTACACTGAGATGATATCTATTGACCTTTCCTTACTGTTCACTTGGTATTTGCAATACAACATGTAATTTTACTATGTTAAAGTGAAAGCCTTTCTTTTTTGTTTAAACAGAAAAAAGGGGAAATGATATAGGAGGGTCATCTGTCTATGCGTTACTTTCATTGGTTAATTAAGAAACTGCCTTGGCTTTTTGATAGGGCAGAATTTAAATAGGTGAAGTAGACCGAACAGAATGCTGGGAGAAAGAAAGCAGAGGCAGGTAGACACCTTGAAGCTCTGACCTGAGATGGACGTAGGCTAGAATCTTCCCAGTAAGCCACGACATCATGGTAAAAACAGATTAATAGAAATGAGTTAATCAAGATGTGAGAGTTAGCGAGTAAGAGGCTAGAGATAATTGGCCAGGCAGTGTTTAAATGAAAAAAAAAAAGATTTGGATTATAATTTAAATCCATTGGAGAATGCTGGTACATCCAAAATAATGACTCAACTAAATGAAAAGGGTATAGATTATTTCTTCAGTAAAATTACCAAAGACACTCAGAATCACTGGAATATATGTCATCAACAGTAGGCAAATACTGGTAATTAAGAAAGCAACTAGAGATTATGCAAAACCGTGAAATACATTTTTTGAAAATCTATTACTGCTTCTTCCTGTCTCCTCTGTGAGTCATCGAAATATTGCACATCCTGAAAGGATGTCTATGTCGTATACATTCCCTCAATGAGCTTGTGACACTCATATTCGTGTACCTATCCAATCTGTATAAAGCATTATTTCTTAGCCACCTGTCAACCAGTAGTCTACTAAGATACATATCAATGGCTTATAGTATATATGAGGTATTAGAGATATAACAGCCGTCTTTAATGTCACAATTCTGGAGAACTATCTGAGAGGAGAAACCTAGCCACTCAGAACTTTAAGAATCTATTTTCCATAGCATGAGAGCCGGCAGTCAGTGAACACATATGCAACTTTGAGTTTATACACGTTCTGATATTATTTTAGAGAATAATATCCTGTGGGTATAAGATATCACAAGCAAGATATTCTTCAGTAATTTTTCCAAGATACTGTATCACATTCACTGGTAATAGCTGTTATTACAAAATTCACTTACATCTGTAATAATTGTATAGAGGAGTAAATGGCATGGCAACCATCAGATTAAACACTTTTAAACTGTATTTTTCTAGGTTTTAGACTAGATAAAAAAGAGGGAAGCTTTTTTTAAAAAAAATGAACGTTATAGTTGAAACGTGTGCATTTAAGTTTCTTAACTGCTGGTTCATTGCAAGTAGAATGGAACAAGAGGTACTAAATAGATATCTTTGGTTCCATTGTCACAATCACGAGCATTGCTCACAAAGGAGGACTACTTCCTATACCAAGAATTTGCGATCTTCCCACAAAATAAGTTAGCTGATTGATCTAACCTTACTGCTAGGTATAATTCAAAAGTGACAGCCCCTGCCATCTAAATTGCAGAGCACAGACTAACACAATCCCAATTCCATTCTTCACTCCCAGGTATAACTGAGAATACTACAAATGGAAAATTCCATTCTTTCCCAGATTCAGTAAAGAATCAGTCAATTGATTTGACAGGCCGATGATGTCATACATTAATATGATCTTTTAACTTTCAGTTTTAGAATTTTATGAACCACTTTCCTATGAGTTACCTAATTAATTGTCGAAGCAAACATTTAATCCAAGTATACGCCATTGTTCACCTTATAAAGAAAAATTACGTGGAAAGGACTTACAGATAAAGTACTTTTTATTTCTCATTTCCAAACTCTGAATTTCTTTAGTATTTTATTCTTTTCTCATTCCTATCTTTGCAAGAGTACTTATGCAAAAAAGTAAGTTAAAATGATACCATGTTATTGTAGATGTCCCACCCTATACCATACTCAATAGCAAACTCTTCATGACCCTGTCACTTCTGAGTTAGATATGATTGCCTACAAACAACTACTATTTTACCACACAGCTGCCACCAGAAGTCCAATCCCCAGTAACCTGACTCAATATCTTTGTCTTTAAAACTCAATAAGAAAGAAAAAGAATATAACAAAAAAACTGGCCTAAATGGCAGACTTAACTTAAAATAGCCATCAGTATTATATAACCATCCAACAGCTCTTCCTTTTCACACTGAGACATAATTCCTCTAATACAAAATCCAAAGTGCATACATCAGCAAGAAAGAGAAGCTGAAATAAGACTTTTTCAGTCATTACCCAGTGCAACTGAGAGACTGTGGTTTTGTTTATTCTTACATTCTCATAATAGTTATCATAGGTCTTAAAACAACTTTGTCTGATAATTTCTAATATATTTTAACTCTCTGCCTAACTCTTTTGAATATGGAATCAACTATTCTAAATGAACACCAGCACTTTCAACATTGTATCACAAAATGTGAGACTCATTTGTGAGAAACCATCAATATGAGCACAGACTTTCCTATTAATAAGAGCTAAAGAAACTGATAAAATATATTTAATATTTTCTTTCAAGTTTTATTTTTACTTCACCTCATTATTTTCAATCATGAGTGCCACTGTTCCACTTGTAATGCAAGTCATATCTATCACATCTTTCTTGTTTGAAGACAGATGTGCCAGGTGGAAGACCCACCAAAATGATCTGTACTCTGTGTGATTATTTGCATAATGGATGTAACCCATGCATGCAATTAAACACTCTAGCAGTAGAAGAAAGCTTCCAGTTAGACACACACTGCAAACTGTATTTCCAGCATCCACAAAACAATGGCTTTCAAATATTAATTCTATGAGCACAGTAGATAAATTAAAACTAGCAACTATCAAAATATTTATTATGTGTGCAGGCACAGTAGATAACAAAGTAAGACACTTATCAGAAGCACTGGAAGAATATGAAGTTAAATGTGTTGTCCTCATTAGCCATATTCATGAACTACTTTAGCTCCTTACTTGGAATATTTAGGGCAGAAGTAATGGATGATTGCATTGATAGTGTTTCCAGTGTTTGAAAGGGAAGGTGGTAAAACAACAGACCAAATCTAAGTTCTTTTATTTAAAAAGTGTTCTCATGTTTTAAATCCACAGAAACATGTATATTAATAATCTATATGTTTAAAAGCTTTGCTTTCAAAGTGTATTCAACATTAATTATTTAAAATAATCCTATAAGATTGGGCAGTGTGGAAGTGTGGGAAAAAATGGCCCCCACAGTGACACTATTAGGTGTGGCCTTATGGAAGAAGTGTGTTTCTGTGGGGGCAGGCTTTGGGGTCTCTTTTGTTCAATCTTCCCTCAGTGGGACTTTTGGTTGACTTCTTGTTGCCTGCAAGATGTTGTACTCTCAACAACTTCTCCAACTCCCCACCATGATGACAATGGACTGAACCTTTGAAACTGTAAGCTGCCACCTCAAGTAAATGTTTTCCTTATAAGAGTTGCCATGGTCACAGTGTCTCTTCGCAGCAATAAAAACCCTAAGCCAGAAAGCAAAGTCATAATTATCCTCTTGTTTCACATGATCAATTGCATGCTCATAATTGATCCTTACAATAATTTCCAAAGCCTCACAGTATTTACCTGGCTTCATATGTGGAAAGACTATTAAAAGTTTGAAAGTGGCTACATTTAACAATAATTATCTTACAGCCATTTCCCTCACTCTTCTAAGCAATATCCCTTTCTTCTGCTTTTATTACCTATACCATAAATTCTTCTAGTACTGGATACAAGACTCTATTGTTTTTAACATCTACATAGTTGTCTTTCCAGTGTAAGAGAAATGAAGTTCTCATCAGGTTACAATATAATTCATTATGCAGGATTTTGTGCACTGTTATTTCTGATGCTTATTCCAGGATCTGAAGATGGAGCAAAGCCATGATTCAACTTTCTGGAGTTATGAGAGATAGCTGAAAAATTATAGCTTGAAAAGTTAGAAAAGGGATGAGTATAATAAGACAAAATCACAAGGACTTGTTCAAATCCATCATAGATGAGACCAACTTTGAGAGATTAGTAAATTCTACCTCAGGGAAGTGATGTTCACATTAAAATGAGACTGATTAGTGAACAATATTGCTGATATTTCATGGTTGTGTCTTCTCTGATATAGATGGAAGACACTGTCTTGCAACAAATGTTCTGGTCTTTTATTCTTTCAACTATTTAGGCCCATCTTACTCAGGGTTCACTGAGCCTTAGGTATAGGTGTTGATTTACAGATGTATCACTGGGGTGAGAATCCATCATAATCATTTGTTCATTAAACTTTAAAGATTTTTGTATTTCTGTAGTGATCTCTGTTTTATGTTTTTGTATGACAATAATTTAAAAAGAAAGACAACACGTTTGAAAGAATGTAAGTGAACATGGCAAAAATTGTAGGGGAAGAGGGAGAAATAAAAAATTATATAAAATGGCAAAAGATTTATATGATCTGAAGAGAAAGCAGACTGAGGGTGTAAGGGGAAAAGGTGAAGCAGAACGGCAAGGAGAACTTGAGGGAACTGGATAGTCGAGATGGAGGAAAGACAGAGATGAGAACAAGGAAAGAGATATCTTGATTGAGGGAGTCATTATGGGGCTAACAAGAAAACTGGCTCCAGAGAAATTCCCAGGAGTCAACAAAGATGACCCCAGCTAAGACCCTAAGCAATAGAGGAGAGGGTGCTCTGTATTCATAACTAATGAATATCTTAAATATTATCAGAGAATCCTTCATCCAGCAACCGATGGAAACAGAGGCAAAGAACCACATTGGAGCACTGGACTGAGCTCCCAAGGTCCAGTTGAAGAGTGGGAGGAATGAGAATACGAGCAAAGAGTCAAGACCATGATGGGGACACCCACTGAAAGAGTTTGCCTAATAGCTGAGCTAGTGGGAGCTCATCAATTTCAGCTGTACTTGGAAGAAACAAGCATAGGTTCAAACTAGTCCCTCTAAACATGGTTAAAGTTGCATGGGTCAGACTGACAGGCCGCTGGCAGTGGCACCCGGATTTATCCCTACTGTTTTTGGGGAACCTATTCCCTTTGGATGGATACCTTGCTCAGCCTAGATATAGTAGAAATGGCCTTGGACCTTCCCCAAACAATGTGCCTTACCCTCTCTATGGAATGAATGGAGGGTGGGATGCAGGGGTAAGTGGAGGGAATGGAGGAGGGGAAGGAGTGATAACTTGGATTAGTATGTATAATGAAAAAGAGATTGTTTTCTTTTAAAAAATAAAAATAAAAAGTAATAAAGATTATATGAAAACGATACATATAAAATCTTCCAAAAAATTGAAATGATAAATTAGCTGAGATTGACAAAACAAAGTTGAAGGAAGATAAAATGAATAATATATACAAAGGACTTAAAATCACTCTCTGAACACCTAAAGAAGTTCAAGTTCATCATGGTTTAGTATTAATATGCACAATATCCACGATGGAATTGCATTTGGACAGAGTGGATTTCAAAAGTTCTTCAATATTATGTTTTATCTCAAAGGTCATGAAAAGTTGTAGAAATATTTCCAGTAGATGCATTATATAATATTTATTCTGAAAAGTAGTACTTTTGAGTCGACTGAAGGACAAGCAAGGTGGAGCTGTATAATAGAGTTGCGAGTCTATTCCAGAAATCCAAATGAAAGAAAGCTGGATTTGACTTGTAATAGGATGTTACTAAGAGCACGGAGTGAAAAGATTCAAAGCACAGTTGAGTAGGATATACAGACTTCATTGTTGGCTACGGAGACTGAAAGAAATGGAAACTAGCATCTCTCTTATCTTCAAACAAAGGTGAAGGAGGAGGCAGGAAGGAAAATGAACACATTAGCTTGAGGGCATGGGATATCTTTGTGGAGATAACACTCAGATATATGTCCATAGCACAATTTTTAAAGGTTGAATATGATTTATAAAATGATTACCAATGTCTAATAATGGGAGTACAGAAAAATATGCAAAACAACACTGGGCCAATATACAATGCTAAAGAAATTGACTATATTAATAATAGACTAAGAAGTCAGAAAATTTCAAATTTGATCTTATATTCTTACATGAATTGCAGTTTTCTGAGGCTGAAAAGATGGCTCAGCAGTTGAGAGCACTGGTGTCTGTTCCAGAGGGTCTTGGTTCAATTCCCAGAACCCACATGGCAGAGGACAATTGTAACTCCAGTCCCAGGGATCTTATGTCTTTTAGCCTCAGAAGCAGTCAGCCACACACATATGTGGTGCACTAACATACATGTAGGCAAAACACCCATACAAATAAAATATTTAAGTGAAAGAAATTGTTTCTTCTATGTGGAAACCACTCAGATTGTACACATCTGTGGGTTATTTACCAAAGACTATTCACAAAATGAGGTGTGTTAATTCAAACACAGAGATATGAAAATCAACACATGCCTTGTTCATCTAACAGCCATCTTGATCTAGCATGGTCTCCAAATTAACATGCACAAAAATCTTAATATAGAATTTGAGTATGTCTATTAAAATCACATCTAAAACATACAATATGATACTAAAATCAGTTTGCTCAAAATAACAATAATTGCTTTAAAAAGTAACTTACTGCTCTTTGCTTAACCTCAAGTGACGTTTTTCATGACTGAATAGATAAGGTAATTAATTTTTCTAGAACTATATCAGTCATTCAGTTCAGTGATTCCAATAGTGTAAATGAGTATTTTCATAAGAAATGTTTTTTTTATTATTTTAGAATATAGAACCCTCAAGTAAAATAACTGATAGGGGACACCTAGTGGTCTTTAGCAGAATAAAGACTTGCTGCAGAGAATGGAGACTTCCCCACAGAGGTAAAAATGCCACTGTTAGAAGATACACTAGCCAGAGAGCAATGGAACTGTGAATCTTATATTTATGGACATTATAAACATAAATCAAATTAAAATATTTTGAAGAATTTTCACAAGACTCACATTGTTTAAACCAAAGTATGCTGCTATTATACATAGGCATAATAAGTCACTTTTATATGACTTCCTCTAGATTGAATGGAAAACAAAGGCCTTTTGTTATAAACAACCAAATACACTAATTTTGTGGCACAGAATCCATTCTATGCTTAACTCGTAAAAATAAAAATCATCACACAATGTACACTTAGTAATAAAACACTAAAATTTACTTCTTAGACTTATCGTAATATATTCATTACTGCACATATTTTAAGGATAAGAATACGGGGTTAATTCAAAACTGAGTCCTACTTGACGTAACTGCACACACGGCATTACAAATGAGGAATAAAGTTTTCCCTTTACTATTAGCACTGACTCGCTCTTAAGCAGCCTCCAATCTCCCAAAATCTGTCAAACTAATAGGACATAAGTTTCCTGCCTAAACTCTCTTGATGACACCTTACTTGGTTCAATATTAGCAGGAATTCCAGTCTATGCTTTGAAGCTCTCTCTGGAGATGCACAGTCTCTCTGCTAGGCAGTTTATGCATTGTGTCTTCATTGTAAGGCTACACCACATAAGCCCACTAGTACTAGCTAGAATTCATGTTCAAACACAGTTCAACCATCTTGCAAAGCTTCTTTGTGTACACTAAAAGCGATTTTCTACGTCTTCCTTCAGGTCAATTATCTACTCACATGTCTGCTTTTCCTACAAAGCTGCCTCTGCTTTGTGTTTTAATACATTACACATCTATAAGCAAACATGACCTTAAAATGTTTCAGCATTAAAATATGACTGTTTTTCTTACATTCAAGGGGTTTAATGATGTGAGATTCCCCTCTGTATTCTGTGAATACCATTGGTAAATAAAGAAACTGCCTTGGCCTGTTGATAGGGCAGAACTTAGGTAGGCAGGGAAAACTAAACTGAATGCTGGGAGGAAGGAGACAGAGTCAGGGAGAAGCCATGCAGCCCCGCTGGAGCCAGAAAGAACCTTAGCCATTAAGAAACATGTACATGGCAATACATAGATTAATAAAAATGGGTTAAATTAATATGTAAGAGTTAGCCAATAAGAAGCTAGAGCTAATGAGCCAAGCAGTAATTTAATAAATACAGTCTCTGTGTGATTATTTCGGGGCTGAGCAGTCGGGAACCACCAAGTAGTCTCCCTCCAACAGTTTAGTACCTAAATTACCATGTAACAGATAGCATGCTCTTATTTTTTTTCACTACAGATATCTTTCTAAGCATGCTCTTCTACTGTGTTTTGAGATCCTATCCTAGTACCCAAGGAGAGGCAAGGGCAAAAAGGACATAGACTCCTCCAATTAAATGTTCATGTCTAGAAAAGGCAAGGATAGCATATATAATATCATGAACTGAAATATCAAGAGCCAGTAGAACATATCAGCATAATAATAATAATAGCAATTACAACTGAGTGCATTCAGATAGAATATATTCTGAAAATGGCTTTGAATCAATTTTTAAAGAACAGACAAGTGGAAAAAATGACTTTGCAATCTGAAGTGATATACACATGAAACCTTATTGCATTAGGAATAATCATTATTTTCAGTTATAGTAAAATAAAAACAAGAAAATGTTGGTGCAAATAAGAAGGGGCAATGCTGCATTGAGTGCCGTGTGCCAGAGAGCCTTGAAGGCACATCAAAGAAACACAAATTGGATGCGATAGGTATGAGTGAGACTCTCTAGGATCCTCTCTATGTTCTAGTAGAAGGCAGGTTTCAGCAAACACAATATTTGCTTGTGACAAGGCTTAAAAATCTATGTCTTTTCTATAAGCCAAAGTCCTTAAAATATATTAAAGTCTTTAATTGCTAGATAACACATACTAGTATTTAAGTTTTAATTTGAACCAAATAACATGCTAAAATTAACAAAAAACGGGAAGACAAATCGTGTCTAAGTTGCCTATAGGTCTGTCTCCTTAACAACACTGTGTGACTGCTCACAAACTGTAGACAAATGTCTTTTAATCCAATGTCGCAATCCATTATATATTAGTAGAAAAGCACATAACAGGCCAACAGCAACAACAAAAAGATTTATCTATCTGCAACTGTGATGCCTAAGATATTCAGAGTTGCGAGTCTTCCCTTCTGCCAAAGAGTGCATTTACTTGATTGTAACATGCCTAAAATCCACACAAAAGAAGTTGAGGAAATAAGAAATGAGAACTCAAAAAATGTACTCTATACCAGAAAGTTTTGGCATTGCACTACAATTTTATATGATCCTTGAATGAATGTTTAGTTTAGTTGAAATTCGGAAACCTATAACAGATAACCCCTACAAAAGGGAATCATTGTCTTCAAATGTTATTCTTCGTTCCTTTATTTCTCTGTTGGAATCTAACTATATTGCTCAGACTGCCTGGAAGTCTTGGTCTTTCTCCTGACTCGGTCTCCCATGTAGCTCTGGGATTGTAGCAACTCTCCAAAGTAACCATATACAAAGTAATTTTTATGCTTTTAAATGATATTTTATAAGGCTTTAGAATGGCTCAGGGATCATCCCCTTGGACAAAAGACTGAGGTCAGCAAGAGGGCACTTGAGGTTTTGAGAGCCGTTCGCTTTTGTACAGCGAATAATCCCCCCTTTGCTGAGCTTTTAATCTGGTCTTTATCTCTTTAGCGGTTTGTGATCATCACAAATTGTTAATAATGTTCCATTTAATTTTCAAGGATTTCCTCACCATATGTGTCTTTCTGGAGGGTAACGCAGAATTGTTTCCCCTGTGATAGATTATGAAACAGAGATCACACAAGGAACTCTGGCATACTTGAAAGATGTCCACAGGAAAAGCAATACCACTGGTTAGGAGAATGACTTATAAAACCCATAGCACAAGAGTAAGACAGCCCCTTTGCTCAAAATTTTACTAAAGAAAAACGAAATTTCTAGCCTAATGTATATAAATTGTTCAGATTTCCATATCATTGACAGTATATAAAATTTCAGCCTAGTGTGAAAAAGCTCAATCTTTACACACTAAGTCATTGATCTTACAATGGACTTAAGAAGTAAATTCCCCCTTGATACTTTAACCCCAGGGCATTTATAAATTGGTCATCCTGATCAACTGTTTCCTCCTACACGCTCACCTGTAGCACAGATGGACCACGGAGGGTAAATGCTAAACTTCCTGTGTCTCATTCATAGTATTTCTCTAATTTATCTGGCTTCAGAGCGTCTTGTTGTATTTTAGTTGAACTAATCCAGGCTGGGGGTGGAAAAGAATGAACCACCAAAGATGAGCACAGTTCCCTATAGCAGGCAGCTGCTTTCCTTGCAAACGACTCATTTAGAACAGTGGCAGCCTCCAGACTTCACACGTGACTTCCGCAAACTCGCTGAATTTAGCATTAGCCAGCCTGGTACTAAAACACTCTGAATTCAAAGACATGTGGGTGAACTCACATCTTCCTCTGCAGTCATAATCTAAAAGCTCATACAGCTACTTCTGATGATTAACCTGTTGTGTTCCTACTTGTAAACACATCCTGGTGACATTTATAAAAGTCAGGTAGAGACATGCCAGTGTGGGAGCCATTCAAGCTTTGCTTGTGACTACAAGTTTGAATAGTGTAGGTGGAATAAATGACTTTACATGAAATCCTGGAGTGTGATTCCATTTCTTCGTCTTTAGTAAAAGTATTGCTATCCGACATTAAACATTCATGATATTTATTGTATGGGTACATCATACTAACATTCTTCCCTAAATGAGCTTCTGACTCATTTATAACCAAGGTCATTTATTTATAAGAAAGATCTTGCCAACTCACAACTGTCTCCCAAATGTGTGTGGTTAGCAAATCTCACTGAGTGCAGATTAAATTGCATTTCTGAACAATGAGATCAGGCAGTTGATGTTTCTGAATGACATCGCGGGCACCTTTAGATCCTGTCATTCTGCACAGATCTAGGTGCCTGTGACCATTGCCAGGAACAGAAAACGTTGGTGTTAAGGAGTATCCTCTCTGGCCACATGCTCTGTCGTTTTATCTGATAGAACGCCATCTGTTCATCCTGCTGCCATTCTCTGGGATAACTGGGTTAAAGCTGAAAGCCATTACAAAATAGTCACACTGCCTACTGTATTTTTAATTGACTGGGGAGTTCTATCCGAGACTATAGGTCAACGTATTTTTGTGTCCTTGCTTTAAGGGTAGATGTTTAGTCTTATAAAGGTACAATGGCCACATTCTCATGTCAGAAAAGCTCTGTATAGTTCCATAAACAATCTATAAAATGGTGGGAGAATATTATGCTTATAAAGAAAAGAATACACGCTTCAGTGAGACCTGTGCACATTTTCAGGTTGAGAGTATGACGCTGGAGCCAGATTGCCATAATACGAGTCCCACCTCCAACCCTTCCCAGCCTCTTCATTCCAGCAAGGAGCCTGAGAGTGTTTGCTTGTCCTCATCTGAGAACGATAACAACGATAGAATCTATCTCGCTAGATAGTAGGAAAGGTTCAGGGAGCTAATTTGTACAAAGAATCATAAACTGCTTGTCATTAATACAAGGTCCCTAATAAATATTGGTTATTATCAAGAATTATCTTGATTTGATGTTTTCAATTTATCGCAAAAAAAGCTTTAAGAACTGAACATTAATTTCCGTTTAGATGTGTGTACTATATATAGAAATATTATAAGTGAATCCAGTTCCTCAATATGCTTCATTTGATGTTAACTGTATTCCAGCTCCATATTTTAAGAATGATCCATTGTGTGGCTTTCGTCAGTGTGCCATGCACTGTCTACTTATTATGTGTCATTTCCTGAAATCCTGAGAACCAAAATGTCACTGACAAACAAGCGTGCAGAAAAACATTGCTACAGCTGCCCAGAAAGTAAATAAAACTTGCATTTTAGGACTTCTTTAAAACCAGAATTCGTCGTTTTAAATACCAAAAGGCATTTGTGTAGGAGCAAAACAACAACCTAGAGTCACGAACTGCTTTCATTTCAGAGTTCCTTGAGGTACTCTGGAGAGCTTTTGAGCTCTCATCCTTATGCAGACAATAAATTTCAGTTCACAATTAATACAAAGAGGTATGCTTCTGAAGAAAAAAAGCCAAAAATGGTGACTATACGAGCTGTGGAAAGAGGCACCTATTTGCTTGATGGTGGTATATTTAACTCAGACCTTTGGAAACTGCAGTTGGCAGGGCTCTTTCACCATCCCACCCACAGTCTAAGAACAGCAGAAGCCCTATTCAGCAGCAAAGAGGCCTAATTGGCTAGATTCACTGCATTTATTCCTTTGTGTCCTCCACATAGCAATTTCCTTCCTAGGTATGGTGTTTTTTCACTATTATGAAATGAACTAATTGGGGAAAACGCTGAGGAAATTGGGGAGAACTGTAGGCAACGACAAACAACGAGCAGGTTTAGCATGCTAAACTCAAAATATGAATTTATAGATTTGAGAGATAGCCAAGGAAACGATGCACTTTCCTCCATCATAAATTCACTGAAATTCCATATGATAAATTAGATTACCTAAATCATACCCTATGCATCTTCGTCAAAGATGAAATTTGATGCATTCTAATTAAATGAAAAAAATCTTCCAAGGTATGGGAAAAATTGTACTGCCTAGGATAAAAATATGCCAGTTAAAGTATATTTGCTTAAAATAAATTCAATTGGTATGTTGTTTTATAATTAATTTCCATTGATTCAAATCTTTCAGAGATACAAATATCACTAAATGCCAGTAAAGAGAACTCTGAGAAATACTTGTTCTAAATTCCATGCAATTCATGAAACATAGAACATATACATTAAATTAATCATTATGAAAATCACATAATACAGTAGCTTAAAGAAAGAAATCATATGACTTACCTCTTCCCACTGATGTATGTACCTAATTAACCTTGAAAGGCGTAGCAAACGCAAGAGACTGAGAATTTTTGTAAATCTCACAATGCGAAGGGCTCTGGCTGTCTTGTAAACTTCTGAGTCCATTCCTTTCTCTACAATAAGAAAGATATAATCCACTGGGATTGATGAGATGAAGTCAACCACAAACCAGCTTTTTAAATAATTCATTTTGATGACTTTAGGGTCCAGGATGATTTCAGAGCTGTCCTCGTTGACAGTCCCAGTCCTAAAATTCATGATTAGGTCCAATAGGAAAACGGTATCTGATGCCACATTGAAAATAATCCATGGTGTGGTTGTTTGTTCTGTAAAGAATGTGATTCCAACTGGTATGATGACCAAATTTCCAACCATCATTATAAGCATTATTAAATCCCAATAAAACCTACAAAAAGATAAGAAAAATCACATTTTAGTATGTTGAAAATAATCAGTAATTTTCCTGTCAAAAAACAATTATTAAAAATATACAACAAAATTTATGAGACCAACAACTGTTTTAGAGACATTATTTTTCTAAATGACTGAATGTTAATTCTGAGAAAAACTAATGTATACTAAGGCAGGACTTTATGATTAGTATTCTAAAAGTTAATATAATTCATTATGTAAATAAAATGCAGAAAAATCTAATAAAGACCTGAAAATAAGTCATCTATATAATTAATGTCAAATATAGATAAAAACCATTTTCAAAATCATAAGTAAGTAAATCAAGAATACAAGTTCGATCTTTAAACCTTGTCTTTGCTACAATGTTTAGAGACATTTTGAAACACTTTGTAGGTCAATTTAACAATCCTGGAAAAGATTAAACAGTAACAGGTTAAGTTTTTTAAGAATTTTGTTGATAATAATTAATCTCTTTTTTTTTTTTGAGACAAGGTTTCTCTGTAGCTTTGGTGCCTGTCCCGGAACTAGCTCTTGTAGACCAGGCTGGCCTCAAACTCCCAGAAGTCCACCTGCCTCTGCCTCCCGAGTGCTGGGATTAAAGGCATGTGCCACCACCACCTAGCCTGATAATAATTAATTTCTAAGAGTACAAATTTGGTCAAGTATAGTTTCTAACGTTTATTGAAGTTTGGAAGTATACCAAACTTGGTATACTAAGTTTAGGTTTGTCTCGGCTCCAAATAAAAGAAGACTAACTTGGGACTTAAGTTGGAAATAATTAGTGTCTACTTTTGAAGCAAGAACTAAGTTAAAATTTCAGTGTTATGTCACTTCATTGGAAATGTATCATACTATCTTCTAAAATAACTTTTGAATTCCAAACTGTTTTGAACAGGCATGGTAATATTGCCTGTATTTTGAAGAATTTCTACCCAAGCTGTGCCATTGAATCTCAGTGGGTAAACAGAACTTGGAATCACATGATAGACCTGCCAACAGAAATGACTGAGGAGTTACCTAGACAAGCTTAGACTCCAGACATGCTTTTGAGGTACTGTCTATATTAGGATAATTAAAGTGGAAGGACACTCCCACTGCGACCAGTCCCTGAACTAGACTTTCAATTGAATGAAAAAGAAAAAAAGCGCGACTAAGAATTTATTGTCCTGTGTGTTCTGAATACGGGCATACTTTGACCAGCTGCCTGGAGTTTCTACCTCCAAGACTTCTTTGCCAGTTTAGACACCACTCTCAAACTGTGAGCCAAAATAAAGCCTTTCTCCTGAAATCATATCATATTTTTTTTTACAGCAACAGGGAAAGTAACTAATATACCAATTAACCTTAAAATTGGAAGAAATGAAGCAGATCCACAGCCCAGCACTGGGCAGAGATCCAGGAGTCTGTGAAAAGAGGGAGAAGCAATTATATGAGCAAGGGGGAGGGGTCAAGATCATGATGGGGGTAATCCACAGGAACAGCTGAACCGAGCTTGTGTGAGCTCACGGATTCTGGATGGACAGCTTGGAATCAGGCATGGGACAAACCAAGGCCCTCTGCACCTAGGTGACAGTTGTGTAGCTTGGTCTTTTGTGGGGTCCCTAGCAGTGAAGAATTACATGAGCTGACTCTTTGGAACCTATTCACTATGGCGGGATGCTTTGTTCAGCCTAGATGCAGTGGGGAGGAGTTAGGTACTGCCTCAACTTGATATGCCATGCTTTGTTGATTCCCAAGGGATACCTTATTCCATCTGAATAGAGATGGAGGAGGAGATGATGGTGGGAGTAGAGAAAGGTAGGGGGAGGGAACAGGATGAGAGGAGGGAGGGAAAACTGTGGTTGCTATGTAAAATAAAATACAGGGGGAAATGGAAGAAAAATAGGAGCTTTATTTTTAGTGTCCTAACTTAATGAGAATTGACTATAATGTTATTTTCTTGAAGGTTCTCTTAAACCACTAACATGACAATCAACTCATTACTTACAGTTGTCAAGTATACCTGAACTTACAAAAGAAAAAACAACGAGTCAGGTAACACAACTATATAACCATAAAACAGTCTCTGGAAACAAGACACAATATTCTAGTGATAGGCATTCTCCAATGGCAATTCTGTCACATTTATAGCATAAAACTTTATGGTTGTCAGAAGTTTCAGTCAACCAGGATAATTTGTTTTGTATTTGAACTGGTTAGTTTCCTTGTAAACTTGGATACAAGCTAGCAGCATGTAGGAAGAGAAAACCTCAACTGAGAAAATACCTCTATCAGACAGACCTATAGCCAAGTATGTAGGCGTTTTCTTGGTTAATGAGTGATAAGGGAGGGTCAAGCCCACCGTGGGTGGTGCAGTCCTAGGATAGTTGATCCTGGGTTGCATACGAAAGGAAGCTAAGCAAACCAGGCTTCAGTTCCTGACAAGAAGTCCTGTCTTTGACTCCCCTTCATGATAGACTGTAAACTGTAAAATGAAATAACCATTTCCTCCTCTACGCGTGTTTTGGGCAGCATTTTACCACAGCAGTAGAAAGTAAAACAGAAATTGGAACCAGAGAATGGACTATTGTGACAGACTTGAGTGTGTTGTTTTTGGAAGATTTATGGAAGTGTTTGAAGCTTTAGGCTGGAAAACTGTTGACTGCTCATAGCCAAATGTGCTGTTCAGTGGGAGTCTGAAAGATAGGAGTGCAGGGAGAAAGGTCGATAATGGAAGCCTGGATTGTGAGGTGTCAGAAAGAAGTTAGAGAAACCCTCAAGGACTAACAGGGCTATTCATGTGACACGTTGAATTAAGACTGTCATTCTGGTCAGCTAGAGCTGAAGAATCAGGTGTAATTAACAATAAACCAGAGCCACGAAAGTAAAATATCACATTACTTAGACGGTAGATACTGGTTATCTGGGGCTGAAAACTCAGCTGTGACTGACAAGAGACCAGCATCTTTGAGTGAAACCTTCTGGAGGGTATTTCCTCAGAGTCAGCACACAGCTATGTCCCAGGGCAGTCAAAGCTGCACTTCAAGATTACAAACTTAGTAAGGTAAAAGTGTCTCTGGGGAGAGGCAGGGAGGGGAGCAGAGAAAAATGTAGAACTCAATAAAAATCAGTGTAAAAACAACAACAAAAAAAGAGTCTCCAATTACTTATGTTTGATGGTATGGAAACTGAAACATTGGAGGGATAATGGAAAGAAGCTAGCTTTCCCATCATAAGGCAAGGTTGGAGTCCTTGAAAAGGGACCAGGAGATGCTGTAGGTGAAGCCTCGGTTGCAGTGGAGACCCCAAGACTGTGGAGACTCCAGGGCTGTGCGGTGACCACAAGGCATAATGGCCGGTGTGCAGCAGGGTTAGCTTGAGGCTACAGGACAATTTCTGTGGACTGTGTGTGGTGGAGGTGAAAGGATGGAGTTTCCCAAGCCCCGCTGAGTGCAGAAGATTGAGATTTCACAATACCACACTCGAAGATATAGGACTTGATTTGCACTGATGGATATTGGTTTTTCATTGACTTGGTGGTAACTGTGTTTTGCGTCCTCCTCCTTCATGGAGTAAGAAAGCATTTAACAGGGCATTTAAATTTACGTCTTATATCGTGAAGTTATTGGGATGAGATCTTGGTGACAAAAACAAGAAAAGGTTATAGTTTAATAGTATTCTGTTGGTGAGTCAAGTCCATGAGGAGTCAATTATGCTAATAGTTTTAGTCAATGTGGCTTGAGTCATCTGGGAAGGGGGAACATAATTGGAAAAAATCACTCCATCATAATAGCATGTAGGCATGCCTGTGAAGCATTTTTAAGTTAATTATTGATGTGAGAGGGCTTGCCACTATATGGACTTTTGAGAAGCAGAAACTTTAAAACTGTATTAGTAACCAATTCCATATTCAATCAGGCACCACAGCTAATTAATTCTAACATAAAAGCATCTTACGTAATCAACACTAATAGATATTTTGATGTTTTAACAATTGAAATAATTACATAAAATCATAACTATATTATAACAGTCATACATAATAAATAATAATTATTTTCATTTTCAATTTAAAGTCTAGAAGAAAAATGTTTTATTCATTCGTTTCCTCTTACAATTAGCATTGCAGGTGTCTTCATTCAAAAATTTCTACCAGAAAAAAAAAATTTCTACCAGCTACTTAATTTGGAGATGCTAAGTATTTAAATACTCTAATCGTAAATTTTCTTACCTACAAAATGTAGGTTGCTTTAGTACTAAATATACAGGATTTAATGGATTAAAAAAAAAACTAAATGAATTGTATACGTAGATCATAAGAGCAGGGAGCCATGAATCCGTGGTCCACAGTACCTTTCAGTCACTATCTGGCTACTCTTCCTTACTTACCAAAAGAAATCCAGCTTTGCAGGAATCAATCTGGACTAAACTGAGAAATGCAGGCATAGGCTTTATTATGTCATTGAGATAGATTTCTTTTCAAAAAGGAAGCCTAATATTTCATTCCTTCTAGTCATGAGACGTGAAAGGAGCTGTCATCCTTTCATGATTATAGTGATAACATCTGTCATCCTCCCATAACCTTTCATCAGCATTACTGAAGCCATTGTATCTATTTCAGTATTAATATCAAGGGCTATGAACGCTTGCAATTTCCCTGCAAACTATTATTGACTCTATTCTAGTCTATAGTCATAAATACAGTATATAAAGTCATAAATAAAACTAGCGCAAGTTTTACTTAACCTGGTTTCATTCTATATGTAGTCCCAGAAAATGCAGACATCGCTTTCACACTGTGGCAAAACATGCCATTTTCAGTAATATTGTCTGGGTTCTTCAAAACTGGCCTCTTGAGAATCTCTTCTCCACCTGTTAAAGAGTTTTTAACGCTTTGCTCTGCCAATTTTTCTTGGGAGCTTAGGCTTTACTTTCTCTAAATTCCTTGTTTCTCCTCTCCAACATTTTTTTTATTTCTATTCTTATCTCCATTGTTTCAGAAATGTGATCACTTGCTTAGAATTTATCAATGGATTTTCTAGCTATTCTAGAATATTCCTCTGCAGCCATGCCAAAGCAACCTATGCAAACTGCAATTTCCTGGATCAAAACCATCAATGACTCTCTCAAGCAAGTCAAAACATCTGAAGGTTGTCAAGGCACTCGGTACCACAGCCTGCTCTTCTCCAGCCTCTTCTCTCTCAGGCAATAAAGTCCTTGCTCACGCTCTATCACCACGCATGCTGATGCACCTATGCAAGAGATAATGTCTTCCGTTCTCGTTGTACTTCTATGAATATTCTACCTTCATTCAAATCCCACTTGAAAATTGATTTATTTGTTTTCTGTGATATTTCTTCTTCTTCAAAACACAAAAAAGGAACAAAACAGAATCAAAAATAATAATGCATTTTATTGCAACTCCATGTTCATAGCAGAAATAACCAGAAGGCAGAGAGGTTTCTCATACACTGGCTGCCCTTATCTATGAATAGGCAACTCCATGACCAGCATCATTCACAACAGGAACATTTGTGAGAAACAATGAGCCTGCATTGGTGTGTTATTAGCACCCAGAATCATATCTTAAAATTCAAAGTTTTTAGTTAGTGATGTGCATTCCATGGGTTTCAGCAAGCATGTGCATACATAAATAGATTCACTTCCTTGACCGTCCTCTATTTTCTGCTCATTCCTTGCTCCTTCTTCCAAATTATGACTTTTTAAACACCTCTCAAAGAAATGTATATTTTCAGTGTTTCCTGTTCGATTCTTGCTCTTGTGACTATTTGTATTTGGTTCCTTGATCACTTCTAGATTTAAGTTCTTTGAAGTTTAAAATTACATCCTGCATTTTATTAATTTTTGCTGTAATGTAAACACATCTAGGATAATAAGTGATAAAAAGCCATTAATTTCAGAGAGAAATATATACTTTAGGTGGACATTTAAGCATATAACTCTGCCCCTAAGAAGTCCCATATAAACCCTCTGCCTGTTCAGCTATTAGTCGTTCTCCACTCAGACAGAGGCAACCACTCTACTGGATTTCTCCTTCTCAAATAACTCTCTTTCTTAAAAAAAAAAAAAAAGACAATAAGCTATTCGAAACAGAATATGTGCGGAAGTTCTCTAGGAAACAAAAAGACAAAGAATATATTCTTAGTTAGAATGTCCACAAACAAAAAATCAGACTCCTGACTTGGCATGTTATAAAATCTATCTACTTTTGCCTACTGTGCCCCAGAGATAATTTATAAAAGGTTCCATTTTGCCTTTGAAACAGATAGGGGTCAGATTCTAATTCTACTAGATATATTATTTAGGGCAAGATATTTAACTGCCTGGATTCTAGTTTTCTTCTTTAGCCCTCAGGATTGCTCTGAAGGATTCTATATTATGATATATGCCGAACTTGCATATATCGGAGCTTGCTACATTGGAGAAAAAGAGGACTAAGGCTCCAATAAAGTGAGTATTTCTGAGAGTTCTTTTCTACCCTATAATCTCTCTGTTAACCTCAGTAAGATTCCATCTCACCACGCATCATGGTGGCTAGGATGTGTCACTGCTCGCTGCATGTGTGGAGTAAATCTTTAACTCAAGGAAATGGATAAAGTTATGGATAACAAAAATGGTAGTGGAGTATCAGCAAAGGTAGCGCACTCAGTGGACAACAGTAGTATTGTAAGCGGAGCAGAGAAATATATAGACAGTAGTTTTACCTAGTACCGGAAATGAACAAAACCAATAAAAGTAAGATAATTCTGAAAGCAATGTTTTTCTATTTAAATTGATGCAGTCCTCACTAATAATGACAACATTGTCAAATTACTATTTTATAGACATTTTCTTTCCCTGTAGAGTCCACTTTTCCCATACATAGTTATAAGTAATACTGTATCATATAGATTAATTTATAGTATATTAAGAAAAATTTCAAGTTCAGCCATGCTCAACATTTCTACCCACACATACTCCCTCCAAGGCCTACAGCAAGTAAATAAAATTTAATCCTCCTTTTCACTCTAAGAATTCTTCACTACCCCTTAAAGACCCCTGCTTCTGGTCCTTATGGCTTCCTTTCTGGTTGATATAAATTAATGATAGGAATCTGGAATTCAAATCCTTCAATTGATTTGTTATTACCATTATTTGCTATCAACAGTGCATGTCTTTACAATGTCATTCCTAAATACTGAATGAATGGTTCTCTTCTCCTTTCTGTAAAATGAAGTACATATGTGTTACTTTGAAAGGAGATCAAAAAGATTTAATTCCTGACAACGGTACCCATTTCATGTCTACATAGTTGAAGTTAAATGAAGCAATAATTCTAGCCTATCAACTCCCACTTGAGAATCACTCCTTAAAGAAGCAAACAAGTAGAATTCTTTTGATAACTTCTTGCGACTTAGGTACCACATTCGGAGCCACAGTGAGATACTTCTGGGGGCTGTCAGTGGTCTCACAAGTAATACTGCTTCGGGGGATGAATAAAAAAACGCTAGATGCTGTGAATGTTTGGATCATTTTACTTAGAAAAAAAATCTTCAAAATAACAATTAGCTTATCTTTGAGATATCAGTCATAAACTGTGCATTCATTTGCATCAAATCACTTTGATAAATATGCAAAGAGGGATTTTATAGCTGAATTTCCTTTCATAACCACATTAAGTCCTCACAATGATGATTTAAGTTTTATTTAGAACTGTTCAATTACCAAAAGTCCAATTAATTGGCATGTGATGTGGTATACCTTTCAGGAAAATAAGATACTATCATTTCTAAAATCGGGGTCCTCTTCATAGGATCCTTAGTGTGAATCCTCATCGTACCTTCCAAGCGAACACCTGAGTACTGATATGATCTGTCCCCAGATCTCCCTGTCACCAATGGGAACATTGCTACTGAGATAAAATGCTCGCTTTTAGTGTCACAAAAGAGTTTCCTCAGTTGGGTCTGTTTTTGTCTTCTGTCATTGTTCTGGTTTGTCTCTGTGTTTTATCTGATTTTTTAATATCTCACAGGGAATTTATTATGAATTTATAATCTATGCACAGTAGAATAAAAGATATCAGCAAAGGTGTGCACAAAGAAATCCCAAGCGATTTGAAGCAGAAAGATATTGCCCTTATGCCTATCTTTCTTCCTTATTTTTTTCCTTCTTTCCTTCCTTCCTTCCCTCCTTCCTTCCTTTCCTCCTTCTGTGATTTCTTTCTTTCTTCATTTTGTATTTGTTCGTTCTTCTCAGGATCTATTTTGTTGTTATCGTTTATTTGATGTTTTTGAGATAATGCCTTATATGGGCCACATTAGGCTGATAGTCATTATGTACTGGAGGATGTTCTTGAACTCCTTGATGGAATTATCATCATCCACCATCATACCCAGCTTAACTCTCTTAAATGAAAAAAAAATTGAAGAAAAACATAGCTTGAATTTAGAATAAAACTAATTTAGACAGTATTTAAATATATTTCATTGTTCTCCAGTAAACTAACCATTTAACAATTAAGCACCAGAAGAGTGAATGATGTTTTAGATGAAAGTGTGACTGAATTATTAAGACAAACTGGTGAGAAAGAGGTTCAAATCCTATGGCAGTATAAAAATCTGTGCTAATTGGGGAAAAGACAGCTGGTTTCAGCCTTTTCTCATAGTGGCAATTTTCCTTGTGTGTGAGCCTGCTGACTGCCAATACCAGGGGTTGACAGTGTTCCCTACACTCTCACGTGGATTCTCTGCTACTTAAACTCTTCTACTTCTGCTCCTCTTCCTTAAAGTTCTCACAAGACTCTAGTTTCAACATTATAATAGATTCTCACTCATTTTTCTGTATTAGCAGAATCATTTTTCCCCAGTCCATAACTGGCTCCATTTCCTTGGCCTTTTATCTTTGTATACAAGAGATGCCCCTGTTGCTTACAAAGAAAAGGGAGCTACCTTTCTTCTGAAATATGTACCAATTCTGCATCATAAAGTTTGTTTCCTGTATGCTTAACTCTCAGCTGGATTTTGGGAAAGCTGTGCTATTCAGATTCCTTCTCATTGGCATCATTCAACAACTGTCATCTGAGGTCTTTTCCCCTAAAACCAAAATTGTTTATTTGAAGATTTCACTTAAACTGTCTGTGTTTATTCAAGCTCCTAATTGTTCCCCACCCCCATTTCCACACCAGTTAGCTTGTATTTCCTGCCTGTTTCAAACTCCTATAGAACTTTCAGTTGCCAACATCAAGAAAAATTTATTAAACAGTGCATAAATTATCATAAAATGAAGTACATGATAATTGAATGAATAACAATAAAACATTAAGAAATAGTGTTTTAAAATAGTTTTAAGCCAAACAAATATCAATCGTCTATTAAATTGCTTAGTAAATTCTGAATTTCCAATATTCAGACTATAAATCAATTACATCTGCTCTAAAGATGTCTTTTCACATCACAATAAGCATTTCTTTAACACTTATGATCAATTGTTTTTATGATTGATTGAAAAGTAATTGGACTTAAGTCTTTTTAAATTGATCTTTGAATGGTAGAATTATGATACATATATTTAAGCTTCTCATTCAGTATCTTTGGCTAACAGAAAGAAGATATTCAAACTCAATTCAAATGAAGACTGTAACTAAAAGTTAGTCTAATGAGTGCAGGCGTCTGTTTATTCCTAGTTATTAGTCATGGCATCAATCGCAAGGTTACTATTTCAATCAAATGACAGAGTGAGGCAAAGCTCTTTGTCCAGTAAGTCTGTCAATTCTGCAGTCCTCCATCTTCATGATGACATGCAAATTTGTCATAAGAAGAAAAAATGTTAAATTTATGAAGTTTGAGGGAGTAGAAATAGCTAATGAAATCACTCCTCATGCCTAAATTTAGAACTCTTCAAAATGCCCAGTCTAAAAGTACTCCTTAGTGTCTACCTACTTTTATTGAGCATTGAGTGTTTTTTGTTTATTTTTCACTTGAGATTTTTTATTAATTATTTGAGAATTTCATACACTGTATTTTAATTATACTCAACCATCCCCCAATTCCTTCCAAATCCACCCCCTTTATACCAACCCAACTCTATTTCCTCATTAAAAAAAACGATACTAATAACTATATTTACCATATACTCTAAGATGTGTGACCATATCAGATGAAAAGATAATTAGAACAAACAGTGCTTTCCAGAATCAAGATGACTGTTTCACATATGGATTCACAGTGGTAATACAGCATGCACGAAACCTACAGACGCTCAGTCTAAACAAGATGACAGCATGGGGTGAGTAGGCACAAAGTCCCACCCCTAACCAAGGAGCCATTGGTAATTGATAGCTACCAGCAGAAGGAGAGCTAGCTTTCTTAAGATGTGTGCCTCCTAATAGATGCTCTGCTTGTGAGTCTTAACACTTCATTGCTCTAAGACAAGGAAATATACTGTCCTCGGTCATGACATCTCAAGAAAAATGTGTCCTAGTGCTATTCGCTCCACTAGGAATTGCAGTAATTGGAGTACTTTCATAAGTTTATAAGAATGAACCAGAGACATGATGTTAGGTAGCCTTACTGATGAGGTAATCCAGTGATAGAGATAGCAAGGGTGCTTTCACTGTACCACTGGGCTGAATGACTACCAGTCACAGATGGTGGTTTACTTGCTTTCATCTAACCACTGTTAAATTTTGGAAATAAATACAAAAGAGGATTAAATTTTAAATGCATAGCAAAAAGTTATTTAATCTGACAGTTTTGCATGAGAGAATGATTCTCTCATAGCTTCCATAACCCTTCCATGGCTTTGCTAATAGGCAATTGATCACTTATTTTCTTTTGCCAATAATCAGAAACAATGCCACCTGTGTTTCTTGCTTTATACATATTTTTAAAAATCCTTATATTAGAGGATATATTAGATGGCTCAGCAAGTAACCGCACTTGCTGTTTTTGTAGAATACCCAGGATTGTTCCCAGTACCCTTATATTGACTAAAAACCCTTTGTATCTTTAGTTCCATGGATGTTACATCCTCTTCTCCATGGCCACTATACACACATGATACACTTATATACATGTAGGCAAAACGCTTAAACATGTAAATAATGAAATAAAAATTTTAAAACCATATCATTTTTGGTCAGGTTAAACCACTAATGTCTTGCAGAACTTTTACATGGTTTTTCCAGTTGAGGGTGATAAATATCAAAGCATCTTTGGTCAATAAACAATCTCCAAGTTTGTGGAGTAACTTGTGAATTACCAGTGAATCAAAAAAATAATAATAATCTGTTCTTGTACACACTTAGTAGAAAGCAACTTCTACAGAAAAATCTGTGTGATAGTCTTCTGTGTCAGAAGGGATATCTGGGTTATTTCTGCTTTATTATTAAAAGATATCTTGCTAATGCATGGATCAAGATCATTTAGATCTTCTAAAAACAAAATCAAAAGAAAAAAGTGAAAAATTCTGGAAAGAATCAAACTTAGTACCAAATAATTTATCCAAATGGTAACATTATAATAATAACAGATATGGTCACTTTTTCAACACAGGAAATAGTATTCTAAGCAGTGAAAGTAATGTATGTAAAATATTCACAAATCCTGACCTCAAGAACAAGCAATTTTAATAAGAAAATGTGGATTAGTACTTAGATCAGACTAAGACGAAATTTAGGACATTCTTATAAAACAACTACAACAGATATTCTGGGTTTAAAAAAAGTAAGAACATGTGTTTAAAGTAAGTAATTAATATTAAGCAGATGCAAAGACATTATATACTGAGTAGTTTCTGTGGTTGCATAACTATTCATTGCACAAATACCAATTTGTCAAAATTTATGTGGTATATACTGGATTTGGCACTACCATTTCAATGTGAAATAGACTCAGACCTGGTCTTTAAAAATGTATGATCTATTATTTTATACTTCTGGAGCAGAAAAGTATTCAAAAGCCTAACCAGCTGTTAACTCTTAATAACAATAGTGCCTGACATAGCAAGATATGGCCACTGGTGCAATAGTGGCACAAATGTTTTAGAAGTAACCAAATACTTTCTAATTATATTTAAAACTAACCCCAAAAGATAGAACTTATACCTAGTACTGGTCACTGGGTCAGAACACTATTAGTGATACTTTATAGGCCCTAGGTGAGAGCCCAACACTATTCTTCTGCAAAAAAATGGGCAAAGTATTAAGTTGATTCTCAACTTCTTCTAGCTAACTATTAGATTAGTGCATCTTTTATCACTCATCAGAAAAATGCCTGTTTGCAATAAGTGATGAATAAAACAGAGACCCACAACTGGTCAAGATACAGCGAATGAGATAAGGTGGCACTCCTAGTTCTAACTGAGATACCCTTAAGTTTTAAGCCTCAGTGATCACCAGAAAAGAGGTGGCTGAAAGACGGTAAGAACTAAAAGTGGTAGATTTCTGCAGGGGAACAGAATTTGCCGCATATAGGAAGATGTTGCATAGGTAAAATCACAGTAACTGGGGCTGCATAAACATAACCTATACAAGATCAAGCAAGCAGAAATTCCTGCATAGATAGGGAAGGGATCAATGGATTTCCAAATATAGTTGAGGAGCAATGGCAATGACAGCTGCTGGAGAAAAAAGAACAGGTTTTCATCAGGGATGTGATCCCTGAGACTACATTTATTTACATATAGGCAGTACTAAAAAGATAAAGTAAGTTATTAAAAGGGCGCTTATGAAGTTGTGAGGAAAAAATGTGGGGATTATTACAGTTGAATGGGTGTCCAGTGGTTTAAGTTAGATGCTGTCTGTGTTACTGAACATTTGGATACTTTCTCTCAATTGTTTGTTGAGGCTTAGGAAATGTGCCCTTGATAGAGGAAACATGTCACTGGAAACAGGCTTTGAGAGTTTAAAGATTCGTTACATCATTTTTAGAACCCTCCTTCTGCTTTGTATTTGTGGTTCTATGGTGAACCTTCAGCTTGGAGCCTGCCACCATGTCTTTAATCCACCATCATAAACCTCTGGAACCATATCCCTCTATATGATGCCTTGCCATGGTGGTTTTGTTTTAAATTGATTTTATTGAGCTATGCATTTTTCTCTGCTTCCTTCCCTTCCTCTCCCCTCCCCTTAAGCCTTCTCCCATGGTCCCCATGGTCCCAATTTACTCAGGAGATCTTGTCTTTTCTACTTTTCATGTAGATTAGATCCATGTATGTCTCTCTTAGGGTTCTCATTATTGTCTAAGTTCTCTAGGATTATGATTTGTAGGCTGGTTTTCCTTGCTTTATGTTTAAAAATCACTTATGAATGAGTACATATGAAAATTGTCTTTCTGGGGTTTGGTTACCTCACTCAATATGATGCTTTCTGGCTCCATCCATTTGCCTGCAAATTTCAAGATGTCGTTAATTTTCTCTGCTGTGTAGTACTTCATTCTGTAAATGGTGTTGTTTTATCAGAGGAACTGAAAAAGTAACGGTTAAAGAAAGGGTATTGGGCATAGATTGGATGAAAACATATATTTATATAGAAAATTCTCAAATAGTGAAGTGTGTAATGAATGTCGAAATGTATGTAAAACAATAACTGAAAATAACCCATATATATTAAAATATCTAGAAAATTATTGCAAAAGAGTTTTGTGCTGATGATGTAGAGTAAGATACTTGATCTAGAAAAAGAAAGCGAATGACTAACCTTTTGAAACCCTGTAAGTACTATGAGTCTATGCAAAGGACAGTTCTGGGGCACAAAAAAAGGGAAGGTGGTCAAGTATTTGTGAGGAATAGCAGAGGAAATGATCAGGGTTTCCAAGAAGAATGGATTCTGTGGGAGTTTGAAGAAGAATAACCTCACAGGTTCATATATTTGAATGTTTGGTCACCAAGGAATGGCACTATTAGGAGGTGTGATCTTGTTGGAGTGTGAGTGGCCTAACCAGAGAAAATGTACCATTGGGGATAGAGTTGGAGGATTCAAAACCCCAGGCCAGACCCAGGTTCTCTCTCATGTCCTTAATTTGCTGCCTTTGGATCTGAATGGAGAACACTAAGCCTCCATGTCTGCCTGTATACCACTAGACTACCCACCATGAGGATGATGAACTAAAATTCTGAAGTTATAAGCAAGCCCCAAATTAAATGCTTTCCTTTATAAAAGAGTTGTTGTGGACATGGTGCCCCATCACAGTGAGAGAATACTAAGACAGATGCCACACCTACATGTTCTGATATGTAATCAGAACATTTTGGACCAGCAACACCACAAACACAGGACCACGAGACCTCCTGGGGCGGGCTTGGGACACTGAAAGAATGAGACACAAGGTGGGTTCACCACAATCTTCTCGGTTCTCTTACTCTTTCAAGTTTCTCTGCCTTCTTGGGAGATGACCCCTAAGGCTTAGACAGAATGAGTTGTTGCAAAATTCCGCTGAACACTGACCACCCAAGAGTTATTTATCTACATCACTTTGACCAGTTATAAGTCTCTGCATTTACTACCGTTGCCTACAAAGGGAAGCGTCTACAAACAGGAAACTAGCAGCATGAACCTATGGTCATAAACAAAGTATCCAGAAGGCAGTTTGACCATGTGTTGATTTTGCAAAGCACAAGAGTTCTGCGTGTCAGTGGAATTTTGAAGGAAAAAAAAGTAAAATTAAGATATTATTGTCTTTTTTCATTTTCTTCATCCAGTGGGAGGGTGGTGGGAGGAGGGGCGGAAATGGAAACTTTTATAATTTAATAAAATTACTTTAAAAAAAAGATATTATTACACATTATTTCAAGTTGTAGTTGAGAGCCACCATACTAAAATGAAGTAAAATGAAGCAGAAATATGTAGATAAATGGAACAGAATAGAATATCTAGACAGAAAGTCATGTAGCTAGAGATATGTGATTTTTTTTAACAAAAATGTCAAAACACTCGCTCACTAGAGAAAAGACACCCTCTTCAACAAACGGTGTTGGGAAAATTAGATGCCTACACGGAGCAGAATGACACTGGGTCCTTATCTCTCAACCTGCACCAAAAGCAACACGTGAATTTTAACAAAAGATTATGATATTAAAGATTAAGCGTTTCAGTTTAGAAACTTACAGGGACAAAGGGATACCGTTTCTATACAGTTTGTGGGTTATTATTTCATCTAAAGCAGCAATTTCAGAAGATATTATTCCATACTTGAGCTGCTTTTAGATTTTCACCCACTAGCAATTGCAGAAGAGAAAGGGGGTGTCTCAAGGAAGAAAATGATTCTAGCAGGAGCATATGTTTCCAGGTCTTTAACAAACATCGAGGGTGTGTGGGCAGAGTAACATTTGCCATCACGTATTTAGGAATTGAAGGCTAAGTTTCTTTAGTTGTGAAGCAATTCACACAAACAGTAGGCATATTTCAAGCAGAAATGGTGGTTCAGTGTGAAAATTTCAGTCGACAAGAAACAAATCAAACGAATTCCCACTCAAATTCACTTAAATCCCTATAAAATTTATATATGTAAGGTTTGGCATGTAGGTGTACTTAGAAAGAGATTTTGCCTGCTTCCCTTTTGTCTTTCCCTTAAAATAAAAATTAAAAAAGCTTTTTTATCTGCTTCAAAAGGAATATAAGCACAATAGGATACTATCCAGAAGATGACTGAATTCCAATTAACAGGTCAAAGTCGCCCTTGTTTTCACACAGGTACAGAGAAAAAAATTAAGAATGACTATAAATGTATGAAATTCTGCAAGAGTTTTTTTTGAAATTTGTATGTTTCAAATTATATCGAGAAGATATGGTTTTAAGATTCATGTAACTTTAAGTAGCAGGCTATGGGTCTGGTTCTTCCAACAGAGAAAAAGTTATGTGAAGGAAAAAGAAAAAAGAAAAAATATACTAACCTTTTGTGGAGATACCTTGGAAAAGAAAGAAGTTAAAAATTGCTTGATCATATGTATGCGTCAGAAATAGTAATTCTTTGGCATAATAATTTTGTTATTTTGTTCCTTTCTACTACTAATTGAAAAGTCATTATTTGTTTAAAAACCCATCTGGAACCATGTAACTGCAGTAAAGATTAAAAATGACTCTCAGTCTATAGAATATGTGGATGGGAATTGAGTCATCTTAGAACTTTTGGCAATTTTAAACTGGTATAAATGGTTTAATTTGTGTCGTTACACATCTATCTCATGGTTTTTTTCACTCATCTTTAATCAAAGCAAGGCTTCAGAGAGGCTTTGTGTTTTTATTTACCATGATTTTTCATTTTATTTGTGTGAAGTTATCAAGATTTAAAAGAAATTGGTGTCATTTTAGATTGACAAGGATCTTAGTGTTGAAAAGCATAGAGATTTTGTCAGGCTGTGGGAGCACACAACTTTAATCCCAGGACTAGGGAGGCAAAGAAAAGTGGAGCTCTGTGATTTCACAGAGAAACTCTGTCTTGAAAATACAAAAACAAAAAACAACTTCATTAAAAATAATGCTTTCATTAAAAGTTCTCAATATAGTTTACCAAGTAGAAATTCATAAATATAAAGTTCCAGCAATATTCTCAAATTTTTATTTTACAGATATAAAACTCAGAAAGAATGATTCAACTTCTAAAAATCCAGTATGAAGTCTAGTTTGGGGAAAGAAGAGATGAAACAAAGCATCCTTTTGCTTGGAACATAGGCAAGATATAAGGATGTCTGAATTTGCGGATAGTGATTTGGGGCAAAAGAGTATAGCATCAGGCCTTATATCAAAGAAGCTAGAAAAAAATGAGGGAAGGAGGTTTGGTGATAATGAACTAAATGCTTCACACACACACTTAGGAAAATAGGAGGGGTAACATTCTAAATCTTCAAGTTGATAAGCGAGCAAGATGGTGGATTTCTCAGTCATTGTATAGACTTAAAAATTTTAGTTTGGAGGAGCATGAGTTCTCCAGGGGGATAGGAAAGGTCTAAGAAGGAGAGAAGATCCAAAGTGATGGTCAGGGGTCGTGTCTACTCAGATTCCAAGCAAATCCAAAAAAAACAACAAAAAGGCTGACATAGAGCATGCCAAGAGAGACAATGATCAGCATAAAGAATAGAAAAATATATCTCAATAAGATTAATTAAGTGATCAATCTAAGGTAATCACACATGCACAGTTCTTATCTTCAACTTCATGCTTACAATTCTTTGCAAGTTGCAATGATTATTATTTTTCTTGTACTTATTTTTTTTTCACATAGTGGTGATGAAGTTTTACTCCCTAACATGAAAACTAAACATTTATGAGATCTGTTCTGATTTCTTTCTCCTTTTTAATCAGTCCAGGTCCCAGCTCTTAGAACACTACTGCTTACAGTGTGTCTCGCCAACCTACTTACTCTAATCTCGATAATCTTTCAATGCCATATTCAGAGGCGAACCTAATCTAGATAATCCACAGGCATGCCTAGAGACCTGTGTCTCAGGTAACTCAAGATGTTGTCAAGTTAACAATATTAGTTAACATGACAGACACTATTATATATTTACATAAGTCTACAATTAGGCTAAATTTTAATAACCTCAGCCATATGAAAACAACTCTCTATGTAATTACATCGATCATTATGAAATTCTGTGCTTGTATAGTTCAGCTCATTATACTGAAGCCATGTTTTACCTGTCTTATCTAGCGAAGTTTTATTTCAATTTAATAAGATCTTTTGATCCTTTTCACTTCACTAGACATTATGTTTAATGTAAGTGAATGAATCAAATGATGAAGATACAAGGTAGAAAAGTGGTCAAATCAGGTGAAAGCTAATATGATACTAATAAAGTATGTGGGCATTCAGAAGAAATTGGCTGCTGGTTTAGGGAATTGAAGGAAACTCTACACAAATCACATTCAACTAATCCAGTTAGCCAGCACGATTTTGACGCTAAAGGTATGGAACTAGACAGAGAATGCTAGAAAGAAAAAAGATAGAAAAGAAAGAACAATAGGGAGTAAATTCAGAGATTATTCCTTCACATCTTTGCAGACAGGAGAGGCTCCAAGCAAATTCGACTGCATCAGTGAAGGCTTGTTCTCTGGAGACTGATAATGACCTTGAGTACGAGATGCAGTTTCTAATGGGGACTTAGACTGAAGTAGGTAAGTTTACTTTGAGACACAGTTTTCATATTTTTGTACCACAAAAATTACCAGAAAAGGAGGGAAGGCAAATTTAGAACCATTAAACAAACAAACAAACAAACAAATCTGAAGTTTTGGATGAAGCTTATTATATAGTCCTTTCTTTTCATATTTTTTTTCATATTTCCTTCCTTAAACAAAAAAAAAAAGTTAATTGTCATTCTCTAACCCCAGGACATTTCACACACTTTGAGGTTAAAATGTGAAAGCTAGGAGAGAATGGCAACTCCTCGTGGGAGCCAGTGCTTCTTGAAAACAGTGCTCCTACAGGACTGGGAAGGTACAGCAGTGCTGCGTGGAGAATGTAATTCTGAGTTTCCCAGATGAACGTTCTTAAGCAACTTATCCACAAATAGCAAACATCACATTATTCTAGACAACCCATCAGATTATAATAATTTAATATAGTATCTTGCCCCTGTACCATTTACATCTAAGGAAGCCACTATTTACTATGTTGTGCCCTGTAAACATAAACTTCTCTAATGCTCAGCTTACATACACCGCAAGTTATATTATTACCTCAAGATGTTTCTACAAAGAAAAGGCTTTCTAAACAAAAACTGCATAATGGCAACACCACCAGCTGAGAGGCCAGCGCAGACACACCACCACAAGGTGGCATACCAGTGCAGACACAGCATCACAAGGTGGCATGCCAGTGCAGACACAGCATCACAAGGTGACATGCCAGTGCAGACACAGCATCACAAGGTGGCATGCCAGTGCAGACACAGCATCACAAGGTGACATGCCAGTGCAGACACAGCATCACAAGGTGACATGCCAGTGCAGACACAGCATCACAAGGTGACATGCCAGTGCAGACGCCACTCCACAAGCTGACATGCCGGTGAAGATGCAGCACCAGCTGATATGCCAATGATAATGGGGGAATCTCACCCCACACCGTCTCTAGATGAAGAGCTAAAGGCAATTAAGTGCTGCTGAGAGGGGAAAATCAGTTCGCTCCATGGACAAACCCTTTAAAATAGAGTTATAAGTATATGTATTTTAAGACTCAGGTACACACACACATATTCTTATTTAAAAGAATATATATATATATAAAAGAATATATATATATATTATAGATAGATTATTTATAATCCATTGCATTATAGACTTATGTTAGTCTGTATATTACTCAAATACTGATGCCGCAGGGCGATCGGTAATGAAAAGTCTCCAGACTATCTTAATACAAAATATACAGCTTTAAAAAAGAGAAAGAAGACTTACACCAATTTACACCAGAATCCAAATGATCCGTCCGGACGCAGGAGCTAGGCGAGAGAGAGCTAGCGGAAGTGCACTCGCCAGGTTTATAGGTAAACTTTAGCCTAAGGGCGACACGCCCCACGAACAGTATGTGATTGGCTGAACTCCCCTATCAAAATACTATAAAATGTGCATTAAAAGGAAAATTTGATTATTTTTATTACATGTATATTGTGTTTATATCATTTCTACTCTTCTCTCTCCCTCCTCCAACTCTTTTCAAATGCCTCCAGCTCCCTCTCAAACTCATGATGCCTGCACTGGCAGCTAGTCTTCTATCCCAACTGCATCTCCCCTTTAAAATCAAACTCATAGTCACCTTCCTCCATCAGTTTCTAAACCTACCAGTATGAAGTATTCACTATCCTGTTTACTAGCAATCTGAAGTAATCACTCTGCCCTGTTTACCAGAAAATCATATCTAATATATAAGGTTTTCTGAAATTAAGTATGAAATATATGAAAGCAAGTATGTAATTATTTTATCCGAGCCCCATATCCTACCTACATTGCAAAAGCCCTAACAGTGAAGTTCATATATACCTACTTTTCAAATATATTTTTGAGAGTTTGTACTTGGTTTTATGCAGCTAAGTACTCAATACTTAAATGCTCAGTAAATTTGAATAAGTGTAACATCTTTTCTTGACTAACACTTATGAGAATAGGGAGGAAAAGCTTAGAGGAAAAACAACTGTATTGTACCACTATTTATACATCAGTGTACTCATCTTTAAGAGTAAGTTGATGTGCGATTCTCTTCTGTATGTTGTGATTATTGTTGATTAATAAAGAAACTGCTTTGGTTCTATAGCAGGTCAGAACAGAGCTAGGCAGGGAAAACTAAACTGAATGCTGGGAGAAAGAAGGTGGAGTCAGGAGAAGCCATCTAGCCACCAGAGGTGAAAGATGCAAGCTGCCAGCCAGAACCTTGCTGATAGGCCATGAGCCTAATGGTAAAATATATAATAATGGAAATGGGTTAATTTTAGGTGTAAGAGCTAGCTAGCAATATGCTTGATTAATAAGCCAGGCAGTGATATAAATAATATAGTTTCTGAGTGATTTTGGGGGACTGAGCAGTCAGGAACGAATAAGCGGCCTGCTACTGCAGTAAGCTTTTATAAAAAGTGTTTGTGGTAGTTTGAATATAATTCGTCCCCATAATCTGGTAGGGATTGGCACTATTAGTAGGTGTGGCTTTGTTAGAGTGGGTATGGCCTTGATGGAGGAAGAGTGTCACTGTGGGGTGGTTTTGAGGTTTCTTATGCTCAGAATACCACCCAGTGTCTCAGTCAACTTTCTGTTGCCTGAACGATGTAGGACTTCAGCACCACATATACCTGCATGCCGCCTTGCTTCCCACCATGATGACAACATACTGAACCTCTGAAACTGTAAGCGTCCACATCAATTAAATGTTTTCCTTTATAGGAGTTTCCATGGTCACAGTGTCTCTTCACAGCAGTCGAAACCCTAACTTAGACAGTGCTCCACTATGAACAGCAGTTAATAGTAAGATTTTAATTTATGAAACTGATGGGCTTCAGTTCTAAGTGACTCTAACATGGACTGACTAGGAGATGTACACTCGGAGACAGTCTCCACCAAATCATAATGGAGAAGTTAAAGAGAATATAGTTGCTTCTTAGTTTACATTATATATGTTTATATCCATGTAAGAAATATATTTAAACCAAGGAAGTATTTAAAATCTTTAGTTAAATCCTACATTTTAAAAGATATTCTCTTCTGCATTCTGACAACATTATGGGGAAATGGAAAAGCAAAACATAAAAAGAGGGAGAATTCCATAAAATACAAATTATTCAACATTGTATCTACATATATGTATATTGTGATACAGTTAAAAAACAAATGAATAGTTAAGTAAAATGAGGCTATATGCACTTTAATTCACCACAAAAAATTAAATCATGCCATTTTCAGAAAGGCAGAAGTAACCGGGAACCATCATGTTAAGTGAAAATAGGCCATCCTATTTTATCAGTAAAGCATATTTTCATATTCTCTCTCATATGTAGAATCTAGATTTAAACAGAAAGAGAATGAGAAAAGAGACAATGTTGGAAAAAGACAGACAGTGGAACAGAAAGGGAGACAGGAAGGGGTAATAGGGGTAAATATGATCAAAATAGAATATATATAGATATGAAAATGTCAAAACAAAACACATAATTTCATATAGTTAATATGTCCCAATAATTTGTTTCACAAAATTCTATGTAAATTGTGGATTACTCTATTTGAGCCTCAAACCACGTGTGAGTTTCCTCCCAGGCAAATGTGTACCCTGCATAAACAAAAGCTGTCTGAGCTGTAACTAATTTCTGCAGAAAATGCTACAGGCTATGTTATTGTACTTATCTACAGAATTATGCTTTATATGCTGTCATTACTGTCGACATTATGATAAAAAACTTCAGAAGCTACAAATGACAGGCCAGCAGGCCAGGCTTTCTTAGGCCTCTGTAAGCATGAACCTGGCTGGATTAAATACATTATTAACATTCATAGTCCGATGATACTAATGATTAGTAGCATTCATAGATGCTGATACTCATTCAAGGCTATAAGAAAATATATTGCCAATATGTCAATTTTACATAGATATAAAATATTCAGAATAACAAAACTTCAAAATAACAAAGCTAAATTCCATCAAGTAATTTTAAAGAGTAAGAAAAACTGATTAAAGTAGATTCATGCTGTCTATAGGCGCCTTTTTGTGTTCTAAATATTTAGAAAATAAAGTCACTATGCTAAGCAATTCAAAAATAGAAATGATGCTATAAAAATTTTTAATGCTATGTAATAAGTACATGTATATTTAAATTAGAGGGGCTTATGACTTTAGCTATGCTATTTTGTAGATGCTTTTTAATATCTAGTAGTTAAAAGTGTTTTGATTTTTTTTGTTTTTAATAACAGTGGAACTTTGATTCAGTACTAGTGAGACATGCTTGTTAATTCCAGCTTCTCCAAAGACTGGAACAAAAAAGAAAAAAAAACAAGTTCACGTCCTATCAAAAAATTGCATGCATATTGTGTCCAAAGAAAGCCTGGCAACGTAGTAAAAAATCTATTGCAAAATTAAAGAAAAAATAAAAGCAATTCTCAAGACTTAACTCAGTGATAGAGCACTTGTTTAGCATACTAAAGGTTATAGATTCAAGTCAATACTGTAAAATAGTAGAACTCTAACAGTAATTATATTAATAAATGAATTTTCATATGCTCTACACAAAGTTTGCCCCAATTTTACATTTTGCATTTGTTTCAAGTCATGCACCAATATCAACATCTTAATGTTACTAAATCTATACTTCCTTCAGACATCATTTCCTAAGGTCCTTCTACTGAAGAATTCTCTTGGGGTTTCACATTATGCTCTGTTGCCAAGTCTCCTTAGCCTGGCTGTGACAGTTTTCCAGACAATTCTTTGTCTGATGACCTTGACAGTTTGGATGTGTGTGGTTCTGGCAGTTTGGAGCAATGTTGTTCAGGTTTCTCAATGTGCTATTTCAAAAGAGTTACTACTGACAACCTGCAATTAAGCAACAGGACTTACAGTTCACTTCCTTGAGGATAGATTGCTTGCATAAATCACTGGGAATTCTCCTCTTTATTTATTGATCCAATAATTTATTTATAACAGTATGGAAAGACTTACTTTATACATTGAGCTATTAGTCACTTCTAATTTATTTAGTTGTTCAAATTATTCCATCTTTGGCTCCTGAAAGCTTTTTAAATTTTCTTTCCAAGTTCCTCTCAAGTCATTCGCATTTTGTTTTTCAAGTTGTGTAATTATTTCCTTAGGTTGGCATCACAAGTAGAGGTTAGATGTGTTGAAAGAGTATCTTCAAATATCATTTACTAAAACTAAAAAGAATTGATAAGGCATTCCAGAATAGATCCACCAAGCAAGGATTACAAATGTGACCTGAGTTTAGTGCAGAATCTACCATCCTCAGCAACGATTACTCAGTCATCGATTGTGCCCCAACCTCCCCTACTTTCCCCCACTTAAGCCTCTCCCCGCTTAATTTCCCTTTCCATTTCATACACCTATATTCTTCTAACCCCTCTCAATATCAATCAAAATGAAAAAAAAGTCATATAGCATTTCTCCTAAAAACCATGAATAAGATAAGGCTATCTTCTCTCTCCGGCCCAACTTAACTGGATAAATAAGACACAAGAAGAGTACCAAAGGGAAATGAGCAGGAAGGGGAGAAATTCAATCCTTATTCATGACTCTATACATAAAAGTCCCTAATGGTTCCACCAGGAATCGTTTAATATTAATGAACGCATTCAGCAAAAAAGCAGTGTACAAAAGTAACACACACAAAAAGCAATAGCCTTTCTGTATACCATTGCCAAGGATATTGAGAAAGGATAACAGCTTTAACAAATGCAGTTGGGAACATTGGACATCTGACAATACTAGAATGATCTTTGTTGGAAGCAGTATATTCATATCTACATTGAGTTTTATTAGATTCGTGTAGGTAAATTCACACTGGTCTATATTTTTATACATGTAGTCCATATCAAATACAGAATCTGATATACTTGCTAAGTTCCTGATTCAGGTGTGTCATAAGACTGAGACCTTAATCCAAATAAATATTCCAATCACTCTATCTGCTCGTCATCCTCTTTCCATCACTCATTGTTACAGGACTGATATTATCTGTCCTCCTGTTCACAAAAACTCATTAAATGAAGGCTTGGCCCCTGTGCTAGCTGTGTTCCCAAATGAGGTTTGGGAGATTGATTGGATAACGAGGACTCTGACTTCATCAGTGAATTGATCAATGATGCATAATTTGATGGCATTGTTGGAAATCTTATGGTGGCAAAGTCTAGTTTACAGGGTGGGTCACTGAGACATGTCCTTATGGGCTGTATACCATTATGCTCACTTGACCCCCATTGGTCCCCCTGCATTCTGACTGTCTTGAAGCCAGCTACTTTGGTCATATGTTCTTACAGTCATGATTTTCTGTCTCAGCTCAGGCTCAAAGCCTCAGATCTAACAAAACCTCTGAAGTTGTGAACCAAAAAAAAAGCAATCCCTCACTTTAACTTGTTTGTCTTCGATATTGGAGACACCAATAAAGCATCTAAGATGCATACCTAAATATTTCCAGGATGTTTTATTCCCAAATACATTTAACGTTGTGATAGACAACCTTTCCATGCATTCTCTAATGGCACTGGGTCTTAATTCATAACAGACCAGTTAAAGTCAAACCTGGGTTGATGTCAGAACACAGTCTCTGAATGGAGTCGTACAAAGCAGATTCTGAGTGCTTGTAAGAAAGCTCCAAGCAAACAAGCGTTTTGTGATCTCCATTTCTTTCAAAAGAACAGAAATGTTCTTGGGCTTTTGTGCCCCTGCCAGGTGTAGCGAATAGGCGTGAGTTTACTTTTTTCATTACACCTGGCCACTGATATTTGTTTATACAACTCTATAGAAGAACATATTTTGCCATGTGGGGCTCATCCTTGTGATTGCGTACTTTTCACGGGTGACTCTTATTAACCCTCAGTGTATAAACTATTGAATAATCTAAATAAAGCTGGCTGGCTATTATATGAGAGTGTAGTCTGCCTCATTTTCTGACTCCATCCTCCCAGGTCCAACCACCTCAAGCACAGTAAATAGATGGAAGTGGCAATCTCAATTCTCTCTGTAGAGAAATGAGTGCTGAACCCTTGAAGAAAAGTCAGACAGTTGTGTCAGGACAGCACTACCAATTTATGGTCTTATTCCTCAGCCTCATCTGTTATATTTGACTGTATCTTTTGACCTTTCCTGGATGCTACCAAAGTGGTAATTCAGCTTTAGTTCCAGGAAAAGTCAAGAAAGCTTAATATGATTTGAGGTTGCAGGGTCGTCAGTACACTGTTACCATTACTAATCATCGTTTCAATTTTTTTTCACTTCCTTATATTGTGAACAGTTTTTTTCTACATTTAACATACATCATAAATATAAATACCAAAACCATGGTCAATACCTCAGTATGAAAATACTTCAACCTAAATATTATTAATATATAGTTTAGTCTATGTTAAAATCCAGTCTGGAGCTCCACAGCTTTAGAATGGCTAGTTTGAATTGACAGGAGTTACTTGAGATGTATAGATTTGGATCTGGTTAATTTCCATATGTGTTTTTTTTCATATTTGCAATCTCTTTATAATAACATTTTAATTTTAAAAACAAAGCTGAAAATATAGTTGACCCTAGATTAATTTCTATTTTATGGAGGAAACTCAAGAGTAAAAGGGTATAAAGCACTTGAAAAAGGTGAGTACTATTAATTATTCTTACTTCGGAATTTTTCCAGAATGCTGTATTAAGTTGGATCTAGACATAAAGGTAGCATTTCACTCTAGTTACAGGCATGTTTCCCTGTTGCAGAGGATGGACAGAGTATGTACATACATGTCTGCTAGGAGTATAGTACAATCTAGATCTCTTTCATGGGGCATCACTTTTCAAATTCCCATATGTGGCTATTAGAGTTTGAATGTGAAGAGTACCCTATAGGCTTAGGTGTCTGATTTGGTCTTCAGTTGGTGGCACTTTGGGGAAAGACTTTAGACTCTTTAGGAAACAGAGTCTTTCTGAAGAAAGTGTGTGCCTGAGATTAAACAGAAAAACTCCAGTTCCTGTCCACTCTCTACTTCCTGAGTGTGGATACAATAAGAGCTAGCTTAAGCATCTGCCACTATGACTCTCCCACCAAGACTGGCCACAGTTTGGAGCTTGGAGTAAAGATAAATCCTTCCTTCCTTAATTTGCTTTGATCAAGGTGATTAAGATTAGAAACAAGAAAAGTAGTTATGGCAGTAGTATTTGATTACTCAGATTGTGGTATCACTAATGAAATCTTAAACCTGATTTTAATATCTGTCTTATAAATACATAAATAGCAATAATGGCATAATATTCTATGAGAAAATAAAAACACATATCAGAATATATATATATATATATCTTACAGATTTAGTTAACAGATAATTTAGATTGCCATGCTAAATAAAAATCTTTCAAATATTCTATTTTCAATTTTCTATAATCATATCTAAGGGAAATTTTAACATATTTGGATCAAGATATCTTGGGAAAATTGAATGGCTTGGAACAAGTGAGTCAAGTCTTGAGGATAAATGGAAGTAGGAGAGAACAAGAACCAAAGACAGAAGAAATATACACACTGGGTGGGATTTGAAGTAAGGAAGTAGAAAGCACTGGAAAGAATAGAATTGTTAAAATAACTGGAGAATATATTTGATCTTAAAATATTTAGAAAAGGATTATAAACTCTAAGAGAATGCAAAGTAATGGAATGTTCACTCATGTTTAAAGATTTTTGTGAAATTTGAACCTTAAAGAAAATACATTCAAACACAATCCCAACAGGCTAAATATAGCCCAAGCTGAATGACATGTTATAGATGAAATATGTGTGCAGTATGAATCCTGAGAGGTACTTTATTATGTATCTGCTATCACAATCAATCTACCATGATGCTATATATTTTATCTCTCTAATAAGGGTGGTGAATGATTCAAACTTTTATTAGCAACTGCTTTGTCACAAAGGTCAACTGTCAGATGCTGAGTTCTGCTCAGAGAGCCACCAAACCACTGGTTGCATTTGATTTTCAATTCTAAATGCCAAGTGCCATGTTTATAATGGTTTTTCTTGGCCTTTGAATTAATTCCTAGCCCTATGTTTCCATACAATCTCTTATGGTTTCATTTGTCAAGAACTTTGGGTAACTGTCCAGGCAACAAGATGTCTCTGTCAATTTTAGAGTTTCAGAAGTTGCTTACAATGTACTTCTGCTAACTTACATAATATTATATCCTTCTGGGGTCTTTAATGGAGTTGAAGACAGATAGTTAGTTTTTCTTAGCTGTGGTAAAAGATAGATTAGATATAAAACTTTATACTCACAAAGATGAGATAGATGAGAAAGTATTTCCTTAATTTGATAAATGTAAATGTACTAAATATTGTAACTATAATTCTTGCTTGGTACCTGTTTTGTTACATGTAATTTTAATATGCCAAAGTTAAAAATCTTTGATTTTAATTAGATTAAAAAGGGAGATGATGTGAGATGTTCTTCTGTAATATATGTTATTTTTATTGACTAATGAAAAATGTTGTTTCAACCAAAGCTTAGAAAAAAAATCCAGGTGAGAACTCCAAACAGAAGATAGATAGATAGATAGATAGATAGATAGATAGATAGATAGATAGATAGAAAGAAAGAAAGAAATATATATAGAGATATATATATAGAGAGAGTAGATGAAGACATGCAATGCCATGTAACTGCCAAAGGAGAAAGAAGCCAGGACCTTACCAATAGGCCACAGACTCATGGTGATACATAGATTAATAGAAATGGTTATTTTAAGATGTAAGAGCTAGCTAGAAATACACCTAAGCTATTGGATAAACAGTATTGTAATTAATGTAGTTTCTGTGATTATTTGGGTTTGGGCGACTGGTAAACCAATGCACAGTCTCCATTTACAGTCTTGAGAGATACTTTATTATGTATCTACTATTACAATCAATCTATCATGATGCTATATATCTTATCTCTCTAATACAGGTGGTGAATGATTCAAACTTTGATTAGCAATTGCTTCATCCTGATTCAACTGTGAGATGCAGAGTTCTGCTCACACAACCCCAAACCACTGATTCCTTCACTAATTCATATTTGCTTTACAATTCTAAATGACAAGTACCATGCTTTATAAAGATTGTTCTTGACCCTTGAATTAACTACTAGCCCTATGTTTCCATATACCTTACTATGGTTTTCATTTGTCAGCAGATATCGCCTCTAATTACTTATTTATTGCACATTTTTCACAAGTTTTAAGCTTAGAAAGAAGAAAAGATTGAAGTTAGCCATTCTCATTGCACTGCCTTGGTTTAGCTCAACAGCTGCACAAACCATACAATTATTAATCTCTCATGAGCTGAACTACATAGCTATGGAGCCTCAAAAAATTTCTAAAAGACTGAACTCATTCTAATTTCATTTGAAATTGCAAGACTCTAACTTAGAATGAACAAGTCAATTCTCTCACCTGGCACTTTGATTAAAATCTAATGATAATTAGATAGGTTTTATATACAGTCTATAATTTTACTTAGTGTTAAAATATATAAAATAGTGACACCACACTTACAGAAAGAAAAACATACAATATATCCAAGACCTACCATACAGAGAGGGGTTTGTTTGTCTGATTGATTGTTCATTTATTTCTCATGGTGTTAGCCAACAAGTGAACAGAGAGGACAGAGGTGATCAAGGCCTAATGAACCCACACAGAACAGCTATATTGTGAGATTGAATGCCCTGGCTATCGGGCAAGAGCATGAAACATAAATGTCATCACAGAGGTACTGAACACTAAGAAGAAGGGTGTAGAACAAGTTGAGAATTAATATCAAAGTAAATATTTTCAACTAAATAGACCCTATTGTAATCTATGAAATTTTATGTCAATAAATTACATAATAAATTTCTATAAGACACAGCAGTACATACATTAATAAATAAACCAAGTGTTTATGAGAACCATGATATGTTTTTGGAAAACAAATGTTTTTCATACCACATGAGTCACACAGTAAAATAAGAGGAGAGGATATGACCTGTAAAGGCAAAGAAAATACAGACTCAGGAAGCATATAGTTATAAAAGAATTCATGTACTGAAGGTGAGGATATGACTTGAGCTAGAACAGATCAGGGAGTCATTGGTATTATATAGGAAGCATACTCCTGGCTATCATTTCCCAAAAAGAGTGTATATCCAGGAGAAAGGAAGATATCTTGATGACAGATTAAATACCAGCATCATTTAAGCTAAGATAAAAGAATTGGACCCTGAGCAGAAGCTTGGGATGCAGTAGACAGAGTTGCAAATATATAATCAGAATAGGGGAAAGAGACACTGTCTTGGTTAGGGTTTCTATTGATGTGAAGAAACACTATGCCCACAGCAACCCTAACAAAAGAAAATATTTAATTGGGGTGGCCTGTATTTTCTGAAGTTTAGTACATTATCATCATGCTGGAACCTGGTAATATGCAAGTAGACATGGTGCTGGAGAGGTAGCTGACAGTTCTGTATCTTGTGCAGGCAAAAGGAAATGGACTGAGCCACTGGGTGTGGCTTGAGCATATATGAAACCTCAAGGCCCAGCTCCACAGTGACACAGTTCTTTCAACAAGACCATACCTACTAATAGTGCCACTCCTTTTGGGGGCCAATTTCTTTCAAAATACCACAGACAGCAAAGTCCAAACAGAACATCAAATGCCATTGAGAAGGTAAAGTTTTTAAAGTTCTGGGAAGTTCTCACATATGTCACTGGATTCATTTCATTTTGCTATTCTGTCTGTTTTTGTCTATGTTGTGTTTGACTGTTAAGGAAACCAAAGCTAAAGAGGAGACTTCTAAAGTCACAAAGACAAAAGGGAAACTTGAAGGAGCAGTCTGAGCTAAAAGCAAAAATATTCATTCTAATTGAAATATTTCGAGCTTATGTCTTTAAAAATATTGATGTTTAATTATTTTATGATGACTTAACAATTTATTGAGTACAGTGTGACTTGAACATATTTCTGATACTTCAAGAATTTAATTTTACATGTTAAGGAAGGTAAGTGATAGGAACCTTTTAAAGTTACCAGCTAATATAGGAAATTCTGAACTTGGAGTTTGGTAAGAATGTTGTTAATCTCAGTTGTCTGAAAGGTGAAAAGCAAAAACTAAGAAAAAGCAGATCACTACTTGTAAAAAGAGGAGTTACACAGGATTTCAAATTCTATGGTATTGTTATTGTTTTCCTTCTCATTCTTTCTGGGATTTCCTCCTAGTTCCCTGTGGGAGTCAGATCCTCAGAAGGAGTCTACACTTTCAAACTCCCAGTAACTGGTGGTTACTTATGCAATGATAGTTAGATACAGTAATTCTCTAAATTGACTACAATGTCACTAGACATTAAGAGCCAGGTGAATGGACTTCTGGGGAATGTCTTAGGCAACATTCCCTTCCTTTCTTAGTTATGCTTTCTCCAATACACCAAAGACTAATAACAAACATTCTAAACTTTTCCAAGCAACTGAAATCCATTCTTATTCTAATGAACTCATATTTTATGTTATGATATATAATGATTTACAATAATGACATTTAAATGCTAACAGAAGCATAATGGCACACACTGACATTTTATGTAATAATCATCTATCCTCAATAATACTTGTAGCTCAAATCTTAAATCCAGTTTCTATTTCATCCACTGTGGAATGACTCCATAAGAAGTTCAGTTCTTCACTGTTCTCATTGTTTAAATATTCTTCTCTTTTTAGTACTTAATCATTGTTATCAGAGGTTTCTGTCCTGCCCAGTCCCACAGTTGTTCAGTCCCAAAGAAACACACAGAGGCCTACATTAGTTATAAACTGGTTGGCCTATTAGCTCAGGCTTCTTATTTATATCCTGTATTAACCCATAAATATTGTCTGTGTTAGTAACATGGCTTGGAACCTTTTATCAATAAGGCATTCTCATCTCACTTCCTCTGTGTCTAGGTGACAATTGCAAACAGACTCTTTCCTCTTCACAAAATTCTCTTGTTCTTATTGTCCCATCTATACTACCTGCCTGGTTGCCCTGCCTTTATTTCCTGCCTGGCTACTGGTCAATCAGCATTTTATTAAAGCAATACAACTGACAAATCTTTACAGGGTACAAGATCAATGTTCCACAGCACTCCCCCCACTTTTTTTCAAAGCAAGAACTCTGAATCTAATCTCCTTTGTTTAGCTTTCTTCCTGGCCATTATCCATAACATAGAGTGTTGTAACCAACACTCTAAACAAAGAAAAACATTCATAATCCATTTTGGGGGGAATTTGACATAGTTTTCCAGGCTACTTCCTGTTGATTTGGGGCACTGATAATCTTATAAGGACCTAAGGAAAATTTTGAATTATGGTCAAGTCCTTACTGGAATATTCTATGAAGCTTGATCATCTTAGCCAGCAGTCTTGAGACTGTTCTGGATGTAGAACTCGGACATCTGGGCCACTTCCTCCTACTGGAGATTTCTCAGGGTGTCTTCCTTGATCAAACCTGATTTTTCTTAACCCAGAATGAATCTACCACCTCTCATTTCCTGTGTAAACAAAAGCAAAACCTCTTCTCCAAAGTAGCATACTTTTTGACTAAATTTTGAAGTCATGACATTTTCATATCTATATCTATATCTATATATATGTCAGATTAATTCAGTGACATTTATAATCAAATGTCTTTTAGAAGCTGTTGCTCCATTCTCAGCAGTCATATAATTCAAAGATAACACAATAATAAACAGTATCCAGACTCTCTGTATATTTTCCATCTGAATGTGGCTTTATTTTAAACTCTATTTCTTTTATTTTTATTTTTAATTTTTGGTTTTTTGAAAATAAGGTTTCTCTGTGTATCTTTGGCAGTCCTCAAACTCACTCACTCTATATACCAGACTGTCCTAGAACTCATAGAGATCCACCTGCCTCTGTCTCCCAAGTGCTGGGACTAAAGGTATGTGTTACCACACCCAACTTCTCTGTCTTTTTTAAAGGAATTTATCCTTTTTCTCTCCCAAGCTTACATATATTTTTTAACACACTCTGAGCCATTTAGAGGTTTTTGGGTTTTTTGTTTTATATCTGATTCTGTCTTTACTGTATATCTCTCTTTTTCTGTCCACATGGGCCTTTAATTTGCTAACGGATATGGCTAAAATTAAAGCAATTAACAGAGTCCAAACAACCTCTACAAGAGGAGGAAATATGTATAAACATAGACCTGATAAGGAATTAATATTCAGAACATAAGAAACTTTAAAAAAATCATAGCAAAAAATGCAAGTACTGAGATTTTAAGACAGGCAATTGCCTCAAGCAAATATTCTTTCTCTCTATTTCTTTCTCTCTCTGTCTCACAAACACACACACACACACACACACACACACACACACACACACACAAATGGCTGGCAGGAGTATGAAAATGTACAGAATTTCTTATCAGCAAAGTAAAATGCCACTCCTGGTTCCACTAAGAATACAGCCAGGCAGTGTTAGAGAATTCCTTTAATCCTAGCACTCTGGAGGCAGATACAGGTAGATCTATGAGTTCAGGGCCAGAAAAGTCTACAGAGCTGGACAGCCAGGGCGACACAAAGAAACCCTGTTTTGAAAGGCAAACAAACAAAAGAGAATGAGTATGAAAAATTTATAGTGTGGTGGGAAAGTTGTTGACTAAAGTAAATGTTTGCATACTGTTGTTGGGAAAACAATATGAAAGTACCTTTTAAAAAATGAATAACCATATAATCCACTGGCAGAGATACAGCCAAGGGAAACAAAATCAGCACATCAAAGAGAAACTTAAACTCCAATATTCTTTGCTACACCAATTCGATTGTCTACCAAACAAATAAGGAAGAAAATATGGCACATATCTTCAAGAGAATAATAATATCCATAAAAAAGAAATTGTGTCATTTGTAGCATAAAGTGAAACAAGAATGCATTGTTAAGTGAACTAATCTAGGCACAGACAGGCATGTGGTGTGGTGAGATCACAGTCATACATGGATCCTAAAACATGATCGCATGGAGGTTGAAAGAGGTGGATGTTAGAGGCTAGGACAAGTAGGACAGGGAAAGCCGATATGAAAGTTACTATACTGCAATAAAAAGTAGGAGGCTGATATTGTATAATGCAGTTTTTCAGAAGTTTAGGAAAATTATTTTAGAGGTCTTTCAAAAAGGAAAATAGAAGACGTTTGGGTACGATGTGATTTAAGCACTAAACAAAGTATGTGTGTATCTAAACACCACAATGTCTGACAAATAATAAAATTTTGCATATCAGTTAAATTGAATCAGTTTTTAAAAACTAAAATGTTTTATTTTTGTGAGAGTGAGTGTCTGATTCACTGGACATTATATGACCAAATACTTTAGGGGCATAAAAAAGAGGTAAGGATCTTGCATTCTGAACTGTTTCCATGGGTTCAAACCTCAGTTTCTTTTACAAACTGTCTGAAAGCTTAATTTGTCCATAGTTTGGTCTTGTTAGCTGCAGTCAGACATAAATGTAACTGTCATAGTATTTCTCTTTAAACTCAGTGGGTGAGATATGTTTGCACACACATGTAAGTGTGTGCATGCACGCACACACAGGTGTCTGTGTGTGTGCACGTGCATGCATGCGTGCAAAGGAGTGTTAGCATATTGTTACAAACATATCCAGAACTTAGCAAGAAATACTGCATTTGGTCGCCTTCCAGTTTTGTGTTGTTTTAAATATCTCACTGACTTTGGGTTTCCCCATGTAAGATACTTTGATGCATACTTTGATGGCATACTTCCCCCTCCCAAATTAACTTCAGAGTAAACAATACAGATTGTTTAACATGAATGATTATTGTCGACGTTGAAGCCAATACAGTTGCATACATTTCAATGACAACACTAATATTTCTTTGGTTGCATAGATAGTATATATTGTAAATATCGTTTCTACTCTAAAGAACCATGGGGCCACCTTGCATCTAGTTATTAATTATAAGGGAAATTTTACAGAGGGAATTTGGATTTTAAGTAGTCTCACAATATTAGGTACTCGTAAAAATGTGGGAAGTATGAATTCAGATATTTTAAAAACCTTATCTAGTGATCTTTTGTTTCTGGAAAGACTCCTATTTTTAAAATGTCACTGTCTTCTAAGTATTGCCTTCCACGACTGTGTCTCCTAGTCATCAAATATTTATAGCAACTTGCTGAGATAGCCATGTAACTGATTTGAGAACACGTTTTGGTCATTACTATCTCTTGCTGTTTGCCTGCAGTGAGCTCTCACATAATTAGGGCTGAATACACTTCACTTTTAAAATTAAACCAAGCCTCTGGGAAAGAATCATGAAAATAGATGGTTAAAGGACACCCAGGCAATTAACAAGCATGATAAAGGTAAAAATTGAAGAGAGGAAAGTAGGTTAGGGACTTTTCACTCTTCTTCAAACATAGCTTTCTGGTAGAGAAGAAATAAGCATCACCCTTATTTGACATAAAGAAAACTTCTTTAAGATAAAGAAACCCCTTTCTCAGTGAATTTTTTTCTCTTTTAAATGCACAATTCTGAAATATTCTGTTTGATTGACTATTTTGGAAAAAATTAAAAATAAAGTGAAGATATGAACTAAAAATAATAAAATGCTGGCTTTCTATGGAGATAATTTTATTCCCAACATTTTTTTAAACTGGTATACAAAATTATTGTTCAATTTTTTTTATCGGCAAAGAGGAAGAGAGCAAGAGAGGGATGAGAGAGACTGGAGAGAGACATTAAAGTACTAAGTACTGAATGCCACCTGATTCTTTTGCTGAACTAAGAACCCCATGAAAGGCTGTGACTGTTTCAATGGGGGAAGCAGACTCGAATGTATTGTATTAGTTGTTTCCTTCCACTATGTATGTTTCCTCTCTCTATGACAGGAATAAACAGGAAACTAATATATAAAGGTCATTCAAACCTACGGTTGTAATTCTAACTGCTTGGATCCTGTGCATGGGCCGTATTTCCAGCACAATGTCACACTGAGTAGCTTTACCTTAGTTTTATTAGAGTTTTTATATAAATGCAAATCAGATCTGAGACTGAAGCACAGATAAACAGTAATACTTCGTTGCCCTTTTTTTTATAACTTGGTATTTCCTTTCCAAAACTAAGACTGTCCCCTACCTTCTATTATATAATAAAACCGACAAAGAAAGCCACACAGAGTGACTTATTACAAGGCAAAGACCCTTTAACTCATACTTAGCTTAGCACAAGAAATAGAGCTCCATGACCAAACAGAGAAACCCAGTGACCAGCAGAGCCCCACGTACAGCTCCTTTTCACCCTCCGAAAGCACAGCTTTCTTCACTCAGTAGTGGCTTTCTTCGATCTTCCTGTAGTTGACCACAGTTGCATATTCTTAGAGAACAAATTTGGATCCCTCATCTCAACACTGAAACTGAAGAATCTTCATCTGCCCTCCCACAAGTGCTTTGTATTCTGTTGAAGACTCTGGGTAGCAGATTTATCCAGTTTTTCAGACATGACACTGCCGATCACATACCCAAGTAACAGAGATCACTGTGGTCTCCATTCTGTGTTCTTGGTGACTAGTCTTTTATCCCGCTGCTTGTTTAGATGCAAGTTCCGTCACCTTGGCAAAACTGTTGGTAGTTCTGTGCCATTTCATCAAGAAGATATGTCTACTTCTGCTTTTGTTTGGTCCTGTGGGCCATTTATGCTCAATATCCAGATGCGTTAATTAAACGAGAGTAAAAAACTTGTGGAGTTTTTCATTTTGTTTTGTGTATAGCACAATTAAAAAAAAACTTGTGTTTTTTTTAAACTTTATATCAAGTTTCCAGGTTAATTATTAGCTGAAATCATTTGTAAGAGTGTATTTTATCTCTTCTATTACATTGCCCTTTAGTTCAGATTATATAAAAAGAAATGCATACGTGTTTCATTCCTTTTACTTATCCAGCTTTCAAGAAAATAAATTCAACTTCTATAACCTTCAAAAAGTAATCACATCCATATCCCAATGAACCCAAACTTAAACAAACAGTGGGTGTCTTTTCATTGAAGTTCTTATTCATTTTTGAAGATGACATTCAGCTTCCCAAATCTTTCTTTCTATTCTAGCAGTGAAATCAGCCGTCACTCCACTTCTCATGACTTCTGCCCACTTGCCCAGGCCTACCCTAGTTTCAGTAGTTTTTCCACTGAGTGTGGGTGGTCCACCTCCTCTGAGTCTATCACAGGCTCTTGTCTTTCCTCCTATATAGAAATTCTCAGAGCATGGGACTCCCAAAGTTCTATGTCAACTTACATATTATTTAGTTTTATAAGGACAGGGTGCTGTATAAGATAAGCATGTTGGGTTGGTTATCTGTTTTGGTTTAAGGATTTGTTGCTTACTGGAGCTAATTTTGTATACTACCCTACATCACAATCTTTTCAGACTCAAGTTTTCTTTGCTATTACAAATTATTTCAAATTCAATATCTTGGCTTAATGTCTGTGATATCATTTCCATCAGCTTTACACAGGACACACTGACAGACAACTTTGATTGGAGAATCTCTTCCTTCACTATTAATTTGGTGGAAAAAAATAAACCTATTTCTATGGGGTTACAATTTAAAATTAATCTTAAAATTGTTGAGTTGGTATTTTATTAATTAAACCTAGAGTTCAATACTGTTAAAAGTAATACCCTATTCTTGTAAAATGCCTTTTGAATATACATTGTTATATCAAACATGATTTGGCAGCGCAGAAAAGTAAATGACACTAAAAAATCATATCGTTCCTTCTAAATGTCACTGTGCAAAGGTACATGTTCACAGTTATATTCTGATCAAGATAGTATTTATTTCAAAGGCAAAGGAGGTTTAAAATAAGGACATTTCTTATTCTGTGGAAATAGAGCCATCCCACTCCAAGTACAACACATTGATGTTAAGGGCTCCATTTATCAATGTACTAAAACCCTAACTTCTGAGATGATGGTGCTGGGATGTGGGCCTCTCCATTATAGCTAGATCATTAGAATGAAACTCTCATGGTTGCATCTTTATAAAAGAAGTCACAAGAGATCGCTGGTCCCTTCCGCCTTGTGAAGCGACAGTGAGAAGACAGTCACCAATGAGGAATAGACCTCATCAGACACCTGTTAGTGCTTTGCCCTTGTCCTTTGCATCCTGCCGAACATTTATAAGGAGTCTAGACTACAGGATTTGTAACAGCAGTTCAACTGGACAAAGGCACGAAGACACCCTTAAAACAAATATGCCCCAATTAGAAAAACCCCACATAAAATACAGCATCCTTGTAGACAAAAGTGATGAAAGTATATAAGTACAGTATTGTCAAGGTCTAAAAATCATATTTCTAAGCAAATGTTCCTGCAACAGAATAAAGTGAAATGAAGAAGTACCTATACTAAATTAAACCATTCAGTATTTTGTACGAGAGTGACATAAGGTTGATATAATCTTGCTCATGGAAATTACATATGGAAACCAAGATAGTGCATATTATTGCTAAATTTCTAAAATTTCTTTTATTCAAATTTAGGAGTTCGCCTTGTGGCCTGTATGCTGCTGGGCTTTTGAATATAGCATTGAAAAAGCAAAAATCTATGCTCTAGCAAGGTTTAAATTACAGGTAAGGGGCAATGAAAGCAATACAACATTTACTATGGCAAATCATGCTGAGGCCTCGAGGATAAGGAAAGGCTAGAAAATGGAGAATTACTGGTTATTCTGTAGCAATTTTGCTAAGGTTGTTTTTTGTGTATAACTTTATATAATTATAAAAGCACTATCAATAAATATCAGCTTTGTTTCCATGTATATGAAAATGCCTCCTTTTCTCTTTATGGTAGTTTACTAGAACATACATTTTCAATAAGTACTTTAAAGAGAGAATAAAGTAGATCGTTGGAGATACATCAATTCATAATTCGTGAAAGGACACAGTGGAAAACTCAGTGATATTACTAAATAGTGCACTAATTCACTGATATGTCCTAAGGATTATTTATTCATTGATGTTTTTACATTTATAAATTTAAGCCTAGGTTTGGATTTAACTTCACTATAAAATAATAAAGATAGATTTATTTGATTGTTTTATGAACATTATTTTCCAAGCTAGGTTGTGCAGTTTATATTTTGCCTTCTGGATTCAGTAGTAACTTCATTTTTGGCTATGTGTCTTTATCATTACTGTTGAGACATAAGAGAATTAAAAGTTTATTTTAATGTACCCAACCAGTCACCAGTGGCTTTAGCAACATTAAGTAAGGAAAAATTTTCTGAGAATCACAGTCCCCTCTTTGCCGAGGAGTGTTTCTGGTTAAAATGTTGTGCTTTGTTGAGCTTACTGAACAACCAGGAACAAGCACTCATTATTAAAACACTCATAATCAAGAATATAACCTCAGCAGCAGACTCATTACTCACTGGTTTTTAATAAGCATGCAAAGTTTCTGCATTGCATTTTCGAGCATACATACTCTCCCATCTCTGAGGTCCACACTCCTACTGTACCTTTCTGTCCCTGGTACTTTCCCTTTTCCTTCCTTATAATGTGTGTTACATTATTGTCCTCACACCCACCCACTCTTTTTAAAATCTGCTTTTTCTTATCTTTTGGGGTCCATTCTAGTTTCCTGACTTCTGCTCTCATTTGCTAACACATAAATACACATATATAACATTAACCTAGGATCTGCTTATGAAAGAGTGTGTAATATTTGTCTTAGCCTGTTACTTAACAGTAGTATTATTGTAGTAACTTCAAGTTCCATTAATTTTACAGAGATTTTCATACTTTCATTTTCTTTACAGGTAAATAAAATTCTGTTGTATATATGTAACACACTTTTTGTTATCCATTCATCTGTTCACGGACATCCAGTCTGATTTCCTTTTCTTGATGTTATGAATAGAGTATCAGTGGACAAGGGTGTGCAAATCTCCTTACATTTGGATGTATGATCTTTTTGAAAATCAAGCTGTTGAGTTGACAGTGAATTTGCCTGTTAAAGTAAGACTTTCTAGCTACAATTCTATTATAAAACTGGACCCAAACAAAATTATATTCATCCTTTTTTTGCATGTTGGTCTTGATGTCTTTACGTTGTTTTCAAATATAGGTAGAACAAGAATTCTTTTTTTTTTTTTTCAAGACAGGGTTTTTCTGTGGCTTTGGAGCCTGTCCTGGAATTAGTTCTTGTAGACCAGGTTGACGTCAAACTCACAGAGATCTGCCTGCCTCTGCCTCTCAAATGCTGAGATTAAAGGCGTGTGCCATCACTGCCCAGCAGAACAAGAATTCTTAACATCAACTCCTGAAATAAATATGCTTAAATTGAACCATGAACCTCTTAAAGTCATAGACCAAACATTGCACATCCATGTTCTTTCAAGGGCACAGGGTATTAAACCTTCAGTCTTATCCTGGACATACTCTGTAAGTTTGGTGAAGATATTCTTCAGAACAGAAAGATTTAGGTAGAGGGAAAGTCATAGCCCAGGTAGACACAGGAAGTGCGTTTCTACACAGAGATTGGGAGTCCCCCTTTTCTGAGGTTGTGCTCATGAGACTTTCAGAGAAGACTGGAACACATCCAGATCTGGTGGGCATTCAGGAAAAGGATTCTCAGAGTACAAATTAGCACTTGTTCTGATCGCCACCACGGATGTTTTTGCGGTGATGACTCAAGTAGATGTAAAAGACTTTGAGCGAAAGCTTGTACCATGTCTCATCCTTGGCCTTGGGAGGCTTGGCATGCTGGCTACAGTTGTTTTGAAAAAGCTATTGCAATCCATGACTTCCTTCCCACCATACATCTAAGGGCAGCCATGGTCTGTGGGTGAGCGCCACTAACTCTGCAGCAAAAATATACTTTTTAGCTTAATTTTTCATTTGGGTTTTTGATGTTCTTTGTTTTGGTTTGAGGTTTTGTTATTTTCTGGGTTTTGTTCTTAAGAATGGTTTGACATTTGATAAGGTGTCATATACTGACTGATCTTTTATATTCCCTATGGGACTAAATGGTTCTTTTTATGAAAAAAAAGTCTTTTTTCAGAAAAAGATAAAAATAAATCTAGTAAACACTAGTATGCATACCTAACCATGTATGATTAGTATTCAGTAAGTATAGACAATAAAAAATTGAGACTATTTATGTTATGTAACACATATGCAACCATACCTACATCTATAGCAAATTTCTCCTGTATATTTTATGTACATATTGATGTGGGAGAATTGTCTGTATTCTGTCAATCATATTTTAATAAAACGCTGATTGGCCAGGCAGGCAGTATAGGCGGGAAAACCAGACAGGAAGTAGAGGTGATGCAATGAGAACAGGAGAATTCTGGGAAGCAGAGAGGTCCTTCCGCCATTCCTGTCCAGATCACTGAAGAGGCAACATGTAACCTGCCCAGCTAAAAAAGGTACCAAGCCATGTGCTAACGTAGATAAGGATAATGGGGTAACATAAGTTATAAGAGTTAACAAGAAGCCTGACCTAATGGGCCAATCAGTTTATAAACTTATGGAGTCCCGTGTGTGATTTTCTTTGGGACCTGCCTGCTGTGGGGTACTGGGCGGGACAGATACCCCAACAAGCCGGCCCTCATGTTACAACATATAAACAGCTCCCTACCATCTTCCATCTCCAACAAAAGTCATTTATGTGGTTACATGAGCGTATTCAACAAATTGTTGCTCAGAACAAAGACCTATTAAAGATAACCCTTGAACCTATAAATGACATTTATTTAGAAATAAAAAAACACTGGCTCTGAAATATATCATATAATTTTTAATGCCTATGAACACATCTTTTCAAAGTAGTGTAATTTAAAAAATAAAATTGTTGGTAAATACATCTGGTTTAGAAAAAAATGGAATGATGCAATTTTTACAAAATTTTTAAACTTCTTTTGCTTTTAAGAGAGGTTATCCTACAGCCCAGGCAGGCCTTGAATTCTCTGTTTAGCCAGTTCTGGAACTGAGCTCCTAATTGTCTTAATTCCACATCCAAACTACAGGTGTGCTCCACCATGCCGCACTAATGTTTTTCAAATTCTTACAACATATTTCCAAATAGCCATTTTTCCAGACCATTAATTTGACAATAAAAATAAAATAAAGAATTTAGCAAGTTATGATTCATCTTACTTGGCTCGTATGGAACATTTAATTAATCTGCACTAAGATCCCAAATGTTTCGATTATGCCATTTTTCTGTGAAAATGAAGATTAGCAGAAAGCAGTACGTGGAACACAGCTATTCAACTTTTCTCTAAAATCTATTTCTAAATGTTCTAAATCTACTACTAAATGCCAGCTACACTGTTTTATAAAAATGGATATGTCCAGAATATTTTGCAGAAAGAGGGTGAATTAGAAGCTTCCCAATGCTAATTGTCTCATGAGTAGACCTATTTCATGTGGCCCACGGAAAACACACCATGGCTTAGTAGGCATTCTGCTGTGCAAGTGCCTAAGAAGGTAAACAGAGAAAAATATCTGCAGTTTGCAAAAGTGAGATGTTCTTCTGTCTCATGAGCTTCTGCTTAATAAATTCTGAAGATCAGGATAGAACATTCAGTTGTTAAGAACACTGGCTGCTCTTCTAGAGAACCCAGGTTCTATTCCCAGCCCCCAGGTGAAGTCTCACAACCTTCGTTAATTCTCATTTCGGGGCATTTAACACCCTCTTCTGGCATTCATTTGTCAACCGAAATGTATGTGTTACATAGCACAGACATATATGTAGAAAAACATTTATGCACATAAAAATAAATGAACAAATACATTCACAAGACTATCAGAGAATGTACTTAGGAAACATTTTTGTTTGCTTTGCTCATATGTCATAATTCTGTTTGAATTTGACTCCTGTAATAATAACTAAATGTAGAAGGTGTTAAATGCCCAACATAATCTGCTAATCATAGTCACAAATGTACAAATATAAGTTATGCATAATGCATGTATATATAATGAGACAAAAATATTCATTTTCAAAATCTCACGAGTTTCATGTATTATTTTTCTCATTTTGTAATTGAAGAAACTGAGACTCTCGGTGACTAAGGTTTTAAACCCATATACTTGCTCAAAATATTAGTAAACCCCATAGTTTTTCTTTTCATGTGAAATAGAATTAAAAGATTATCAGAACATACAAACCCTGCTCCGTTTCTGCTGCTGCACATGCCTGATTCCCAAAATAAACCATTCTATTTCTTTTAGCATTTAACTCGTATTTCAAAGAGAAATCAATTTATTGACTCTAAACAGTGTTCACTTCCATTTATAGAAGTTGAAGATGTGTCTTCCTTTCACAAACCAACCCGCATTTACCTTTCTCCTGCCCTCTCAGAGTAACTGGCCCATAATTTTCAAACAAACTATGACAGGTATTACTGAGGGCTAAACAAAGCAAATTTGATCTTTCTGTTTCACAGACTTTGGGCTCACTCTGGAATTAATAAGGGTCCTCTGTAATAATTTGTAGTCAATTATTTTACTAGTATTTGCATGAAAATAGAGACTTCTCATTTTAAACGTGTAGATTATCTATGATATTTTTTCCAAATGCTGATGTATTTTTTTTTCTCCTCAATCTTTCTCTGCTTCCCACGCTGGGTTAGTCCAGTTGCCTTCACTACCCCTTAGACATTATCCTCTTTCTTTCTTTGAAAACTCTTTCTGAAACATCAGTTCCCACTTTGCGTGTCTACACAGTGTTCAGTCTAACTCTTTGTTGTTTTTCTGGAGCATATTAACTAGGAACTTTGGAAGAAATAAAATGGTCACATGGATGACTTTGTTGTAGTAATTCCAAATTTCAACATTTAGTTTTTACTAATTCCATATTTTAATTATAAGAATTAATTCTATATCTTCACATATGATTTGTATTTTCTACTTTACTTTCCCTTTTTGTCTCAATTTGGGGCATTTTCTTACATAAATTTATTCAGTTATTTCTTTTAAAATTTATGTTATTATCATTTTGTGTGTATGAGTGTTTTCTATGCATGGATATATGTACACCCTATGTATGGCTTGTGTCCATGGGGAACAGAAGAAAGCTTTGCATCCCCAGGAACTAGAGTTACAGATGGTTGTGAGTCATCTGTTAATTCTGGGAACCAAACCCGCATCTTCTGCAAGAGCAGCCAGTGCCCATAACTGCTGAGACATTTTTCCACTTCTCAAGAATAATTGCTTAATATCTTACTTTTAAAAAAAATCACTGCAATTATTGTATGGATAAAATATTTTTTTTCTGAGAATATCATGTTGTATTTGCAATGCTGCCATTTTTCCTTTTACTACTGTCTCTGCCCTTTGAACTTTATTGTTTTGTTTGATTTTCTTTTATAATAGAGACTAGAGTGAAAATTTTGGCAATGTTTTTACTTTCAGCTACTGAACAATGCTACACCACAAAATAATTACAGCCTCTATGGATATATGTAGGGCTTTGGCAACAGAATTAGTTAATCAACAAGATTTTGCAATGTATACCCATCATCAGAGGTATTTTTCTCTAGTTCCCTGACTGTGGAAAACTGACATGACTCCAAATATGCTAATACTAGCACCGAGAGCTCTACATTCAGTAAGGAAACCCTTGTTTAATCTGAGGGCAGTCTGGCTTTCCTAGAACAGCTTCTAAACTGATCCAATGTCTATCCCGTCCAAGATTCACTGGTCAAATGACTTTGAACATGACGCATTTTCTTCACCAGCTATTTCCCAGAATACTTCAAGATCTCTTATTCTCTGCTGCTTCTTCTTTCTGCTGGTCTCTGTGCATAAGTATATTTCCATATTATTTTGGAGTCATTTCAGGAAGGAAGAAGGGTAAGTGATTAGGTCAATTAATCATGTTTCCCTGAAAGTTAAGGGGATTCTTCAGGCTGGCACCTCATTTCTTATTGGGTGAAAATTGAAATGACAGAATTAAGATTCAAAAAGTTATGAGTGCCTGGCCCAGTTCTCATTATAGATCTATGTCACCGTGCTCACGCCACTTAATCTTTCTGCATTTTCATCTATTGCTTTGTACACTGGGCCGCAAATGTAATGTTTGGAGTCCCAAGTTGTACGTAGCAGTGGAGACAAGACTCCAGGTGCTGTTGTGGGAGAACACGGAGCTTTCACAGCCCTTTTCTAGATTTATTGACTCTAAGATTCATTGTGCATTGGTATAACCGTGGACTGACTCTTTATTTATCCATCCAGTAATTATAAATTGAAAGCTACTATGCAGACAAAGCAATATTTCTCTTAAGGGAGTTGAAACTATACCACCTCAGAAAAACAGGTAAAATGCAAGATTAATCATATCAATACTACTGATGGTTACTAAAAATTGACGTCTAACAATGTAGGCAAAGATAAATCAAAGGCACCACATCTATAGAATCAAAGGTATTCACCAAAAAAATTAAAATATTATGCATTGAAAATGCTGGGTGAACCCTGAAAATAATAGCATGCTAAGTAAAAGAAACTGGTTTAAAAAAAAAAAGCAGATTCTAGATACTATGTGATCCAACTGACAGGAACTTTCTAGGATAATTTCTGAAAAACCATCAACAGAAAACAGATTAGTGATTTCTTATTGATGAGAGGGCATGAGAAAGAACACACAAACATTACTGCTAATGAACACGAAGTGTCTCTTTAGGACATCAAAATGTGGTAAATGTCATTATGATGCTGGGTATACAACTATGTTAATTTGAGAAAATATTGAAGTTTATACTTCTAATTGGCAAATGGATTATAAGTAAAATTATGTTTCAAAACATTGTTAAGAGGTCACCTAAAAAATATGGAAGGAAAGGGGAGCTAATATGTGCATTATTACAACATTGGCTTTGAAAGTTTTGTTGGCTTTTATCATCTTTATTTTTTTTAATTTAAGAGAAAAAATAACATGAAGTGAGGTGGGTAGAAAGAGTAAAGGATGTACGAGGAGTCAGTGAACAGGAAAAATATGATAAAAATAAACTACTGAATTCTCAGAGAATAAATTTTAAAGAAGTAACATTAGGAATACAAAATGGAGTAAGAGACTTTAGAATGCAAGCGGGGCTTAAATTATGGTGCAGGGACATGCACAGAAATAATGATCAATTCTCAGAAATAAGGGACTTTAAATGAAAATATAGATACAGGTGGGAAATAGATGGAATGTGGCCACAGTTATCAAACTAGTTTCTAAGTCGATGGTAGAAACTCTACCTAGGTCATATGATGAAAGTGAAAGAATATTAGAAAATGTCAAATTTCACATGAAAATCTATGTAGAAGGAAATGTCTACACTTATTCTAGGAGCTGAAACTTTATCAGAGTGGCTGAAGTTAGGGGATAAAGGGAGGGAGGGTGGGTTGCACCAAGTCAATGAGCTCAGATGTATGTAGTTCAGGATTTTGTAATCATGTAGAGTCTTGTATTATTAGGAGTGTAGTCAAATACATTATGAGAGGAATGGAAAATAATTTATGGATTTTCAGGAAAATATAACATTATTCAGTTTATAATTTAAGATAATTTTCATCTCTGCAAGATGGTGGATCTAGACAGTAATAAAAGCCTGCCGTGTATCTTAACAGGAATGTCAACCCAAGGAAGACTATATCATTCTTGTCATTTTAAGAAAAGACTTGACTAGTGTCATTTAATTAATTAGTAAAATTGGTATTAATTAGTAAAACCAGTAGTGCAAAATGCCTATAAGCAGAAAGTCTATTCTACGAACTTGGTCAAGAATATAATAAAATATACAAACATGTTGACTGCTGCATTAATTTTAATTCTTAAATATTTCAAACAAATCTGAAAGTCAAAAACAGATAAATAGTTGATATCTTTGTATGTGGTTAGTTTTATGGGCTTTGGTTTTGTTTTTACACTCACACACGTCTTGAAAATAGAGACTATGAAAAGTAGATTGTTAAAATGTAAGTTCAAAGGACGCACATCGGGCTTGACGCACATCTGGCTTAAGTAAGTGGTCAGTGATTAGTTTAAACAGAATACTATGACAATATTAACTAGTAAACATGAAAGGTCCATGAAATCAATTTTTCTTCAGCCAAAATCAGGTCATAAAATATCAGATAAATATTAAACTGACAATCAGTTTCTACATTTATGTATATGTGAACATAATAGTATATGCATGCTTTTAACTGTACACTTATACCTTTTGAATAGTTTATATTAAATATGCATACTATAACCAAAGACATAGAAGGAAAAGGATTGTAAAGGTTTGATAAATTCCATGATTGCCATAATTTTTGGAAATTAATAGTATGCAGTCTTTAAAATTTCATATTATATATATATATATATATATATATATATATATATATATGCTGCACTAGTTAGACTTGATGGGACAAAAAAGAAAAGAGAGTTTGGGCAGGGTACATGTTGGGCTTTGCAAGAGTTAGATAAGGAAAATGGAGGGTGAGATATAATTGTATTTCATTTACATACGTGAAATATATATTCCTCAAAAATAAGGAAAAATGCAATTTAAAAACAATTTCTACATAAGAAAGGTATTATTTTAAAGAAAATTACTTAGTCTGTGAGAAAATTGTCTTTTTTCTGCTATGAAGACTTTCTTCCTTCAATGTTACTGCTCTGCCTCTGCTCCTGAAATACAGTGCCAGTATAATTCATAGTCTGGTATGCATTTACAAAGAATAAGAGGAAAAAATTTGTCCCCAACCCTGAAAATATTCTATAACCTTCATGCAGTCCTAATTTACGTACTTTCCATGCATTAATGCATATTCTTAATGCTAATATTGTACTTATAAGGGACTACATTTGAAAGGGTTCACACTAAGTCAAATATCCGTGGCAAAGCTATGAGATGAATTATCTGAGAAACAGAAAAAGCCTACCCTGAATGGGAAGGATATCACATTCAACTCGCATAAAGTACATTTTGCTGGTGTCATGTTCCCAAGGGAAGATAGATTCACTGAGTGCAAATATGCTGAATTATAGATCCCATTTTAGCTGTGCACCACTGGTGATGATACCTTAGTTTGTGGTTTTTGTTAAGGCAGACACAGTTGCATTCAGTACAGTTAACTAAACACATAATAAAATTAATAAATGTTTGTAATATATGCTAATTTTGTTAAAACAAGTTTTAAGATGATAAATATGACTGGTAGAGTATACATATCTACTGTTTCTCAATTTATCCCAAGTCCTCAAAAGCATTCTTAAAATTTATTCAGAAAAAATAAAATTATCTTATAATTTTTCTAATTTCTATAACTAAAATGCTTATATCTCTATAATAATTAGTACATATCTAATTCTAAAACCTTAAGTAAAACTTTAAGTTATGAAATATAGTACCATGTAACTTAATAAATCCATAGCTTAAAGTATTTTAAATAACTTTTAATTGGGCTTACCACTGACATAGTCCTTATAAAAAAGCTTAATTAAATCTAAAGTATAAAAAGATTCTTGTAACATAGAAATACATCTTTCTGAATTATTCTGACTCTGTTGATTTGGGAGAACAAACATATTGCTAGGAGAATTCAGAGTGCAGCCAGCTTAAAGACATTGTAAGAGTAAGCTAATTAGAACTTCAACCCCAGAAGGTTGAATTATTTCCTTTGATGAACTGGAGAATGGGTTTGAAGCCTCCTTTCCCTAATGAGCATGTCAGTGACCTCTGACATCAATAGTCACAGTGGAGGCAGACGCAGAGGGGCAAAGGTGCTCTTATCTTCAGAAAGTGATGTCTTACCTTCAGTATCTAAAGCACAGTATACGTTGTACACAGTTTCTCGTGCTAATAATGAAAAGCAGAAGTCAAAATACAACACACACACACACACACACACACACACACACACACACGTACTCATGCGCACCCCATAACAAAGGGCACAAGGTCAACTGGCTTCTTCGTAGAACAGGGGCATTGTGTTTAAGTGAGCCATTGTGTGAGCATGGGCCAACAAAGTAAGATCAGAATCCTCCCAAATAGAAAACATTATGGTAAAAAGTTTTTTCCAAGATAAGTTGTTCTCATAATGAAGTCATTCATCATGGTAGTGGATAACTTATTTGAAACTTGTTTAGTATGTTCATGGCTCTGAGTTTGACATCTAGCAATATACAAACACCACACAACGCACACATCCACTAAAGCAGTCTAAATAATTTTTCAGCACGTTTGAATAATTATATCATAACTAGAAGTTGGCTGTGAGATCACAACACTTGCTTATCACCACATAATTATTAAATAGGTGAAAATTATCATTTTAATTAGTAAATGTGTAACTACTACTCTTTCTTTCAAAATATTAATACTTAACCTTGAAATTAAACATGTGTTGTTAACACAAATTCCAAAAAGACAGAGACCATGACTTCACTGAACAGAACCACACCTGTGAGAATTATTTTTAAGATATCTATCACAAGGTGGAGAATAATTGAGGAATAAATGCAATCTGGTCTCCATGGACAGACACAACTGCACACACATACACACACATACACACACACACACACACACACATACACACACACACACACACACACACACACACACACACACACAAAACAACTCTAAGTACCTACCAATGTTTTCCCCAGTCTTGATGATTAAATATCACAGGAAGAAAAGCATGTTTCCTAGCTCCTTCCACATGGTTTCTTACAGTGGAGCTTGCTATCCTTGGTCTCGTCTTTACTCCCTGAAGGTCCCTACCATTATCTTCTCCAGAGAAATAAAGGGAAACACAGAGCCTCTGCCCTAATTACACTGGAAGTGGAAGACTGCTACCTGCCAGACACAAAAGTAGCACACTTGGACTTTGGTGAGCAGAAGAGCCACTAGCTAGCTGTCTGAATGCGTCAGCTGGAGCACAGCCCTCACCTAGAAGAAAGTGGAAAAGGATCTCTGCCTAAGAAGCCACCCGAATATGGCCACCAGATTATTAAGCACAACACTAAGACCATGCCATGTCCTACAGGGGAGTGCCATGCAGCCCTCGACAATGTGGGGATGGGCAACAAATGCAGAGGGCACTCTCTGGGGTCACAAAGAGCTATGAGGGTGACAATTTGTTTCAGACTTTCCAAAACCAATGCCCTTCCTCGGAAATGTAGTCTTGTGTGTTGCTTTCTCTGTTAGCAGATTAATCAACTTAAATTTGATGATTCGGTAATTTCGGCAAAAGTCTTCACTTAAAGTCCTTCCTCTGGAAAGGTCTGAGATGAGCCAATCAAAACCATCAAATTTTCCAGCATCCACTGAAAACCACTTTCACTGTAGAGAAAAAAGTTGCTGAAATTTTGTCTGGTTTTGGTTGCGGGTTTAACAACTACATTTTCTTGCCATGTCATAGGTTTTGGAAATGCTTGTATTTGGTATTATGATTATACAAAAATACAAATTAGTAACATCTTCTGAACACAAACAGGTACAATATGTCTAAGATACTTAGTTTGTCATTTTTAGAAAACAAAGGTATACTGTAATTTTTAATTTCATTTTTTTTCAGATATCTCCGATAAAAATTTTGCAGAATACTGATTATTTAGCCTATTGCTGCTAAGTTTCCTCTATGCAAGGGCAATCAAGCCTCCCAAACTGTGCTCGAGTTTGTTAGTATATAGCTCGCTCTCGGTCATCATTCACTTCTGTGAAATACAGGACAAAACCTCATCATCACTTGGTTTCACCTCCCACCTTTGTTCAGTGTTTGCTTTTGCTTCACCAGATTTTCTTGGGGAAATATGTAGAATCCCTTAATTTCCCTGAACCACGGATTGAACATCTGATTCCATTTCATGAAAAGTTGCTATATGCCCTATATACTTTTAGAAAAAAGAAATGAGAGCAGGACTTTAATTATTTGTTACAGGCTGCTATTTTGAAAAGCACCATCATTTTTCTATTGATAAATACATAAAAGTATCCTTCGAACTCATTTAATTAAATGTGATATCAGCTAAATAAAGTTTAGCACTTTTGGCATGTTATCGTTGAATGTCATAATCTTTTTCAAAACATAGCCCTCAGTTTTCTTATTGACTGTTAACTATTCTCTTGCAAAGTTTTTCTTTTGAAATGTACAGTATCGTTTGGATTATAGTCCCATAGAGGATTCAAAAAAAGATGGTATTCAAATGCCACTTTTAAAATTCAAAAGATCATAACAACCTAATTTGCCTAGGATGGGCAAGACCATCTATGAGTTTGTCTTTCCAAATATCTTCCTTGCGGATGAAGCGTATTTGATTACTCGGGAGGCTCTTTTAGCCTAAACATTCTTTCAATTGAACCCAATAATCCACAGACAATAAATGGCATTAACTATTGTAAGCCCTTCAGGGATTTTCCTATATGTTTTTGAAAATAAGAATTTTAAAGCTAAATCTTTCCTATAATACACCCACTCCGTGCACAAGAAGAGAGACTGCTGATCTGAGGCAACAAATATCTTGGGAAAGATGGGCAGTCGTTTCCCCAAGCTTTCTTTGCTGGGCTGTAGTCCACAGTTAACTTGATTCAGAACTGTGGACAGCTCCCCCCCTGTATGCACTTCACAACAATTTTGGTTAGTTTCTGAACACTGCTCGAAATAACGCTTTTTGTTGCTATGTTTGCTTGAGGTTTGCCAGGAGGTTGAACGCTCAGTGTGCACGTATACTCCTTTCGTTGCTGTGTTCCCCCCCCCCTTGTTCGACCAAATTAGATAAACAAACAAGTGGATCACCCGGAGTTGCTAGTTGGGGATTTTCAGAAGAACTCTCTGCTTATGTTCAGGAGCAGCGTGTCACGCTAATAAGAGGATCTACTTCACGACCTTCATTTGTCAGTCTCTAAACGTGCTTATTAACCGAGTGAATACTCGGGCTACAAATAAGATCAGGAAACTCATATTAATTTCCTCCTGCTGACAGCTCTGCTGCCCTTCCTCCAAGGCTGGGAAACTGAAAAGACATTTCTCAAATGGATTTGAGTCAAGGTCAAGAGCGGGTGTCGCTCTATTTCAGGAAGGGGGCTCTAGAAACGCCCCCCCATCTCTGTTTCGGGAACTCGAAGCTTCCTGTCATGCTCCTGCCCAGTTGGGCAGCTCTGGCTCCGCAGAAACCTCAAGTCACAGACTACCCAAGCCAAGCAAGTACAAGTGTCCTTCCTGTGCCTGCCAGTCACTGATCTGGAGAAATGCGGTGGTGACAAGAGCGTCTATAAGCATAAGAACAACAGATTAACACTCCCAGGGGCGAGAGTGGCAGGAACAGCTAGGACCTGTGAGTCAGTGTCTCCAGTTTCCTCATCTCCGGAATCCCAGAAGCATCTTTTTCTCTTTGGGGAGCAGCACTAGCAAGAATGCTAGCCTTACTCCTAACTCTCCCATTACCGAAGTAAAAGTTTCCCTAGTGCAACTTAGCCACCTTCCGTCCAGGGGTCAGAGTGGCCTTCTTCCTTCCCCATCTAACCCCCAGAGTTCAGCGACAACGCGAAAGAGCTTCGCTGGCGCCCTGGGGGTGAAAAACTCCCTACCCCAAACCTTTCCTGGATGGAAACTAGTTGAAGAGTTGAGTCTGGCCAGTTTGAGTAAGAGCCACGGGCAGCGCTGCCACACCTGCCCCGCACCCCGCTGCGAGTCCCCGGGGCGCCCCCTCCTAGGGGCGCGGTAGGAGGCTGGAGGGCGCGCCTGGGGGGGGATCAGGGTGGGGCGACGCCAGGGAGCCCTCACCTGAAGTCACTGTACGGGTGGATAATCCAGAAGCCTGCAGTTTTAACCCTTTCCTGCTCCTTCTCCACCGCCTTCTGGCTGCCAAACATGCGGAGGGAAAATTTGTTGACCCCGGGCTGCAGCATGGAGGTGAACTGCCTCTGCATGAAACCATACTGCCGCCGGGGTCCCTCAGCATCCTCGAAGCTGCCCGCCGGCTCTTCGCCGCCTCCGCCGTCCACCTTGAAGCACACGGAGTTACCGTGCTCCTTCCCCGCCGTGCTGCTCCCCGGCGGGGTCCCCAGGCGCTTGTCGGCCGCCGCCGGCCCCGTCGCGGACGCCTTGGAGGGGAAGACACTGTTGCCATCGTCGCGGCTGTGGGACGCGGACTTGGGCTTGCCGCCGCCTTCCATGCCCGGAGGACGCGGCCGGCGACGGCGCGGACTCCAGACTCGCCGGGGGCTCGAGGCCGAGGGCCAGGGGCCGGAGCCGGCTGCCCGCGAGCCCGGCTGCCCGTCGCGGCGGCGGCGGCGGCGGCGGCAGCTGCTGCTTCCCGCCCGCGCCGCTGCTCAGCTGCGCGCCTAGCTCCCGCCGCCGCCGCTGCCCTCAGTGGCTTGCGCTCCGGGCTCTGCTGCGCCTGGTGCTGAGGCTGAGGATGCGGGCGCGGGGCGAGGCTCAGCTCAGCATCCGCGCGCCAGCGCTGCCCCTCGGCTGCCCCCTGCCGGCCGCACGCCTCCTCTGCCCGCGCGCGCCTCGCCGCTCTACTGTTCCACTTCTGCCCAGCGTGACATTGAACTCCCCGGCCCGCCCCGGACGTCTATTTGTACGTCTGGAGAGAGGCTCGCTGGGTGTGGGTTTGCAAAAATGGGAGGAGAGAAGAGGAAGGCGGGGAGGGAAAACGGAGAAAAGAAGAGAAAGGGGGAGGGGGAAGGAGGGAGGGAAAGAGGGAGGGAGGGAGAGAGAGAGAGGAAGCTAGCAAATTGCTTCCAAAATGAACTGGGGAACCGCCTAAAACGAACCGCCTAAAACTCACAGAGATACTGTCCGAACGCCTGTTGGAAAGGGGTTACAGATGGAGAAAGTGGTTTGGGCAGGCTAATTCCTTTCACTATAAATTCACTTGTAAAGTTATATGGACAAGGATACACACTGAAATTTTTCAAGGATAATGAAAATCTAGGATACACACCGGAAAATAAATTTCATGAATAGAAATGAAGGAGAGAGGGACAGAGGAGAGAAAGGAGACAAGAGGGGAAGTGGGGGGGGGGAGACACACAACTAGCAAATAGATCTTTGTAACCCCGGGTTACAGCTGATTAGCTGCCTGAAGCTTTGCAGATTAAGGATCTGTACCTAGGGACAGACAACTGACCTCTTTCTACTTATCCTGTTTATTGTCACACAGCTCCTTAAGCAGGGATGGGATTCTTTTCTAGGGAGGCCACAGTCACCATCACATATGTGCGCAAGTCTATCAGCCACCACTGCTGGGGGGAAAAAATGTGTAAAAGATAAGCGGCCTGAACTGACCTTATTTTAAGATAAATTATACAATCAATAAACACACAGAGAGATAAATATGCCGGTTCGTGTTTAACAACACCATGCTTGGAGGTTGAGATAGCTTGGAATCTGGTCAGAATGTCATGGAGTATTCTCTGCTGACGCTTCCCACGTGTGACTGATGCTGAAGACAGCCTTCTCAGATTTCTCTTTTTCCCTTGGTGTCTCCCCAACCCATTGGATTAGCTAATAGAAGCAAAATGTGCTGCCAACGTTACCATCCACTCAGCATGGCCTCTTGGAAGTCGGAAGAGCCTCGAGACTGTAAGCAACCCAAAACATCTGTTCCAGATACTTTCTCCACCTCCATGCCCACAGCTCCTTCAAAGGCAAGCTCACCCTGCCAAGTCACAGGTCCCCTGGTTAATTGTCTGCTGAGGTTGCATAGGGAAGAGAGGAGACTTCAGGGAGAGATTCTTTGTCAGAGTGGCAACCTGTAGCACAGGATGAAAAAAAAAAATGGATGAGGCCAAAAACTTAGCTGTTTTTTTTTTTTTATAAGTCCTTTGATGAAGCCAATTTCCAAAAGCATCCAGTGTCTTCATGAGGCTTTAGAGAGGTTGGAGGAGAAACAGAGGATAGTGATTGTTGTCCCAAGACACACAGAACCTGCTTTTAACTAATCAAAACCCAGATCCTCACAAAATAGGCACGCTTGGTCAAACTTTTGTGGTCATAGATGAGAAAATAACAAAATAGCACTCTAACCTAGCAACATAGGGACCTTGGATATCACAAGGATGGAAAAACATGTTAGATGCCACAGTAAGGAAAAAAAAGCCATAAGGAGGAATAAAATTTATTATTGCCAAAAGCATGGCTCTGTCTCTCAAAATGTCCAGTATTCAGTCCCATTTCTTCACTAAACAAAAACATTCTGCATGCTTCCCCAAGCCCTCTAGTTTCAGTCATGAGTGTAAACATGTGTATTTAATATAATTTAATATAAATTTTAAATTGTATAATAATGTAAAAGTATACCACCTAAGATGTATTGCTGTTTTAATAAGTTTCTCCTCTCTCTCTGTCTCTCTCTGTCTCTGTCTCTGTCTCTCTCTCTCTCTCTCTCTCTCATTTGTTCACCCATCCTTGTCTTTGTTCTCTTTCAACTGTTCATAATTATCATGAGGCAGTTATTTTAGCAAATGTCCTAAGGTTCATTGTTTGTACTAAATATGACAGAAGTACTGAAAAATAAGAACTCATAATGTAACCAGAGACATATTTAAGAAGAAACAGAAATTATCAGTTGCTGCAAGTGAATCTTAGAGAATATATTTTAGCCATTGTCATTCTTAATTTTAAAAACTGATCATGTGTATATTATGTCAGCATATTCAAAATTATCAGCAAAATGCAAAGTCGAGTCCCTTGGTTTTATCTTCATGGTGCTGATCTACAGTTGTTTAGAATATGGACCCTCTGAAAAGTTTCCTTGGGAAGAAGATTGCACTTGAAGGATCAGAGTAAAATAAACACAATGAAATAATTAGAAATAATGAGAGAATAAGAAACAATGTGAGGGAAAAAAAAGATCTGGAACCATAGAGAATCTTTTAGTATGTATCTAGAGTAAACATCCTTGAGTTGAAATCCCCTGAACTAAGCAAGTGTGCTATCTTGAAGTCGCCTTAGAATGAGGACTGTCATTATATTTGACACTGTCCTGTGTTGTCTGTGAAGTGTCTTCTACTTCTAAGGAACTTGGTTTCTGAAGACTCACCAGAGAATACCAATTTTTGAATTTATTTCAGGAAAACCATCAATGGTTGCAGTGATTGGAGTTCTGTATACCCTAGCATTGAAAGGCTTTAAAGTGTTCCCTGTCTCCCTTTAATACTCTGCTTAAGATCAAACTGCAGACAGCAGCAGAAGATTACTATGAATCTAAAATAAAATCTCCATGCAGCCGACGCAAGTACGTGGGAAATGAGACAAAAATGATAGATTGGTGGCTTGAAACCTGATGACTTATTAGAAAATTCTGAGGCGAGCATCAAGGTTTATGGGCTTGTTGGGTAGGGTGGGGGCAAATACGGAAACCATGTTGTCAGAACACTGCTGGGGAAGGCCGTAGTACATAATCTCAGTGTCTCAAGCTCAAATATGATTTTCTGGAAGGCAGCTGCCAGCATCATGCTTAGTGTGAAAGCCTCGAGCTGCGGCAGTCAGGACAGAGCACTCATGGTCAGCATTTCTGTCACACAGCCCAGTTTCAGCTGATATTCTTGTCTCCCTGAGAACTCAAAAGGACCAAGTGGGTAAGCAACCATAACAGACAGCCTGTATTTAAAAGTTCATATAAAATCGGGGACTGGGCCGGGGTTTATATAAAATGTACATGCTAAAAAAAAAATCAGTGTTTTTTCTAAGTATCAACTGTAATTATTAAGAACAAAGGTTCCCTGCATAATTGCAAATAATTCAGTAGCAAACAAGAACAACATGAGACTCCCAGATTAAAAAAAAAAAAACACTAAACTTTACAAGAAACATGAAAAAATGCATCTAAATAAATGAAAATACAGTCCAAAAATTTAATATTCTAATGATGATGGTTCTTCCCAGATTGGTTTTTAGAGTTCAAGCAAATTGAATTATTTGTAAATTTTCCCTTGGAGGACAAACATGAAAGAATGTTTTTACGGTTTTCTTGGAAAAGTTCTGTCAAATCATCTAATGCAGGTCTAGAGACATGACTCAGTGGTTACAGTGTAAATAGGAAGACCTAAGTATGTGGGGCATGGTGACACGTCACTCTGGTTTCCAACACTAGGGAGGCAGAGGCAAGTGAATCACTGTGTGTTACAGACCAGCACAATCCACATGCGAATTCCAGGTCAGAGGTCAGGCAGGGCTCCACAGAGAAATCCTGTCTCAAAAAAAAGAAAAAAGAAAAAAAAGAGAAAGAAGAAAAGGAAGAAAAGAAGGAAGGAAGGAAGGAAGGAAGGAAGGAAGGAAGGAAGGAAGGAAGGAAGGAAGGAAGGAAAAGGAAAAAACAAAGGAAGAAAGAAAAGAAAAGAAACAGAAAGAGTGGTAGAGTAATATATTCAATGTTGACATCTGGTGCATGGGGTAGTGGAGGGGAGACACTACTCACAAAATAAAAATATTGCAAAGATTGACAAGGTGTTAGTTGAGTGTAGGGTGGTATGAAGCAGAGAAAGGCAGTGAAGGCAATAAAATAGAATGAAACAAATGTGCTCTATCCTGTATTGATTAGAACTCCAAGGTGTGAGTTAAGCTAATGAGTCAAGGATACATTGCACAGTAAATTATGCTAGAAGGATGATTAACTAACACTTCAAGGAAGATCGAAGGTGAAATATACCCTCATGCTGTTTCTTAAAGTATCATTATACAGTATTATGAAGCAAATACTGGAGCTATAGTAGGTAAGAATGTTCATAGGTATTTATGAAGGCAAACCCAGTAAAATGATTTTCAACTCATGGTAGCAAGAGTAGAAAGAAATAAAATACTGATTGATCTGTATTCACTGAAACATCAAACTTCTATTTAAACTCAGTGCAATCATACTTCAAATAGAAAATAGTAAGAAATGCTAAAATATGTTGTAAGAATTATTATACCTTTGCATATGAACTCATAAACAGATGGTTTTTATGCAGATGAAAAATTCTTACATAGGTAATGAATAGGATTATTTATGCATTAATATCTTATACAAAGACTTATGCAAAGTTAAAGGAATTTTATATTTATAAAAGACTATGTGTTTAACACTTCCTTTAGTAGTGAATATTTGAGGTTTAGGCCATTTGTGCTTTTATAAACAAGTCTACAATCAACATCATTATTATGCTTCTGTGTACATATTATCATAGATCAAGATAAAAAATATTGAAAGTAAAAAACATAACTAAATCCAAGTAATGTGTGTTGGCTTTTGATGTAACTATCAATACATTCTCTAAAGTGCACATGTGTGTCTATATTCCTAATTAGACTGCACGAGGCTACTTTTTATGTATCCTTAAACAAGCATAACGTATTAAAATCGTTATAATTTAAGAGAATCGAGAAAGAAAACATAAGATCATTGCAGGTTTAATTAGATTGTCTCAACTTTTAATTAGCGTATATTTACATTAAAATACGCTCCACTGGTCTAACTTCACAACACATATTTAATACCAGCATTAGGGAAACAGAGGCAGGCCAGTCTCTGTGAGTTCAAGGCCAGCATGATGCAGGCTAACCAAGACTACATAATAAGACTTTTTCTGAGGAAAAATTTTCATAAATACAATTCATATCCATAAGGCCCTCCCAAGTATGAAGAGAAATCATGTAAGAAAAACTGATGAATCTGAGTAAATAAAAATTAAAACATGCTTAAATATTCTATCATTATTGTTTCTTTCATTATTTTGAGTTGAGAATAGCCATTGGTAATATGGTTTTTGAGAGTTTTTATATGAATATTGTTTTTGCTTCATTTCTCCACTCCCACTCCTTTCTCTAGCTTTTCCCATGTGCCCACACTCCTCAAATTCATGACTCCTTTTTCTTTATTGTTATATAAATTTATGAATACAACCTGTTGAGTTCATTCAATGTTGCTATTATTTATGTGTTTAGAGTTAGGATTCTGTGAGGTCATACCCAAAGAAGACTGAGTTTCCCTCATCTCCATCAAGGGGTGTGAGCAGATGAAATTTCCCACATCCGTGTTAGCAGGTCAATAGGTATCATCATGTCAATAGGTATGATCACTTGTTTAGGCAATGATATTATTGAGCTTCATAGGTGCAGCACCCCTGAAAAGACACTATCTCAGGACAGATATCCCCATAGGTGCAGCATCCCTGACAAGAGACTCTCTATCTCAGAACGGATATCCCTAAGACTTTTAAGGTCTTTCCAACCCCTCTTCTGTAGTATACCCTGATCTGTTATCAGGGTTGCGTTGCAGATATATCAGTTAGTGCTGAGCACTCCACAGTTCTTTGCAGTTGTTTATGTAATGGCCTCCATTTGCTGCAAAAAAATATGATGCTTTGATGAAAACCAAGGGCTGCACATATCTATAGGCTTAAATACAAGTGTTTAAATGAATTTATAAATTATATTGTCTTAGGAAAGTGACTGTGATAAAAAAAAATCAGACTTCAGCTTCTACAATTTAAAATACTCCACAGTTACTTTTTCAAAACATATGACTAACAGTAATTTTAATATAGGGCTAAACGGTGTGCAGTCCCCTCAGATCTTTGAATGCACAGTGGGATACTGACAACGAAAGCTTCCTTTGGGCTACTTTTTAGTGTTCCACGCTCCACTGCCCTGCACTGTGAGAGTTTTGTGTCTCACCTGTCATAGCTTTTGGTGCATAAGCTTATGTATATGGGAGTCTAAGCAGTATTTATGTGGTCCTTTAAGTGTATGATAAATCTGACACCAACTCCACCATCAAAGGTGGAAAATTCATCTGGGCTGTTGACTGTTACTGTTGCTGAATTAAACTTTACAGTTTATAACACACCAGAATGCTTCCATTTTCCAATAGTTTTAGTATGTGTGTGTTTTATTGTTCTGCCCCCTTAAAAAAAAAGCATATAACTTTCTTCTATATCTGTAGCTTTGCCCTTTAGCTCCTTCTCAAAGTTGCTGGCTTTTCTGTTTGTCTTAGAAAATGCAATAGGCTCATTCTTCCCCTCCACTGGTTTCCAGCAACAAATTTTTAATTTTGTTTCTATTCCATTGTTCTTTGTGGTTGCTGTTATGTTGGGGTATCAGTGGCTAGTGCTTTTGAACCCGATTTTCAAGTAAATCCTTTGAAAATTGCCCCAGGATTCTTCTGTGCAAATATTGAGCATGAAGACACCTGCTAAAAGGCTGCTTTTCCTGTATGTGTTCATTTTAGGGCTTTTCCCTCCTTTTTAGTTGTTGTCCAATTTTTTTTTCGAAGAGTTAATTGACATTTCCTGTCTACATTCCTGGAAGTTGCTGAAATTTTCTAGCATGTAGACAGAAATCTTTACTGTTTCCCCATAACATATTACTTCTTTAATTTTAAAAAGAGTTATTTCTGAATCTGAGGTTAACTGTCTTGAGCCACTCCTACGAGACTGTTAATTTAATTAAACTTTGTGTTAAACTTAAATCAATTTCTACATTCTTTGCATAATTGTTAGGTATTTCTAGTAATTACCAACTTTATACTGCACAATCTCTTCAGATCTAAACAGAAAAAGAAAATAATCTTCATGGCCTATAGCATTCTATTCTTTCTGTATTTTAATTTACCAGTATATGCTTATACCATCTATTTGTGAAAATCACTTGGTTTTCTTACAACTATTTAAATAATGCTTTTCAAGTTTTTTTGCTTATTAATAAATATAAAACAAATATGCCTGATAGCGGATATTCTTAAAATGATTCTAGTAGCTTAAAATTGAGTGCTGTTTTGTGTGTTCAATGAGACAAATGGGAAGATGGAAAACAAGCTATATATTAAAGAAAACCAATCAATGATATAATAAATTCTCTCATTTTATTATGAATAATGTTTATTCATAAGCACAAGTATGAATTTATTTTTACTCTTTCCTAATTTAACAGAAAGCTTCACAAGAGTGAAATGCTTCCTTTTCATGAACCCCCAAAAAACTAGCTGAATAAAACTTGGTACCGAGAAGAGGGACTGCACATATTTTTTTTGAAAACTCAATTGATTGAAACTCCTGCAGGAATCCCTCACTGTAGTCTATACATCCATCACCACACATCTCACTGTTAGTGTGACTCCACCTTACATTAGCATCACTAACTTGCATCCTAGCCTAGAGTGTAATATTAAATTAGGTCCATAGTTTCTAGGGATGAAACCAGTTCACTCCGTAGAAGACCATACCCACTCAGTATTCCACAGACAGCATACTTCAAACTAATCATAAATTTATAAAGCAAATATTGTCTCTAGTTAACCATCTGGAATAGAGAAGTTATCACTAAATATTTTTATATATTTATTTTATGTGACTGGGATACATCCTGAGTTTAACTTTTGAGAATATAAAGTTTTTATTCTCCAAAATTAATAGTTTTGCTTTCGTTTTAGCAAGATTTGTAAACAAAAAAAATTCATCACACTAATTTAAAAAAATTATTGGGTGTTTAATTGCCCAATCAATTAACAAATCAGATAAAAAATAGTTAATAATTTTCCAACACTGAACTCTTCTGTTTTAATTTCCTTGTTAAAACTCAACCCTTTTGACCTTTTGCTCAGCAGGGCAAACCTCATGACTGATTGGTTCAGAGAGGGGGCGGGTACTGTCACCACTAACAACAAAGAGCCCATTGATCAGGTTTGTATCTGAGAGTTGATGCCCCCACACCTCTTTGGTGAGAAATTTCATAAAAATAAAAGTCTGGAAAAGAAATTGAAAATTGCTTTCTTTGAGAAAATGTGGTATTACTTTTGGCTATCATTGAAGGAAGATGCATAAACTGTATTAAAGAGTTTAAGCCAGTGTGTTCTGTTTCTGCCCCCTAGAAATTAACAAAACTATAGTTCAGTTTTATCTGCCTATTGCATATTTTGTTTTCTATGAAGTTTCCCTCTTAATTCCACACAATGGCTGACCTTTTCCTTGAAATGCAAGGTGTTCAGTTCAAGCCCTGAAGGTCATTCACAGAGAAAGTAAGTTCTTGCCCAGACTATAAATCTATAAATCTCTCTCACACACACTATACCTCACTCTAGTAAATGAAAAAAAAAAAAAGAAAAGAAGAAAAAAACCCAAGAAAACCAAAACCAATATGTTCTCTATGGAATCTATCTTTCACTAACACTTTATACTCAGTGTGTCTATTATTCCCATTTCCCTGCATTCTGGGTTTTTATTTCTCCCTCCTGCATTATCTTATTATAGCATAAACTCAATCTCTGCAGCCAGAGACAGAAGCAAAGCTGGGCCCTTCCTCTAATCGCAATCCTATCAGCAGATGATCGCCTCAGTAAGTAGGAGCCACAGCCCTGGCGGAAATGATGACGTCAAGGGCTTGGTTTTTGTTTTCAATAGCCTTGAAAGTGGCTAAGGGTAGAAACTATGCCCTGATCCAGGACCATTGCTTTACTAAACAACTGTGGAAGAAAAAGGTCATGGAAATAAGGCCTGGTCATCCGCAGAACAGACAAATCCACAGATTAGAAGAGCCAGGAGGAGCGTCCACAGTAGAGTCCTGGCTCTGGTACTTGGTTGAAAGAATTGAAAGTATGGCTTGTGAATAAGCTAAGAGTCCTAATTCGTTTTTTATAAATTTGTTTATTTTACATCCCAGTCCCAGTTTTCCCTTCCTTCTCTCCTGTCAGTCCCTCTTCCTACCCCTTCCACTATTTCCACACCCCCAATATATTTCTCCTCTTCTGTTTGGGAAAGGACAGGTCTCCCATGAATACCAACAATACATGACATATCAAGCTGCAGTAAGACTCAACACCCTCCATGTATTAACGCTGGACAAATCAACCCAGTATGAGGAATAGGGCACCAAAAGTCAGAGACAGCACCTGATACCACTGTTAGGAGTCCCACAGAGGAGCAAGCTACACAACTGTCTGCTATGTACAGACTGCCTAGGTCAGTCCCATGTGGCCTTGCATGTGATTTTTATCTTAGTCATTCTGACGGTGTAAAATGAAATCTCAGAGTCATTTTGACTTGTACTTCCCCGATGGCTAAGGACGTTGAGCATCTCCTTGAGTGTTTCTTAGCCACTTGAGATTCTTCTGTGGCGAATTCTCTGTTTAGAACCGTACGCCATTTTTAATTGGACTGGTTTACTGTTGTTTTTTATGTCAAGTTTCTATTTCTCTACTTTGGGAAACGGTCATCTGTCAGATGTGGGGCTGGTGAAGAACTTTTCCCATTCTGTAGGCTGCCATTTTTGTCTTATTGACATGTTTGCGCTGTAAGCATGTGATTGGTGAGAAAAACCTGTTCCACCACAATGGGGATACCCAGGAGACTCCCGTGTCATGCAATAAGCTACACTGGTAGGAAAAAACAAGTAGAGCCTCCGAGTTTTCTTTTCAATCAAACTTAAAATTCAAAGTGTTGTAGTCCTTTGTCTAGGTAAGAGAACCTGTCTGACTATAAAGCCCAAGTGATGAGCGGCTCCTTTTTTCTGAGATCCAGTCTGCTAATTTCACTTTCTGCTTCCTGGGGTGCAGCAGAAAGCTGTGTCTCAGAAAACAGCAGGTAACTAGGGTAAGCTTAGCCAGGTGCACTGAGGCATACTCAAAGGACACTCCAGCTGTGTTGTCCCGGCTGGAGCAAATCATTACAGTCCCTGGCAAATGGCATGCAACAGGTAACTTGTCCTTTCTATGTTCCAGTTTGTAAAAGTCACTGAAACTGAGTAATTTGTTACAATTTGTATCACATTTATTACTCAATTCGCTGTGATCTGAAATAATTATATATAGTATTGCTACCAGTCTTCCCATGTAGTTTGAATTATAAATATTAATAAAATTTCTTAGCATAAAATAACATTATACTCATCTATTATTGATTTGTTCTAAAGCACTCTAATATTATACGATACTATTAATTTGAACTTTCCAGTACTTAACATATTTAATGTATTTGATGATGCTTTCAACTGAAGTGATATTCTAGATGTCAGATGATCAAGTTTGCTTTGCGGGGGAAAAGCAACCTACTCCCACTCTCTTTCCAATTGCTGTATCTCCCAATTCTGTTACAAAACGTATTTTTTTTTCAACGAGACAAAATGTGTGTCAAGCATTCATCGCATGTGTTTAATTAGATTCCGTACAAAAGTAGGAACAGCTGAGTCAGGCGTATTATCTTGAGAGTCTGATTTCTACTTTCATGAAATCATTGTGTGCTAGATGAAGACTTGTGTCCTAACTAAACAGGAATTATAGGGGTATTTGTCTTTTCAAGAGGCGACATTCATCCAGCAGAAACGCGAAGGCAGACTTCCAAGCGCTGGTGTCTGCCAGTCACCCGAAGTGCACTGCTGAGGGGTAGCTCCTGCCCAGTATTTGCTAATGAATTGGGAACTGATAGTCTGCCTGAATCAAAGCAAGTGCATCTGCTGGACAGATCAATTTTAAAAAGGGTATTCATTTAAAAGCAAGAGAAATCGTGGGAGGTGTGTGGACACAAATAGAAATTTCGGAGAAAGAAAATTTGATTTCGTCAAGTCACTCCTCTGTCTGTCTGTCTGTCTGTCCACCGCTCTGCTCAACATCGGAATGGCCATTGTAGACGACGTGAGAATTGAAACTAGAAATGTAGTAAGAGACTCCTCAAATGGGTATTTTTTTCTTACCTTTTGTTCAGATAAAATAGAAAGCTATCTATCGCTGACCAATATTGCTGGCTGATTCAAGAAAATTTCACCATCCAATATCTATTAGCAAGGTTCTAGGTCAGGAATTTCAAAACCTTAGCTAATAATAATAATCCTGCACTCCGTGTCTTTGGACATTGCTAATGAGCACATTCACATTATGTTCTAGTGAGTATGTATGAGGCCTCGGATATCATTTTCTACATAGCACTCTGGGAAGGGCATCAGGTGTTCATTGTTCAAAGTATAGTGCCTGTCTCTCATTCTTCAGAAACCACGAATGTAGAATGGACGTCTCATTCACATTATATTCTAGTGAGTATATTTGAGGCCTCTGATATCCTTTTCTAAATAACACTCTGGGAAAGGCATCAGGTGTTCATTGTTCACAGTATAGTGCCTGTCTGTCATTCTTCAGCTGAAATCACGAATGCAGGATGCACGTCTCAGTTTCACCTACATGCTTGCCCTGTCACTATCTCCAGAAAATCAGTCATGAATATGAGAAATAATAAAGCACATATGGAAAAGAAAGGGTTCCCATGAATGTGTTTGAGTTATCTGCAATATCCAGTTCAATTTTTTTTAAAAGTCAAGCTGTTTATACACACACATGTATAAAACAATAATGAAAAAGAGGTCATGGACTAGAAAGAAATCAAGGAGCTGTACATGGAAATGTTGGAGAGGAGAAATGGAAGATGATACTATGTAATTATATTATAATCTCAAAGAGAAAAAAAATCAGTCTGCTTCATATTAAATACCTGTACTTTTGACACTAAACTACTGCTATTTCATAGAACACTATTGTTGTCTCTTACATTACCTTTATTCTAAAACCGCTTTAGGTGCCTTAAGGTTCCTCTAGTAATCACATGGGAGAGGGGCTATTTGAAACTATATCTTAGTAGTTTTATAAAACTACTTCCTCTGAAGAAATCTGTACTTGCCAGGGTGTCTGATGTTTTTGGCATTTCTTAAAGAAATGGCACCTTTAAATTTGGCAATAATTTTATGTATTCTGTTTAGACTTAGTATTTAAAACATAGAGTATACATTGAACAATCTGAAAAGACGACAGATGAGAAAACCGTAGTCTAGTCCTTGCAGGCATCACATGCCACACTGCAATCCTGTGCAGGATGTAAAATGTGTTACATACTTTATACACTGTCTACCTAAATAACATCCTTGAATTCCTTAGGGAAGTTACTGCTTCTAATTGTGCAGAGACTAGAACACATGTCTAATAAGTTATGGATATCAGAAAACACTGTGACCTAATCAGCCAGTTCACAAAAGACCAAAATTCAGAAACATTAACCTATTCCTTCTATACTCAGCATTTTTATTGAAGCAATTCCTTTGCACATTGGTTCTTTGTAGGGAAATCTTTCTACTACACAAAAGGCATTTTATTGATTTATAATTACATCTATAACACTTTGCTAATATAAAATTCTATAATTTAAAGGGAATATTTTAGAGGGTTGAAGAGATTGTCCAGTAGTTAAGAGCACCCAACACCTATGTCTTGTCACTTATAACCACATATAACTACAGCTTTAGGGCATCCAATACCCTGTTTTTGCCTCCACCAGCAAACATATAGCATATACTCATATAAATGCACACATATCCAAAAGTAAAATCTCAAAAAAAATTGAAACTGTGTTTTATCATCACAAATTGATAATTAAGCATTGAAACAAAATATTCAAAATCAAATGAATTTCACGTGTACGTCGATGAACAGTTCAAGTGCATATTTCATTATAAAGTAGATTATTCAGACAGCTGGAATTTTGCACATATGAACACCCTTGGCGTGGATGAGATAAAACTAACATAAACTCTCATATACATAATACACCAATTTTAAAGTATTTTCTTTCCCCAATAGAATAACAGATTAATGGGATTATCTTCACTTGAACAGCATGATCACAGTAGAGGTGCTGTGGCCTTAATTATGAAAAAAGATAATGGCAATTAATTGATACTTTATCTCTTCCCTTCTTATTATTCCGTTATCTGTTAGACATACAAAAATTTGACCTCTATAACTGCTTTGAGGGAACTGAATGATTTTTCCAAGTATTAGAAAGCCCAGTCTCACTCTTTCTTCTTCTATTGTCATTGCATCATCCTTACTATTTTGATTCTTCTTTTTCCTCCCTAATTTCTTTGTCATGCAATGAATAATTAAGGCATGAACATAACTTTCATAATGCAATGGTCAACCACAGAACATGTATGTGAATGTCACATTTAATCTACTAGAGCATCCTATGCTGACAAGAAAGTTCAGCCTATCTAATTTTTGTCAAATGTTGAGAAGTAGCCAAGATAAAATTTTGTTTGATTAATTGATTTTTGAGATAAGGTCTCACCATCTTGTCCTGCCTGGATGATTTGGAAATCACACAAACACGCTTCTTCCAGCCTCTGCCTGGTGAGCACTGGAATTAAAGCTGTGTGTCACACCTGACACTAAAACCAAATATTGAAAGGCCTCTTTTCCAAGAAGAGTTTTGGTTTGTGAGAACTGGCTGTTAGCAATCCATAAGAACACATTCATTTCCATTCATGCTCATAGTGTAGGCAGGCTGATATTTAAGAATGTTCACATGCCGAAAGTCCATTAGTGAAAGCATTAGTTTATAATTTGGGAAAGTAAAACTCCGCATACGTTGCAAAAAGAAAAAGAGAGGTATAGTTGGCTCGGGCAGGAACTGAGGAGTTGGAGCCCTGTCATCGTGCACACCTCAGTGGCTCCATTCCATGTCCACAGCCTTTAGAGCTTGAGATTTATCAGTGCCTCTTAATGTGAAAAATGATCTGAAATAACAAGTGTCTATTCTCTTGTCCCTTTAATTTTAGACAGTAAATAAGTCTGTTGTATCCTTGGACTGATAATTAGACACATTAATGAGAAATAAACTTTAAAATACTTGAGCATGAGGGATGTGGCGCAAACACATCATCTTCTCATCTTATAATATGGTGGTTGATTTTGTTTATCACTCTACTCGCCCCACGCATTTTCTGCAGCCTGAAATCCCTCTGCCACTGCTGCACACTGAGAACACTACTCTTTGTCTGCCCTCCTACAATACATTCTTGCTTTCTCTCCTCCTTCCCCAAACACTTTCAAACAACTGCTCTCTTGTGCTGTGCAAGCTTCTTCTAGGCCAAATTTAGTAGAATTTCATAAATGTCAACAAAGCATGGGAGTGCTGGCGACCTTAAGACGACAGCCGTGTTCTTCATTTTGTACAATTAGGCTTTTACAACATTAGACAGAAAAACCCTTCTCTCCTTGAGGTATTATATAAAGTGCATAGTAACGAACAGTCCATTTAAAGTTGGTGTCGATTCAATTTTTATTTTCCTAGTTTACAACTAAGCAGTTTATTTGCTTTCATCTGTAAAACTGAAACCATGAGGCATATCTTCCACGACTGTAAAAATGGTTAACTGTGAATGTGTTTAAGGCAGGCAAATACTGTAAAAATAACTCACTGAGAGTGTGTGTAAGGTATGTAAATACTACATATATCATATGTCAATAAATAAGGACACCATCTTTAGAATTTCATATAACGTCTCCTAAATGACTATGAGCTTCTTAACTATTTCCACTGTCTTAGCTTTTTAATAGTGCTACATACGATGATTCAATAGTGACCACGATAAGCCAAGAACATAATGTTCCACTTTTTAAAGGTTGTTTAGTATAGATATGTTTTTGTTATTTGTATCTTAGTAAATACAGTGTTTATAGGAAAGTGATAAAATTAAAAGTGGCATTTCAATGCAAATATTATACTTCAAGTAGTTTCTTACAGAAAATAAAATTATATCCTGAATATGTACCAGGAAATGGCAGTACTATCTTTGGCTGTGGCACAGCTTGTTGCTCTTGTGGCGCTTTGTATATTTCATATTTTTCTAATGTCCTCGGTTAAGGTTGCTTTTTCTCTAGAAATAACACACAAGTGCAAGTGAGCACATGTACACACACACACACACACACACACACACACACACACACACACACACAACTTACCCATTTCCTTTTTCTGTTTTAGGATGTCAAAATTCCAGAAGCTAATCTGTATAAACTGATCTACAAATATCCTATTGTGATTGTTCCTGTCCACCAGCATGCTGATGTCAGTCATGCTTAAATCTCTGAGGTTTTCATCAAAGATAAATTGTACTCACGGCACAAAATAAAAGATGCAATGTTTATGAGTCTCTATGGAGAATAAGCACTCACTGAAATTAAATGAGTGAAACCGTGCAACACAGAGAAGGAAAGCAGTTTTGTCAAATATTTAAAATTAGATTCATGACTCATTAATGCAAAATTTGAAATAATTTCCAATTATTCTTACTCTCTTACAATTGAAATACAGTGGACAAATAAACTATATTCTTAGTTTGACTGAATTTCTTCTACAAATATTTTTGTGATAATTACTGTCCTAAGCACGACCATAACAGCTTTGAAAACACACACACACACACACATGCACGCCTGCACACACATACATATGATACAATAATAGATTTTAAATTCTAATGTGTTATGGATGAAAGGTTAGGACAGCCAAATATTTAACTGCAGCATATTTAAGTGGCTTAAGGGAAATTTAATCTTGAGAAAGATGTCAGTGAAAAGTTAGAAGTAAAGGATGCCTTTCTCTGATCAAAAAGCCAGGTGGGGATTAAAATCAGAAATAAATGATAACTTGGAGCCCCATGGGTTTTCTGTGTCTCTTAAAAATAAGGATTAAAAAAGTAGTGAGGTCTTTGATGTCATGTAATGAGAGGCTGTTTCTTGTCAGAAGAACAAATAATATGAGGGCTCTTGCTCTTCTTATTGACTATGAGGGACGCAGAGAAGAGCTTCCGGAAGGAGTGCACAATTCCTTTGTTGTCTGGACTGCGGCCAATAAGGTTCTTTCGACAGAACATGTCCCTCCTCTTCATTTCCGTTTAGTCAGTGGTTTAGTCAGTGGTTCTGGAAGTCCACTTTTATATAGCTAAAGAGAAGTAAATGAAAGACTAATCTGGCGGCCATGCTGCTCTCCAGCTCCAAACCCTTCTTCGTCAGATGCACGAATATACAGCCTGAGCATTCCCATCTCTCTCACTTCCGGTCATTCTCTTTGCATATTTGCACTCAAATAACACACGGATGCCTTGAAATCTGAATCAGCACACCCCAATTTAGATCGATGTACCTTCCTCTTGTCTTGACTTGATGTGAAATGCTTTTCCACCTTTCTGAACTTTACTGAATCTTTCTTCTTTGTTCTAAAAACCGTTTCAGAATCTTCACATGATATGCATTTTTCCGGAGCAATTTACGGGACCCTATTGTGTTCCACTTAAAATACTCAGCTTCACCAAGCAGCTTAAGGAAATGAAATGGTATTACGTGAGGAATCTTGACTCACTTACATAGCATGGCAGCCACAGAAACATAATATTTTTTAATGTTGTCAAGGAATTTTCCAAGTGTTATATACAAAATGATACAGCATTGTTAAAGTCCATCCTGTTAATATCCATCATATTTAAACTACAATTTTTAATGAAATGTCAAATTCCCTAGAGAGTTTAAGATAAATCCTAATGTGATTCAAGTACCAAATGTGTGTTTTACACACACACACACACACACACACACACACACAGAGAGAGAGAGAGAGACAGACACAAACAGACACAAATTGCAAGTTTTTATTGCTATACACTTTGGCAAGGTTCTTTCTTGTCCCTAAATAGCTTTTCTTAGGATAGAGTACAGTTTCCTTAATAAGAAGTGGCATTTCATAAATTTTCCTTAGGGTATGGGCAGGAGCTATTTTGCTTGGCTTAAAGTATAAAATGAGTAGTGAAAATCTAATATGAAGAACAATGTATTATATATACTGTTTTAAAACACTGTTATAAATGATTCTTTATATTGTTCGCAATATAGCTAATGCTACACTGCCATGGCTGTTTAAATTCACTGTTTGCCAAGACAACATCCCAACTCAGAAGTCTCAGGGATATATCCCAGATGGTTCTATAATTTGTTTCTCATATATTGTATGCATTTATTTTAACCAATAAATAAATAAATCCTTGACCATATATAAGGTATTATGTAAAAATGTGTGTGCATGATTGTGAAGTATTCAACAAAGAAAATATCTCCCTGCTATTGATAGGAAGGAAATATAGACATATTTTTCCTATTTTTTACTGTGTATGACAAAAATTCTTGGCATTATATGCAAAGCAATATAAGAAGGCTAAGAAAGGTAGAGAGAATCATGTGGAGTATCTAAAAGTGTTGAGAAATAATGAAGATGACAAATAATTTCTCTGTATTCCCTCTTTACATCTGTATACTCCAGATAAAACTGAGAAGGCCAGAAATATTAAAATGCCAAATGTAAATTAATGAATTATTTTTAAAAAACATAACAAACGCATGGTCAATCTAACTAAAACACTAACAAAAAGACAAGCCAGAAAATTAGGCATCTAACTTTTCTCTATCAATCACCTTAATACTGACCAACACCACAGGAAAATAATCTCTGTGAACAATGACAAAGACGAAGTAGCAAGCCATTTCCCATCCTGAAAAAAATTAAGCATGGAGTCTAAACACATGGCCAGGGGTGGTGACAAGACACTCAGGTGGGAATCTGGAATTTTGATTTGTACCAGAAGAAATGAGCCGTACCTGACCCGCCTGTGGTGTCAGTGGATGTTAGGTGATGCTTTTGGGTTCCATTAAGCAGTAGTGGGTCACCTCCACTTCTTCCCACTGAGACGATGTCAGAAGAAGCATACTGAAAAGTCAGAACTTGTATCGTAACCACATTGTGATAGGAATACTTAGATGGACTTCAGGACACAAGAGTTGGAAGAAAATCATAATCAAAGGTGACATGAACACTTGCCAGAGTGAAATTACATAGTCAGCAGAGAATTTGAAAATGGTATTCAGTCAAGAGCTAAAAAATAATGAAGAAACTCATTTTCACTTGAGTCTAGGAATATTTTTATGTCTTTCTTGATTTTTTTGGCATTGCCATTGTTCAAGAATGAGTTGTTTAATCTCCATGCACTTATATATTAACTATAATTATCTTTGCTATTGACTTTAAGTTTTATTTCATACCAGTCAGAAGGACACATTAGATAATTTTAATTTTCTATAATTGTTAAGTTTTGTATTTGTTTCTCAGCAAGTAGATTATTTCAGAGATGGTTTCAGGTGATGCTGAGTAAAATATATATTCTTTGGTTAGGTTATTTGACTAAAAGATGGTATTTAATTCTGAGGTTTCTCTGATATTTTGGGTTCAGGTGACCTATTTCTCGTAAAAAGAAAATGATGATAATGAAATCACCTACTGTTATTGGTTTGTGTTGATCTGTACTTTTTAATTTCATTATTATGCTTTTTAATAAAATTGGGTGCCCCAGAGCTTGGTGCATATATATATATTCCCCTTGATTACTTGATCCCTTGATAAAATGAAGTGCTCCCCTTTGACTTTTCTAATTGGTTTTACTTTGAAGTCTATTTTAAAAGATATTAGGATGGTAACACCTATTTGCTTTCTATTCTTATTCCTTGTGATATTTATTCCTCATTTCATTTTAAGGCAGTTCCTAGCTTTAAAGCTGAGCCTACTTTTATAAGACAGATAGGTGGATTTTGTTTCTTCGTTCTTTCAGCTAGCTTGTGTCTTTTGATTGGAGAATTGAGGCCATTAACATTTAAAATTATTATCAAGGAGTGTATGTATTGATTACAGTCATTCGTGTTGTGAATTTTTGCTGTGTTTTCGGACAAAGAACAGAAAAATCACTTGAAAGTTAAAAGAGCAAAATGTGTGTGAAGCAAATACTAAATTGCTTCATGTGGGCAGTTGTGTGGAAAGAAAGGAGTATGTCATTGGGATATAATTCAGTATATTCTGGATGTCAGAACACACCAGAGCTTAGGTCTCAGAGGGCCACATTGAAGGGATAATGACCTTCTCAGTAAAGGAAGAACAATCAGACTAAGATATTACTCAGCCTGCTTAGTGTTAAAATTATACTTCTGCAAGCAAATGCACACACAATGCAATCCCAGAATTCCTTTTCCACCTAAATCCGGCTAAAAAAACAGAAGGTTAGGAATATATTGAAAATATAGATCTTCTTAGTGGGTAAGTTTATTCTGTAAAGCCTAGTAACTGTTTGAAAAATCTAAATCACTAAGATAAGTCTTAAAGTTATGATGGTATTTATCAAATTAAAACCAATCACAAAGTTTCACCTCATTATAAAAAAAGAAAAAGAAGACAAATAACAGAGAATCAAGCCAACACTTAACATATGGGGAAGTCTTGGGACCTGGGATCGCCAAAGCAGCTTAAGTTCTAAATTCATGTGTAACAGTTTAACTGGGAATGCTCCTTGGGAAGTGATAAAGGAATAGTAGAAGGTCTATGGGAAAATGGGGAAATTCGCAGTTTAAGACAAAGTCCTTGAAGGAACATTTTAGCCTGATTTGAGAAGGCTCCTTATTAAAAGATGAGAAAATTCTGATTTTTATATTGCCATACAAAGCATTCAATAGCTAAGGATTTTAAAATGATGTTGGGTTGCTATGCTATGAATACCAAAGTTCTCTGCATCTTAATTTCATGAAGAAATCAACCTTACCTCCCTAGAACAGATAATAGCCACAGTCAGAACAGAAGCCCAGCAGGCTTGAACAGATGCCATAAAAACATCAGAAGGAAACTCTGAAGATCCCTGACAAGTGTCCATCACTTACAGAGCCAGTAGAAATATATCTCTAATAGTTCAATGCAAAGCAATCACTAGAAATTAGAGAAAAGGTAAAACCTCATTACGATCCAGGGAGCTAAAGATATTCCTCAGATTTGATCTTGGGAACCCTGGGGTGTTATGAAGGAGATATTAGGAAAGAGAAAATAAGGATTAACTCATGTGCTACAATTTTTTAAACCTGTACTAATAATTATCTCCATAATCTAAGATTTCTAAAACCTCATCAGAATAAGAAGCATGCCTCCAGTTTGCAAAGTAAATAAGGAAATCTTACATTCCTCAGGCTGAGCCCCAAGAATGAGGTTGAGGATGCTACAAAATAACAGAAAAATTCTAAAAACAGGGAGTTCCTGGAGGAAAGGGAAAGACAGGGGAGGTAATTTGTTGTTAATTCTTTGTGACCTATTCATCTATTTTTTAGGCAAGTAATACCACATCTTCATTTCTTCTTTTCCTACGGAATTTTCTGTTTCTGTCTTGTCCAATGTTTTTTTTCTTCCTCCATCTCTCCTTTCTTCTTTTCCTATCTTTTTGGTTCACTATTCATCCTTCCTTTCCTTCCTGCTGTCTTCCTGTCTTTTCTTTCTTTCTCTTTTCCTCAATACTCCTATTTTTCCTTTCTGAATATCCATCCCTGTGGTCATAGCTGCATCAAACAGGCTGAGGACACCATCCAGGTATCTCACCATTGCCAAACTCTCTCAAAATCAGAAGCATGGTCAGAAGAAGAACCATTGGAATGTTTTGTTTTAGTGACTCAGGAAATTTCCTAGATCTTGCTAAAGTGAAAGTAAGAACTTCAAAGACCTTTACTATGAAGTGACCAAATTATGTATATAGCCAATTAAATGGAAGCTATTTTAAAAATATAAAAAAGTCATTATGAATTCAGTTATGACTCCATTTTAATTGTCTTTACCCTAATTATTAAAAATGAACAATTATTTGTTCTACTCTCTGTATGGAGACAATAACTGGAGGTTATTTTTAAGCATGTGTGGAGACTGTCAGCTTGCTATAGCACCACATTTGTACTGCTGCCTAAATTTAAAGTTTAAAAACATAAAAATAATAAACATAGTATTGAGTCTCATGGAAACAAGAGTGGGACCTTTAAAAATACTATTTTTAAAATATGAGATGCAGAATGTGATTCTTGCTTGGGATAATTTGGCCACCCAAGGTCAGTAGCAATGTGGGCTCCCTTCCTAGCTGTCCACCCCTAGTCATCGAGCCTTTTTGGTGTCTAGTAGGTCAGAGCTTATATTTCCTAATGAGTCATGCAGTGATACTCAAGTAGTTTCAGAAGGGGTGAGCAGAGCAAAAAATAAAATAAAATAAAAATTAAATAAATAAAATAAAAAGTCACGCCTCTTTAATTATATGTATTAGTACTCTAGCCCTGCAATGCCTTCTAACATTTTAAGAGAGAAGAACAAACTGAGTAATCATATAGATTGTGCAAATTTGCAGGAGCTGCCAAAATTGTTCCAAATTCCAGCAGCCAGACCCGTGTCTTCCCTATTCTAATGTTAGGACTGACAGGCTGAGTACCTTCTGTGTATGAAAAGTCAAGGTCAGGGAAAGAGAACATGGACATGCTGTCAGCCAAGTGTAAGAAACCAGGTAAGCACAACACAAAAACAACAAGGAAGTCTTCTTAATTAGCAGAAAGGTTGGGAACAAGTTAAGGGTCCTGATACTAATGGAAATCTATAAGGTCACTCCCTCATCAATGCTCTCAGAGGAAAGTGGAAAAATCAGTACTCAATAAAAGGCCACATTTTATGGACTAGCTTCCTCTCGTCTATACTTTTCAACTGAATTTCCTTTTTAAAAACATTGCTACCTTGTTTATTTTTGAAACAGCTCGTATTTGCAGGATGTATTGATGGACAATAAGTCCCTATGCTGGTGAGGAGTGAGTCAATATAGGACTTTGCGTAATTGTCAAAACCAGAGTTCTTAATAAATTAAGTAAAGAGGGAACAGAAAAAAACAGACACTTTCAAAATGTCTATGAGACCGAAAAAAAGGGAAAACATTTGCTAAGAAGATTTCAAATATGAAGAAAGAGCCAGGATGCCACTTATAACAAGGAACTAAAATCTTAAATATTCTAAATTGTGCTTTCAAGAATATATACTTTACATAAATTTAATATAGCATCAGAATAATACTAATGATCAATTGTCTCTTCTTATGTGCCAGGGTCTGTACTAAGAATAGTTATTTAAATTTTGTATTTAATTCACACAAAAATTTGAAAAACTTGATATGTTTCATTGCTTAGAGAAATCTTTCAACAAATAATTGTCTAGTGGGAGCCCCAAAACTAGATTTCCTGATGAAAAGTCTTTGTTCTCTGTGTTAGTTGCTTCTTAGCTACTGTAAGGAAAGATCAAAAAGAAAGAGTTCTTTAAACTTTCCAGTTCCAGAGGTTGAGTCCATTGTGGTAGGGAGACATAGCAACAGATATCAGATATGGCTGTGGGAGCCAGGAACTTTGCATTCATATCTTGAGGTGCAGGGATGAAAGGATGAAATAGAGAGAGATGGGGGGAATGGGTGAGATTAGGAATATTCGACATACTGGTATACTTTCTGCAGCAAGGCCATACCTCTTAAACTTCCCATCCACAGTGCCCCCAACCCCCTTCCCCTACCCTCACAAAATAGATGTTTAAAAGCCTGCAGCTGTGGGTGATATTTCTCATTCAAACAACCTTTTTCTACTCCGTGGCTTCTATATGCTTATAGTCATAGCGTGATGCAAAATGCATTTAATTGAACACCAAAATTTCATATAGTCTGCCATAGTCTAGACACTGCTTGAAGCCCAAAGTCTCTTTTAAAAACTCAAGGTAACCTATTAAATATAACACCTCTGGAAAAATCAGAAAAAAAATCAGATACTTCCAACATATATTCTAATATATGAATATGCATTACAAATTCAAAAGAGAAGAATGGGAACATGATAAGGAAACACTGGACAAAAAAAAAAGACAGTATCACTCAACAGAAAGGACACCAAATTCTCTACTCCATGTCTGGTATGAAAGGGCTTAAATGGCTCCACCATTAGAATCTCTCTCTCTCTCTCTCTCTCTCTCTCTCTCTCTCTCTCTCTCTCTCTCTCTCTCTCTCTCCTATGCTTCTACGCCTTGTATGCAGTCACCCTCGGCATATATCCCGCTGCTTTTGCTGTTTTGGATCTCTAACATTTTGTGGACTCCAGTGCATTCTTCAGTTCCACAGCTTCACTCATCAGCCTCTCTTATCTCTTTTTCTCTCTCTCAGAGGTTCACTCAAGAGTTCCTCTGCCACACATTGCCTAACTTCAGCAGCTATCTGAAATGGTGAAGAATCAATGAACTTTGAGCTTTTGCAACCTCCTTTCAACTAAAGCTGTCACTTTTAAGTTTGGCTATCGCCTTTGGATGGATTCTGACTACCTTGAATCATAAGTAAAAAACACTTTAGGGCCACTTTCTCCGATTAGGAGCTTAGGTTGATGAAGTCTTTCCCTGGAAGCATTCTGTCCTTTATTCCAATGGAGAGCAGGGGTTTCCTTAGCAGTTACAGCCTGTCTTCCAACACATGATTTGACTATATCATTAAGGATCTTAGGGATCTTTTTTCTCTGCAAACTACAAATTTTGTATTTCTTTGTGTCTTTCTTGCTCCTTTTCTTTAAAAACTGGTATAAACACAGTCAACAGTAAACATATGATGGATTCAGTATTATACAGCCTTGAAATTCCCTCTGAAAGAAATTGATTTATTATACTGTAGGTTAGTCTTAGGCAAGTTCTCAGGATGTGGGCAGAATACACTCAGATTCTTTGCCAAAGTTTCACAAGGGCCTAGAACCCACTGCTTTTAAAGTCCTTACTGCCTTCTGAAACCTCTTGAGCCGGTGCTCTATGGCTCTTTTTGTTTTCAGCTTTGTTGTCTTCTAGGATCTGATTACAGATTCAAATACTTTTCTAATCCAAAGTTACAAAATTATCCACAGTCCTAAAACAGATACCAGCAAAATAACAGGGCTGGGTTTTTCATAGTAACAGGCCAGTTTATGTCCCCAAATTGGATATTGGTTACTTTTCTGTTGCTGTGTGTCCTGGTGTTTGTTTGTTGTTGTTTTGTTTGTTTGGTTTGGTTTTTTGGTTTTTTTTGTCACCTTAACAAAAGCTAGAATTAACTGGAAAGCCATCAGATCACCTGTAGGCAAATATTTTCGACATTTTCTTAATTAATAATTGATGTGGAAGGGCCTAACCCTTTCTGGGCAATGCCAACCTCGGCCAGGTTGTTTTGAGCTATATAAGAGAGTAAGCTAATCAAGGCATGGAGAGTAAGACAATAAGGAGCATTCGTCATGGCTTCTGCTTTAGTTTCCATCAGTAGGTTCTTGCCTTGAGTTCCTGTTCTGGCTTCTCTGCATGACAGACTGTGAGACATAAAAACAGTAAAAGATAAAATGAAACTTTCCTTTCCAAGTTTTTTTTGGGGGTCATGGTTTTTATCACAGCAAATGAACCTAGACAAGACATAAATGAATTCCAGTTTTATCGGGAATTTCTGTGACAAACATGACCACGCAGTTTAGGAAAGATTGTGGAAATGTTGGGACCATTGAACTGGAAAAGCCACTGAGTGTTTCAAAGCTGAATGAGATGTATGGGAATCTAGAAGGTAACATCAAGGGCAGTAAAGACAATGGTAGTCTGGCTTGCAATGTTTCAAAAAGAAATATAAATTGTATGGGAGGCATTCTTCTGTTTTGCATTAAGACTCTATAGATCTGTCAGCTGTGAATGAACAATCAACCATGATGAAGAAGAGTATTGTCATTCCAGATGAGAAAAATCTCATTTAAGCGCTCTCTCTCTCTCTCTCTCTCTCTCTCTCTCTGTGTGTGTGTGTGTGTGTGTATGTATGTGTGTGTGTGTGTGTGTGTGTGTGTGTGTGTGTGTGTCTACTGAAATGAATTGCAGATATTTTTAGGTAGTTAGATAATGCTGTTACTTTTACCATCCTCTCTCCTCCTTCTGTATTTATTACCCCCTAATTAGCCCCCACTTTCATTTCTCCTTCAGGTCACTTGAACCCTGCTATTCCCCCACAGTTCCCACAGTTCCCCACCATGCCCTCACCAAGGGTCTCTTTTACTTTCTGTGTTTTTGCAATTATTTCAAGTTATGTACCAACATCTAAAGATTTGGAAGTGGAAACATCAATACAAGAACATGTAAGGTGTTTGTCTTCTGGATCTGGCTTACCTCACTCTATATGATAATTTTTAGTTTCATCCATTTACTTGAAAATTTTGTGATTTCATTTTTTCTTTACAATTAAATAATATTCCATGACGTATATGTAATATGTTTTACTTATCTATTTATTAGCTAATGGGCATTAAAACTAAGAGAAAATTCAACAAAGTGAAGAGAAAGCCCCCAGAATGGGAGGCAGCCTTTGCCAGTCCTACATCCAAAAGAGGATTGACAATCAGAATATGTAAAGAACTCAAATGACAAAGAGTCAGAGAAACAAACAACCCATTTTTTAAAGAAATGGGCTTGGGATCTGAACAGAGAGTACTCAAAAGAAGATGTTAAAAATAGCTAAGAAATATGTTAAAAATTATTCATTGCCCTTAGCAATTAGAAAAATGTAAGCCAGGGCAACTCTGAGGTTGCTTCTCACCCCGATCAGAATGGCAAAGATCAGCAAAACTACTGAAAATGCTGGCAAAGGTGTTCAGAAAAGGGACCCCTCATTCAGTGCTAAACAGATGGCAAACTTATAAAAACCTTCAAATTATGCCCAAATGATTCAACATCCTACACCAGAGACAGTAACTCAGCCATACCCTTTGCTGTTCTATTCACGGTATCTGAGAAATGGAGACTTAGAACCTTTAAAGAGATATTGGTTATTTTAAAGAGACTGAATTTTTTGAAGTGTTTGAGCTTTTAAAAGGCTTTTGGACTTTCTAAGTTATTCATATTTTGTATTGTTATATTGAAAGTGATATGAGATGTTGAAGCTCAACAACAAAGATGTTTTTAATAGTGATGCATTGGTGTAGTAAGTCAGAAAGAGTTTAAACATTCTGAGAGAAGCTAAAGTTTTCTGAGAAGAGAAAACTCAGTTGAAACACTACTTCCACAAGATTTAGTACAGACAAGTCCATAGAGAATTTTTTTGATTAATGATTCTTGGATGAGGGACCAACCTACTAGGTGGAGTGTCACTCTGTGAAGGTGGTATTAAGTTGTATACTAGAGCGGGTAGAGCAAGCCATGAGGGGAAAACTACTAATGAGAAAGCCTCCATGGTCTCTGCTTCAGTTCCTGCCTCTGAATCCTGACTTGTGTCAGTTCCCTGATGGCTCTTCAGGATGGACTTTGAGATATAAGATGAAATAAACTCTTCTGTAAGTTGTTTGTAGTAGCGATGGTTATCATAGCAAGAGAAACCTGACTAGGACCTTGTGTTAAACCACTGTGGCCCAAAGCAACTGATGGAAGAAAGAGTTTGGTTGAGCTTTCGTTTTTAGGGGCTTAGGTCCATCATGGTTGAGAGACATAGCAGCAAGTACTAGACACAAATCTGGAGACAAGAAGCTGGAATCTCACATTCTGAATTACAAGTATGAAGCAGAGAGCAACCATGAAGTGAGGTGAAATTATAAACCCTCAAAATCTCACCCATTGACATACTTCATCAAGGCTGTACCTCCTAAACCTCCCCAAACAGTGCCACTACATGGGGACCAATTGTTCAAATTCTTAATACCATGGGAAACATTTCTTATTAAAATCACTTCACTTTAAATGCTACAATTTTCTATATTCCTTCATATCGCTTATTATAAATATAATCAGCATTTTAGCCACATGAAAGGAAGCGGGATTTCAAGACAATAAAAATACACACAGAAGGCTAATTAGGTTCGTTTCTTATGGTTTTAATTTGGTGTATAATTTAATTACGCTTCCAAGTACTTAACAGAAAAGTGGAGATTAAAAAAAATCTGCTATATGTTGTAATTGTATCCAGGGAGAACTTGATAGTCTTAGTTGTTGGCACAATGCAGGATTACCTGAGAAGCTAATCTCAGAGAGGGATTATTTACAGTGAGTTGGTAGGTGGGGTTATCTATGCAACATTGTTTTAGCTCTGTTAATTGACTGAGAGGATCCAGCCAACTGTTGGCAGCATAGTCCTTTGACAAGAGATCCTGAACTATTTAAGAGTAGAGAAAGTGAGCTGAACTTCAGCCATTGATCAAGAAAGCGTAGATGCATTCCTTTCTCTTGACTATGGATGTTATATGAATAGATGTCAGATGTTCCTTCCTTTACTTCCCACAACTGTCCAATGTAACAAGAATTATAAGTGAAAAGAACCCAATTTTTTTTCTAGACACACAAAATGCATCTACTATGAGAGACATTATACACACTTGTATATGTGTATATATGTTTATTTGTGTATATTATGTATCAGTAACAAATAGATACTATATAAATCTTTGTGAGAGTTTCTAAACTTTTTCTGAATACACTGGAGGACCACAACAGACAAATTCAGTAGTAACCAGTGCAGAATGGGAAAGGATTCCATCTCTTTTTGTTTCTCTACCTTTCACATTCGAGAATTTATGATGGACTAGAAACTATGAAGCCAGTAATCACAGTGCACTGTCCCTGGCAATGAACCTGGCAAATGCTCCTGGCTCTGAGGGAGAACTGTATTGTGAGACGCTTGTTTCCACTCTCTCCTGGTCAGCGAGCATAGTGTCTGCTGCCTGCGATTTCTGCTGGGATCAAAGATTTTTTTTTTTTTGGCTCTCAGCTGAACTCAACAAAGAACTTCAAATAATCAATCAATTAACTATAAGGAGCACTTACAAAATATAGCTTCTGTATCAATTGCTTTACAATAGACATATGCAAGAAATGAGCTTCCACCCACCCTCAAGACTCTCTTGAGGAACGACCTAAGACAAGTCGTCTCTCATTTGGAATTAGATAATCTAATCTCTTTGTGGGGGTTTATAATTGATGTAGGAGAATATTATTCAATAATATATTGCATAGACTTTTGTTAAAATTAATTTGGTATCTCTGCTGACATAGCTGGAAACAGTGATGCAACCAGAATTAAAATATGTGTCCTAAAAATAAACCTTTACTGCCTACCTCATCTGGAGTGTGGTAATGGGAAGGATGGATAGATGCCCCCTCTCTTCAACCCTACCTCCTCCAGCTGTCAAGGAGCTGTCCCTCCCATTTACCAGTCACAAACTTGGGAGACTAGGCCCTGCACCTCAACTGGGAAGCATAGCAGAGCTGAGCTGACCCTGTTGGTGGAGGTATGGATGAGCCAGATCCAAAGTTGTGAGCATGGAAGAGTGGTCCACAGTATTCGTATGTTATGTGGTAGCATGGGCAAAGGAGAGATGGCCGCCCCTGACACTTCGCTGCCTCCAACAGGTAGGGGAACTGACCTTCCCCTTCGTCTACCTTCTATACCCCCTTGTCTGCCATGTGATGTTATCAGGCAAGATGTACAGTGGAGGGTCAGGAACATCAACCCAGCCACACAACCTTTGACCTATAGTCTGTTCTACATATGAAATGTGCTGAGGTAAGGGTGGTCTAGAGATTGACAGAGTGACCAACCAATGACTGGTCCAAGCTAAGACCCATGCCACAAGAGTAAGCTCAACCCGATACTATCTGAAGCACCAGGACCCACAAGCTGGATGACACAGAGACCTAGAAGAGAACCAAACAGGACTGAATGGAAAACAAATGTCAATGTAATGATGCCTGACGAAACTCTGCTATACTCAGATTGGTGCCTAGCCCAACTATCAATTTTGAGGCTTTATCCAACAACTGGTGGGAACAGATGCAGAGACCCATAGACAAACATTAGGCAGAGCTCTGGAAATCCTACTGAAGAAAAGGGGGAAGGATTTTTGGAACCAAGAGGGTTTGAGGACATCACAAGAAAAACCACAGAATCAGCTCACCTGGACTAATAAAGTCTCACAGAGTCTTAAACAACAACCAGGAAATCTGCATGGTCCTGAACTAGGTTCTCTTCATATTTGGGACAGTTTTTGTGTAGTTTGATCTTCTTGTTAGACTCCTAACTGTGGGAGCAGGGGCTCTGACTCTTTTCCTGGCTTTTGGAACCCTACTCTTCATACTGGTCTCCTTGCCGAGACTTAATACCAGAGGCGGTGCTTACTCTTACTGCAACTTGGTAAATCATGCTCTGTTAATATCTATGGAAGGTCTGCCCTTTACTGAACAGAAACAGAAGAAGAGTGGACTGGTGGAGAAGATGGGGGGGAGGGACTGGGAGGAGAAGACAGAGTGCAAACCGCAGTCAGAATATAAAATAAATAAACAAATAACAATATCTTCACCATGCCGAAAGCCCTCTGTAGAAGTCCCTAGGATCCATTAGTAAGAATTTGGCAAATATGCTGATGTTTTTATTGTTCTCATTCAACTTTTCAAAGTTCACAGGTGTGTCAACATGCCATTCTTGAATGAAAGTGTAATACAATGAGTGCTGGTAAGTTGTAATGAATTGTTCGCAAAGGCTTTCCCATTGTTTCACCATTTTGTTCTTTACATAACTGTGATCCTAATTTTCATTGTTCAGATGATCCCCACACAGTTCCATCCAAACCCTCTCTGGGTCAGTATATGCCATGATTCAGCCCTTGATCTTACACTAAAAATACGCGATTGTGTCCAATGAAACTGTGGGTGGCAGCCACAGTCCTTCCAATTACTATGTTTTTATCCACAAACCAACTATTGTTACCCACTTATGATTAAATTTAGATTTACTTAAGAAAGAATATTTATGGTAGATAAGATGCTGTAGCAAGTCTTACAGCCAGTGGTTACCCACCCATTAGGGCGTGACCTCTTATACTCTATAGGCAAGGTAGAGCATATGTCTGTTCTCTTTTCTGGCCCCTCTGTTCTGGCTGCGGGATTCGGTTTCTGATCACTGTTCAAGCAGAAGATTCTGATTTGTGAGTCTACCCCTAAATAAATAACCATCTATTTCTCAATTCTGAGCTCATATGGGATTTCATTTACATGTCTTCAATAAGAGACTATAAATATGCACCAGCTAATAAGTCTTTTAGATTTAAATTCCTAACATGTTCAACAAAGCAGTGGACAGACACATTATTTATGATATCTAGTGTTTCTGAGTTGTATTTTATTTCCAGCAAAGTTATAATTGTGAAACCTGACCTCTGGCCTCATAATTATAGGAAAAGTTTCATTGTGGAAACAATCACACAGAGAGGCATCTGTGAGATGTGTTAGGTGGTGTGTCTAAAGACCAGAGTGAGGCCACAAACCCTGAAGTACAGAATTATTTTCTAGATAAAAACATTTGACCTGCTCTCAGACCTGGGGCAACAAAGATCTGTGCTCCAGACCTCAATCTTGGAAGGACTCCATAAATTAGAAATATCAACACATAATACATTCTGTTCTGTTTGAAGCACATAAGAAGGCTTTGGAAACTGAATAGTATTTTGAGCTATGAAAATCACAGGATATGGAACAAAATAGAACGGAGCCATTGAGGCCAGAGTAAGTGTGTTTTGTTGCTGGGCGTAGGGGTGGAAATATAGGAAAATTAGAGCCTTTGTCTGGGAAACAAAGTTTGGAAAGAGTGCCTAATTTGGCTTGAGTTTCACATCTTTGAATGTGGTTTGTGTAGCAGGAACTGCCTGGAACTCCAAATTCATGGAATACAAGACAGAAAAAAAAACCATAGAGACAGAGGTAGGGAAGCAGTACTTTCTGACTCTTAGGTCAGTCTCGGTCAAACATTCAGGCTAGTTCTGTGGCAACTTGAAAAGCTATACAGGGTGAGGAAATTGCTAGTCGATCAGTCTCTAGATTCCACATTGTGTTACATTTGAGGACCTGACTGAGGAGCCCTGCTGGGTTGTGATCATTCTTCTATTTCTGTCTACTTAGAAGGATGTGGTACTTTGCATTCTATGCTACAAATGTCGGGGAAAGACATACACTTCTAGATTCATGGCTATTACCCCCATCATCGAAATCTGAGGGGTAGTCTCTCAAAAGATAAATTTGTAGCCAAGAGAACATATTAATGCACACTGCATGTTGGGAGAGTAGATGTTGACCACCGAGAATCTTCAGTAAAGTGTGATTGCAGAGTAACTGACAAAGATATCCTAAAACTATAGTAAATCTTGAAATGTTTATGAATTTATACTATGTAAGCTCATAACGATATGTTTCTGGAAATTGACTGGTTTACATTTTGCATTTGGAAATCAAGAAGACTCAGTGAATTTTTCTTATTGATGATTTTTGTGAAAATAAAACATAGTGGGCTAGGCAATAAATGCTTAAAAGGGCTGTAGTATGTAAAATCCCATGAGCATCCTAGATCACTTGCAGTGAACAGAGGAGAAAACAAGGGCCAGGTTAATATAGAGAGGAAGGACTCCATAGAAGCATCAAAGGCAAACCCGACAGCGGAGGAAATGTCTTTGCTCATTGAGGCAGTGAGCATGGGTGAAAGAAGTGAAAAATGAGATCAGAGAGGGAGCCAGGACTTGACCTATAGTTTTCTTTAAAGATCATAAGAGCTGTGGATTTTTTAGAAAGCAGAATGAACAGAAATGCAAGCCTGACAGCAGGGGAATGGTGCACTCTGGTCTATGAAGATGAAGAGATGCCGGTGACTTTTTTTTTTTTTTGACAGAACCTGAAGGGAACAGGAGAATAGAAAAGTCAATTAGGATACAATACATTAAAGACAACCTGAAGACCCAAAGGTCTTTCTGCATGTGTTAGTTGCTTTAAGAGCCAATAAGTCACTTAAAAAGCAACAGCTCTTTGTTATCCTTAAATGGCTCTGTCTATTTGATGTTTCTCTTTATTTAGTAATTTTATAGGAGAATAGGAGCTATTATTCATCTCACCTTTTATTTCATTCCTTTTACCTTTGCTGGTAAAGCATGTTAAGATTGTATAAAAAGAAATTATTATCTGTTGTTATGGTGACCATTAATATAAAATAAAGTCATATGAACACAGTTAAGTGGACAGTTTTAATAACATATTTTTAATCTTCTAAAATAGCTCTCCATAGAGCATCATACACTGTTAAACAAAAGCTGCTATGACTACATGACAACAAAAGCTTTATACATATCATTACAATACACAGCTGTAAATGGAGGCTGCTTTTCAATTCCCAGTTGCCCAGACCCAAATAATCACACAGAAACTATATTAGTTATAACACTGATTGACCGATAACTTAGGCATATTCGTAACTAGCTCTTACATCTTAAATTAACCCATTTCTATTAATCCGTGTTCTGCCGCAAGGCTGTGGCCAACTAGTAAGCTTCTGGCATTCTTCTCCTTTGGTAACTACATGGTGTCTCTTTGACTCTGCCTACTCTCTATCTCTGTTTGGATTTCCTGCCTGGCTTCACTCTGCGAAGTCATTCGCCGAAACAGTTTTATTCATTAGCCAGCAAAAGCAACACATATACAGAAGGACATCCCACCATCACACAACAGTATAAAATACATAGAACAAAGAATTATGAAATGTGAATTTTGAAAGGAAAATTGAAAATTACTTTCCAAGCACATAGGAAGCATATACCCTGCATTTGTATATGTCACCTAAGTTATGGAAACTTAATTCTCAAGTATCTGAAAGTTAACAGTTCAGCTTGTCTGTTGTATCTATAATGACCTATTGTAGTCATTTCCAGAAAAGAATCTCTATACATGACTTTCAGGATTTTGAAGCTTAAATCCAGAACATAGGCCATCAAAAGCAATGAAGCCTAGAAAAGACTGAACTAGTGAGACTGTAAAAATATTCAGCGATCATACAAGGCAGTTGTATGTGAATTCACAACTGAACATAGAGATGAATGGTTTATTGTCTGTTTTGCTTCTTTGCTTCTGATATTTTTTCAAAAAATCAGTTGTTTGTTGTGTTTCTCATACCAGTATATAAGCCCAGATATTGATAGCATAATGCATGATTGTTTTTCTAACTACATGTCCATACACATCCATATAACCGCATATATGTGTGTCTGTCCCTATATCAAAGATTCTTAACCTGTGGGACACAACCCATTTAGGGGCCTCAAATCAGACTTCCTGCACATCATATTTACATTCCAATTCACAGTAGTAGCAAAATTCTAGTTATGAGGTACCAACAAAATAATTTTATGATTGGGGATCACCACAAAATGAGGAACTGTATCAAAAGGTCACATCACTAGTAAGGTTGAGAATCACTCCTTTATATTTTGATTATGTAAAAATTATTTATCCATCTCTCTATGGATGTGTCTACACATCATCTATATACATATCTACATTGTGTAATGCTTAGAACTGCTTTCCTTTATATATAGAGTATCAGAATGTATACAAGATGCTTTATGTGTGGCTTCCTGAGAATAGGAAAGAAGACTATCCAGGACTACTTGTATTGTCGTCTCTTCTTCCTTCATTGCTTTGGAAGCAAATAGATTTGCAATGAATAGCCAATTTGAAAAGTATTCCAAATGCATGTGAAAAATAGTGTTCATCAATGTGAAAAACAAACAGCTGAGGGTCACCACTATTACATACAGAAACAAAATGCAGTTTTTAATAACACTGGTATTCTTCATGAATCAGGCAAGAAGTGCACAATTCTCGAGAGTTGGTCATCACAGTCTCTTTATTCCAAATTCAATTAAAAAAAAGTCAATCTTGAACCAAAAAGCTTGATTTGCACACAATCTGATTTTTCCCCAATAGATTTCTCGCTGAAGAAAATAGGCAAAGTCTTAGGTTGAGTCCAGAGAAGCTAAACTGCTCAGTTATTTTCAGAAGTAGGAATGCACTTGTATCCTAAGTTCCATTCTCTACTTGACTTTATCCACAATGTGATCTCTCTGTGTCCTCATTTATAATACCAAGAAATATAAAGAGAAAGATAAACGTAAGTTTTGTATGAGGAATTCAATAGCTGTTCGGTTTTTGTTGGGACAATTACCAACTCTGTCAAAATTCATTAAAATATAGGAAAAATACAATAAATATTCTTGAATCCAATAGCACAGGTTAATTATTAAGGTTAGATAGTGTGGAACTCAGCCAATATTGATAGAGTTTTTCTCCTTATATATATGTTTTCTTTTTAAAGTAGTCTTGACTATTCCTTATGAATATCCAGAAACATGGGTATACATGATATCAGCCCTTCTCCGACTCACTGGGTATGTTTCTGTAAGCTAGTCTTTGCTCTCACATGACAATGCTCCCAACAGGACTATACGATTTTCTTGATGAATTGCTATACTTTTCAGAACCAGTTTATAATTTTTAACCAGAGTAAATAGAAGTTCTTTCTAGTGACAACTTTAGAGGTAAAAATACAGAAGAAAGCAATGTGTTGACTTGCTGTTTCCACCAATTATCCCCAATTCAGTATCATGAATACTTCCAAACCAGTTTACTATTATGGTCTCATATCAGAATGGAGTACTCCCATTTTCAAAGTCAATCACTGGAGGAACTCGGCTTAAGGTTTAACAGTGGCTTCTAGTTAGATGTCCCTTTATCTCAAATGCTGTTTCAAGGAACTGACAAGTAAAATAAATACGCAAACAAAATCAGTATGTTTGTGAAATTTTTACTAACTGAAAATTGAGTACGATGTTTCTAACATTCTGAGTAATGAATTTCTAACCCATGAGTATATTTTGCCATCCAAACTGCTCACAATCATCCTCCTTCAGTCAGCCTTACGCCAAACAACCATGGAAGCTTCCTTCAAGCTAGCATCCATACTGAGAGATTGGCTACACTCCAATGTCCCGGGATGCGAAAGGCTGCCAAATTATCTCAAGCAAAGAATACTCTGTAGGTGACACGGATGGGACAACTCAGAAGCCAGCTGTGATGTGGGAGGAGAAGCCACGCTTCACCACCACGCAGAAGGTTGGACTTCGGAGGGTCTAAACTGTCCCTAAATTTGGAAAGATTCTCTCTCTCTCTCTCTCTCTCTCTCTCTCTCTCTCTCTCTCTCTCTCTTTCTCTCTCTCTCTCTCCCTCCGTCCCTCCATCCCTCCCTCCCTCCCTCTCTCCGTTCCTCCTCCCCCCTCTCCTTAACTCTCCCTCTTTCTTTTCTCTCTCTCTCTCTCTCTCTCTCTCTCTCTCTCTCTCTCTCTTTCTCTCTTTCTTATCAGAGAGCATGAGCGACTCTTGATTCGATTTTCTGTTCACCCACAGGCCATTATCACACACTCTGTTTCTTGGAAAAAGAACAGGCCAGTCTCTGGGAGCAAGTTTATGCTTATGCTTTGGACTTTTGGACATTATTAATTTTTATCAATTTGTTTTAACATTACACAACTGCTGCCAACTTTCTAGAACAAACCATAAAAACTCAAACTATGAAAGATAAGAATTAATGTAGAAAAAAACCTAATCCATACTTCCAGACATGGGATTGTTTTTTTTTTAATTTTCCAATCATAGTCACTCCTTCACCAACCGTGAAAGAATGCAGCCTCAAGATTCTAGAGATTTCTCTGTCCCTTTCTTCTGTCATATCCACCTCGTCATTCCCTCCCACCCTCAAACCCACTACTGCAGTTAAATTCACTGGTGCAAACAAGTTAATTTGATTTGTGTCTTCCTTGTCTAAAATTATCTCAGAGTTGTACTTATCTTGAACACAAATGCTCTTCCCAAACTTTTCAGTTTAATTTCTTTTTAAAGTCTTTAGTTTTTCTGCCTCAGTGAAACAGTGAGTCTCTACAAAGTCAATCACTGCCAAAGCTAGATTACTTTAGAAACAAGGATTTCTGCTGCTGTCTTGATTACTAAAGAACACAACTCTATAATTGTGATTTCTCCTTGCGATGCATTGGCTCATCTTCTGCTAAAAGACAGGCCTGTGTCTTATTTATGATTCTCATCCCAGAATCCAGAAATACAAAGTTTTCTTCAAATCAAAATGATTTTATAGTGTTATAAAATTCCTCCCCAGGTACACTAAGAAAAATTGTTTTATAAGCAAACATTTAAAAAATATCATTTCATTTTTCACTACAAAATTGATAGCATCATTCACGAGAAGTGAGGCAGAGAAAAGTTGTTAGACTGATATATAAAATTCATTTCAAAATTGTAGTTTTTACATACATTTATGCATCCTTTATTAATGGATTCTGTAAAATTTGTTTAGAGTATTCCTAAACAATGTGCTATATTCTACAATATAGCATTATTTAGAAGGTCAAAAGTTATATTATTATTTATTTAAATTAAAAACAAATGGCTCTAGAGAAAATCATTTCATTTAATGCATTTATATGAAATAGATTTTTTTCTCATAATGTATCCTGATTATGGTTACCCCTCCCTTTACTCCTCTCAATTCCCTCCCAACCTTCCCCCCCCATCTGGATCCACCCCCTTTCCGTCTCTCATTAGAAAACAAACAGATTTCTAAAGTATAATAATAAAATGAAAGAAAATAGATAAGCCAAAACTAACATGATGAAATAGGACAAAACAAATTAGCAAAACATAAAAATCCAAGAAGTTTCCAGAAACAGATACACATGTGGAGACTCACTTGTGCACACACTCAGGAATCCCATAAAAGCACTAAACTAGAAGCCATCATATATCTATATACAAAAGTCTTGAAGGATAAAATAGGAGAAAATATATAAATAAAATAAAGCAGAACATAAGATAATTTTTTTAAAAAGCAAAATCTCTGACAGTACAAGAAAACTCCAAAGATGCCCTTGAGTTCTTTTTCTGTTGACCATCTATTGCTAGGCCTGCAGTCTACACTTAAGAGTGGTTTGTTCCTTTTCCTGGTGAGATTTTCTTGGAGAAATCTAGTTTTTTATTTGCATGTAGTTATAAATTGAAGGTTACTTCTGGATTAGGGATGGGGTACTGTGTCCACTTTTCTTTTCAGCTTTAGAAACCTACCTGGTGAAGACTTAAGTCATTCCCATGCATTCAATCTCAGTCAGTATGAGGGCAAATGTGTGTAGATCTAGCTAATGTAGAGGGCCTTGATTTGTTGGTGTCTTGCATTCCCTCAGGCTATTATACTATTTCTACTTCCTATTCCATAGGGATCCCTGATCAGTGATGGGAGGGATTTCATGGAGACTTCCCACTGCAGTCTGAGTGTTCCAAGGTCTCTCACTCTGCATTATGCCTGGCTGTGGATCTCCATATATATTTCCATCTGCTGCAGGAGAAAGCTTCTCTGAGGATGGATGAACAAGGCACTGATCTGTGAGTATAGCAGAATGTCAGTAGATGTCAATGCTTACTACATTTTTTTCTTGTTGTTATTGCTTAGAACAGTAGTATTTGTAATAAGTAGTACTATTTTACTTCCCTAGGCTATCTGGCCTCATATTTTTGTCATATGAGCAGTGTGACATATGAGTTTCACTTCATGGAGTGAGCCTTAAAACAAATAGAATATTGATTGATCAGTCTCACAGCTTTGTGCCTCCAACACTCTAGAATATCTTAAAGGCATAACTCCATTGTAGATCTAAGGGTTTGCGTCTGCGTTGGTGTTTGCATTTCTCCTTGGTAACATACAGAGTACCCTTACTATGTAGCAGTGAAGGCTCTATGTACTCAGCAGCTTGACTTCTCCTGAATCAATGAGACATGTAGACAGGTAGCTTAGCAATGCAGTCTTGCTGCCAATTTGTGCAGAGCACCCTATATTCTTGGCAAAAGTATGTGTTGATTGACGGTTGCAATGAAACCCCTTTGTCCAACAACACAGATGTAAACCAATCCTGCTACTGGAAGTTCATTTGATGATGAAAGATGCTCAGTTGTATATAGGAGGGCTACTGGTTGTTGTGTGCATGTATGTTTGTGTGAGTTAAGCTTGTATTCAGCAACTTTGCTGAAAGTGTTTATCAACTGTAGAACTTTTTTGGTGGAATGTTTCTGGTAGACTATCATATCTGCCAAAAAGGATACTTTGACTTCTTCCTTCCCAATTTATATCCCCTTGATCTTCTTCAGTTGTCTTATTGCTCTAGCTAAGATTTCAAGTACTGTATTAAATAATTATGGAAAGAGTAGACAACTTACTCTTGTCCCTGATTTTAGCAGAATTGTTTGGAGTTACTCTCCATTTAAGCTGATGTTGGTTATGAGCTTGCTATAAACTGCCTTTATGTTGAGGTATGTCCCTTGTATCTCTAAACATCAGGACTTTAACAATGAAAGCGTGTTGGATTTTTGTGAAAGACCTTTACTGCATCTAATGCGAGGATCATGTGGGTTTTATCTTTAAGTTTGTTTATATTTTTGATCACATTTATTGATTTATGGATGTTGAACTGTCTCTCCTTTATCATCGTGGATGATCTTCTTGATGCAATCTTGGATTCAGTTCGCAGGTATTTTCCTAAGAATTTTTGCATCTGTGATCATAAGGATACCTGATCTGCAATTATCTTTCTTTTAGGATTTTTATGTGGTTTGGGTACCAGGGTAAGTTCCCTTGTAAAGCATATTAGGCAGTATTCCTTCTCTTTCTATTTTGTGGAATCATTAGAGGAGAATTGATGTTAACTTTTCTCTGAAAGTCTGGGAGAATACTGCATCTAAAACATCTGCCTCTGGTTTCTGTTTAGTTGAGAGATTGTAATGGCTTCTTACTAGGGGTTATAGATCTATTTAAATTGCTTATGTGATTGTGATTTGACTTTGGTAAGTAGTATGGATAGAGAAAGTTTCTCATTTCTCTTAGATATTCTAATCTGGTGAAGCAGAGGACTTTAAAGTATGCCCTTACAATCCCCAGATTTCCGAGGTATCTGGTGTGATGTCCCCTTTTTATCTCTAGTCTTTTTAATTTGGAAATTCTTTCAGCTCTTTAGTTAATTTGGATAAGGGTTTATCAATCTTTTTTTCTCAAAAAAAATTCTTTTCTTCATAATACTTTGTACTGTTGTTTGATTTTAGCCCAGATTTCCATTATTTATGGCTGTCTACTCCATTTAGGTTGTGCTTACTTACTTTAAATCTAGAGCGTTATGGTGTGCTGTTAAATTACTAGGATAGGATCTTTCCTTTTTATGCAGGAAGGCACTCAGTGGCATGAACTTTCTCTTAAAACTGTCTTCCTATTGTCCCATATGTGTGGATATGTTGTGTGTTCATTTTCATTCATTTCTACAAAGTCTTTCATCTCTATCTTTTCCCATTTTTCATCCAATCATAAGTTGTTCAGTTTCCATGAGTTGGTAAGCTTTCTGCTGGTTCTTTTGTTGATGATATCCAGTTTTAATCCGAAGTAGTCAGATAGGATGTAAGGTGTTATTTCATATATTTAGTTTCTATTGAGATTTGCTTTGTGTCAGAGTATGTGACCAATTCTTGTAAAATTTCCATGACATGCTCAGAAGGAGATATGTTCTTTTCTGTTTAAGTGAAATTTCTGTAACTGCCTGTTAGGTCCATTTGGTTTGGGATGCCATTTTGCTGAGCATTTCTATGTTTAAGTTTATTTTTCTTAGTGACTTCTCTTTTGTTGAGAGTGGGATACAGAAATCTCTCCCTATCAGTGTGTGAGGGTCAATATGTAATTTAAGCTGGTAAAGTGTCTTTTATGAACAAAGATGTCATTATTTTTGGTGTGCAGATGTTTAACATTGTGATATACTTTTGGTGGGTTTTTCCTTTGATGAATACTAACTTTTCACTAGTTTTAATTGAAGATATAAAGTGGCCACACCAGCTTGCATCTTAGAACCATTTATTTTGAATATCTTTTTCTGAACTTTTACCCTGGTATAATGTCTCTCATGTCAAGGTATGTTTCTGGGATGCATCAGAAAGGTAGATCCTGTTCCCAAAATTAATTTTATTAGTCTATGACTTTTTATTTAGGAGTTGAGAACATTGAAATTGAAAAATATCAATGAGTAGTGTTTGTCGGTGCTGTTATTATGTTGCTGTTACTGTTATTTTCAAGGTGATGGCAGTGCTGTGTCTGTGTGTGTGTGTGTTCTGGAATACTCCAGATACTTATGTGTATCTGGATTCTTAGATATAATTAACCTTTTATTTTGAAATTTTCCTTCTAGCAACTTCTGTAAATACATAGTACTCAAATTTAGTTTTATCATGAAATGACTTATTTTATCCACTTAAGGTGGTTGAAATGTTTTCTGGGTATAGTAGTCTGGCCAGGCATCTGTGATCTTTTGAAGTCTTTAGTTTATCCAGACTCTTCTGCCTCTTAGAGTCCCTACTGAGAAGTCAGGTGTAATTCTAATAGGTCTTGATGTCTGTCTCCCTCTTAGCCTTAAAAGTCATTTTACAGTAAATACATGCTAGGCTCATTTCTGTTTGATAAACCTCTGTTTCTCAAGGGCTGGAGTATTTACCCCTCCCGACTGGTTCTGCACTGACTGCTTCATGAAACAGCGACCATGTCTTTGTTTCAAAAAAGCCTAAGAATAATTTCTTATGCTGACGTTCCACTCCTGGAGCCCCACCTATTTTGTCCCCCAAAATCCCCCATTTGAAATCCTCTTACCCCTAAACCAGAAAAATCATGTCTTTGTCACAACCAGTGATGATATCTTGAAGCCTGCCTTTTGGGAAGACAGTCTGTGCCCACAAATTAAAAAGTTTGCTTTAATGAATTGCTTGTTTTAATTAATTTGGCCATGATGGTTTGGATCCAGTGGTCTTTCTCCTCCCATTTTTGGGGATTAACAGTCTGTCTTTATATATTACTTGGTATCTTCTTTTCTCTTTCATCTTTTATATTCTTTTTTTGTTCTGTATGTTTAGTGATTTCATTATTAATGCCAAGGGGACTTGATTTTCTGGTCAAGTCTATTGTCGTTCTCTCTGCTTCTCCTTCCTTGATAGGCATCTCTTTTTATAAATCAGGAACCGTTTTGCTATAATTTTATTGGAAATGCTCTCTATGGTTCTGTTCTGTATTTCTTTCCCTTTCTCTATTCGTGTTAATCTTAGATCAATCTTTTCATAGTATCTCAGATTTCCTTGATATGGGATGTCCTTCTGTATGCTGCAAATATGTGCTGCTTTTATCGGTTGATGAATGAAGCTGTTTTGGGCAATGGTCAGGCAGAATATTCCTAGGTGGGACATCCAAACAAAGATATGGAAAGAGAGAAGGTGGATTCAAAGAGTCGTCATGTAGCCGCTGGGGAAGCAAGATGTGAGGTAACAAGCCAGGAGCCTCGTGGTAAAATATAAACTAATAGAAATGGGTTAATTTATAGTTAAAGTTAGCCAGTAAGAGGCCTAAGCTATTGGTCAATAATTATAACTGATATTAAGCCTCCTAGTGGGTATTTGGAAACAGACAGGCAGAGAGAAATAGGCCCAGTTGGACTGGTGAGACAGAGAAAAGTCCCCATCTTCATGTCTTAAATGTTTTATGCCAGGAGATTTTGAGATTTAAGATTTCTCCCCAGGAGATTTTGAGATTTAATATTTCTCCCTATCATGTCTTTAGTACCTGAGATTGTCCCCTCCATCTCTTATATTCTGTTGGTCAATATGAGTTGTAGCTCCTATGCTTCCTTTCAAGTTCCTAAATTTTCCATTTCCAGATTTCCCTCACTTTGGGTTCTCTTCATTGATTGCATTTTTACTTAGAGTTATTGAACTGTTTTATTCATTTCCTTTCACTTGGTTTGTCTGACTGTTTTCATAGATTTATTTAAGGAATTTATTAATTTCCTTATTTTAGATATATGTATTTATTTTACATCCAAGCTGCAGTTTCTCCTCCCTTCTCTCCTCCCAGTCTTTCTCCCTCTGTCCCACTCTGTTTCCAAACCATCCATCTACTCCACATCTGTTTCTGTTTAGGACAGGGTGGACCTCCCATGAGTATCAACAAAACATGACATCAAGTTGCAATAAGACTAAGCATCTCCCCATGTATTAAGATTGGATCAGGTTTCCCAGTATGAGAACTAGGGTCCCAAAAGACAGTAAAAGAATCAGAGACAGTCCATGTTTCTACTCTTAGGAATCCCAGAAGAGCACCATGCTACATAATTGCAACATATAAGGACCTAGCTCAGCCCTATGCAAAGTCCCTGGTTGTCCATTTGGTCTCTACGAGGCCCGGTGAGACCAGGTTTGGTGACTCTGTGAGCTTTCTTGTGGTGTCCTTGACCACTCCAACTCTTATAATCCTTTCTCCTTCTCATCTGCACTTGCAGGATTTTTTTTTTCTTTAAGGATCACTGTCATTTTTATAGAGGCTGTTTGACAGTCTTTTGCTGTATTTTAGCTGTGCTGCAACGCTCAGGGCCTGCTGTAATGTTGCCAGTCTTCAGTGGAGATATATTGCCTTGGCTATTGTTGGTTATGTTTTTAGACTTACTTCTAAGCATCTTGGATTGGGAAGATTGTGATTCTAGATGCTGACATCTGATCTTATCTTTGTTGGGTTATTGTGATTGGGGGTTTTTGTTTTGTTTTGTTTGGGGGGATTGTTTGTTTTTGTTCTTGTTGTTTTGTTTTCCTTGATTTCTTTTGAATGCTCTGGTTCTTAGAATAGTGCCTATGTGTTGCCCAGTTTTAAAAAATATCTGGGGTCTTTATAGGTATAACCTCTAGGAGTTCCTGGTAAAATGTGTTTCTGAGTTTTAGGATATGAAAATTAAGGATGGTGGAGAGGGCACTGAGAGGTCCGCAGGAGGGAAGAAACGGGGTATCCCACTAGGGTTGCTTAGTCCTCTGGGAATGGAAGCAGAGAGTGAGGAGAGGCCATAGCAGAAGGTCTGATAGAGAATTGATGAGACTCTGGCCTTGGACTTGGAAGAAAGGAGGAGAGAGGAAGATCTGAAGCTAGCCTACCTGCTTTTGAACACTCTAAAGTATTTATTGACCATTTGTGTTTCTTCTTTTCAGAATACTGTGTTCAGTTCACTAATCCAGTTTTAATTGGGTTTGTGTTTTCCTCAAATTTAGGGGTTTTTGTTGTTCTTTTTAGCTATATGTGTATTCTAGACACTGATTCTCTGTCAGATGTACAGCTGACAAAACCTTTCTCCCATTCTATAGATTGCCTCTTCACTCACTTCATGGTGTCGGCTGCTACAAAAAAGTTTTTGTTTGTATCTTTGTTTTTTAGCTTCATGAGAACCCCCTCGTCAGCTGTTTGTCTTATTTCCTATGCTACCAGTCTTTCTTAGAAAGTCTTAATGTTTATAGACTGAAGCATATACCCTCCATTTTACATCAGTTTCAGGGTATCAGATCTTTTGCTGAGATCATTGATCCATTTGCTACTGAATTTGTGCAAGTGAGAGATAATAATCTCTCTGCATGTAGAAACCCAGGTTTTCCATCTCCATTTTTTTGAAGCTGCCATTATTTTCACCCTTGTATATTTCTGGATCTTTGTGAAATTTCAGACAGCTGTAGTTGTTTTGTGTTGTAGTTGAATCTTCTATTCTACTCCCTTAATTTTTATGTCACATTTTATAGCTGGGCCATGCTGTTTTAATTACTATGGCTCTGCAATGTAGTTTGAAATCAGGTATGGTGTTACCTTCCACAGTATTCTTTCCATGTAAAATTAGTTTGACTATCCTTGGTGTTTTGGACTCTCACATAAATTTGATTGCTTATTCTATGTATGTAAAGGAAGACATTTTTATTTTTCAAAGTTTTTTCAATATTGAAATAGGATTATATCATTTTCTCTTCTCTCTTTCCTCCCTGAATACCTTCTCAGACACTCCCATTTGAACCCCTCCTATGCTCCTCTGATTTTCAAGTCGGTTGCATCTTTCTTATTATTGTTGCATACATTGCACGGAATCCTTAAATTAGTTTTGGTACGAGGAGTATTGCCTTAGGGTTACTATTGCTCCTGCTATGAAAACCATGGGCAAAGCAACTCAGGGAGGGAAGGGTTTATTCAACTTACACTTCTGCATTACTGTTCATCATCAAAGAAAGTCAGGACAGAAACTCAAGCTGGACAGAAACCTGGAGGCAGAAGCTGATGCAGAGGCCGTGGGATGGAAGGAAGGTACTGCTTACTGTCTCGGTCATAATGACTTTTTTAGTCTGCTTTATTATAGAACCCAGATATAATCAAGTCTCCTGTAAACCCTAAAATGGCTCCCTTAGTTGAAATATATTGTTCCCTGATCCCATATTCATCCTACCTCCCTCCCCCCCCATCCCCGGCCACCAAGCTTTCCCCGTTCCTCCCCTACTCCCTTCTCTCTAGCCCTCTCCCCCTCCATCGACCCTCCCACCCCCCCATGCACCCGAGGTTACCTGGGACTCTTGTCTATTTCCTACCTCCTGGTGGATAGCTAAATAATCTTCATCAGGTTCATCTTCTTATTTAGCTTCTCTAGGATCACGAATAATAGGCTCAAAGACCTTTAATTATGGTTAGAATCCACTTATGAGTGAATACATACCGTGTTCCTCTTTTTGGGTCTGGCTTACCTCACTCAGTAAAGCGTTTTCTATTTCCATCCATTTGCATGCAAAATTCAAGATGTCATTGTTTTTAACCGCCGAGTAAAACTCTAATGTATATATGTTCCACACCTTTTTTAACCATTCTTCTATTGAGGGGCACCTAGGTTGTTTCCATGTTCTGGCTATTACAAATAGTGCAGCTATGAACATTGTTGAACAAATGCTTTTGTAGTATGTTAGGGAATCTTTAGGGTATATTCCCAAGAGTGGTATTGCTGGGTCCTGAGGGAGGTTGACTCCCAGTTTCCTGAGAAACCGCCACACTGATTTCCACAGTGGCTGCACGAGTTTGCATTCCCACCAACAATGGATGAGTGTTCCCCTCACCCCACATCCTCTCCAGCATAGGCTATCGTTGGTGTTTTTGACTTTAGCTATTCTGACAGGTGTAAGATGGTATCTCAACCCAGGACTACTAACCCAGAGATGGCAGGCACAACCCACAATGGCTGGCATAGGCCCTCTGTCATCAATCACTAAATAAGAAAATTTCCTCAATCTGGATTTTAAGGAGGCAGTTTCTCAGTTGAGATTCCCGCCTTTCAGACGACTAGAGCTTGCGTCTACTTGATGTAAAACTGTCCAGGTCAGTTCTTTTTCCCAAGATTAATTATATCAATTCTTGAACATGATATGTTCTTCCACCTTCTGGTGTCTTCCTATATTCCAAATTGAAAACCCAAGAATGAAAAGTAGAATACATAGAATACACGTGGTATTTTAAAAAATGTGAGGGAGAACCTGAGACCTAAATTTTAAGTAGAAATAGGACAGGAGGAGGACAAGGGAAACAGAGATAGATTAACCAAAATTTAGCCTGTTTGAGGAACTATTATGAAACCCCGCTCTTTTAAATGATAATTAAAATAAATTTTAAGAAGTTTGAACAGAGGCACTCTGCGTGGGTAAAAAAAAAAAAAACATGCATTATTAAAATAAAAACCTCACTGCTACCTATGCACAGAATACTTCCCTATGAATTAATTTGTCAGGGACACCCCACAACCCCAAAATAGTGTAGGCTACTGCCATTGTTTTTGGTGGCTCTTCACACCAAGTTTCAGTAGGAGCGTACTGCTGAAGTCACTGTTCGCTTTTGTAATAGGACTTGGAGAAATCATCATGGAACTGACCAGGAAATGTGCTCTCTCCTGGCTAATTTTTATAGTGCTAGAGAGTACAATGCATGCTATTGGGAGTAGAAATTATTAAATGACCCTGTTTGTTGCTAGACCCTACATATTGCAATACTGAGCAGCAAGGCGAGAGGTGCCCAGTGTTATGATAGCAGCAAAAATACAATTTCTTGATTGGACTTGAGACCTGCTCCACAGGTGAGATGTCATAGTTTCTATTATACAGCTAGTCAAAACGCATGACTAGGAAAGTCTTAGGCTCAAGGTAAGATGTTACTAATGTTTTATTAAATGATAATGCCAAAATGTCTTCTAAATGTTGGTGTTTATAACCATCTATTTCTTCTGTTTTCAACCTTGATCAGGGAAGCTCCTAATCTCAGAGAGTAGTGGTTAATGCAGGGACTCGTAGTGCTAAGAATAAAAGACAGTGATTACATCAAAAAAATAAATAATCCAATAAAAAAATGGGGTACACACCTAAATAGATAATTCTTAACAGATAAATCTAAAATGACTAAAAGACACTTAAGGAAGTGTTCAACATCCTTAGTCAGCAGAGAAATGCACATCAAAACAACTCTGAGGTTCAATCTTACACCTGTAAGAATGACCAACATCAAAAACACTGATGACAACTTACTTATTCTGAACATGTGTGGGTAAAAGGGAAAACTTCTGCATTGCTGGTGGGAATGCAAGCTGGTACAACCCATTTGGATATCAGTGTGGCAATTTCTCAGAAAATTAGGAAACAACCTTCGTCAAAATCCAGCAATACCACTTTGGGGTATATACCTAAAGGATGCTCAATAATACCATAGGGCCATGTGCTCAACTATGTTCATAGCAACATTATTTGTCATAGCCAAACCTGGAAACAACCTAAATGCCCCTCGACCAAAGAATGGATAAGGAAAATATGGTACACTTACACAATGGAGTAGTTCACAGTGTAAAATAAGAAATGACATATTGAAATTTGTAGGCAAATGGATGGATCTAGAAAACATCATATTGAGTTAGGTAGCCCATACCCAGAAAGACAAATATCATATGTACTCACTCATAAGTGGATTTTAGACATAAAGCAGAGAAAAATCAGCCTACAGTTCACAATCCCAGAGAACCTAGACAACAATAAGGACCCTAAGAGTGACATACATAGATCTAATAATCTACATGGGAAGTATAAAAAGACAAGATCTCCTGAGCAAACTGGGAGCATGAGGACCTTGGGAATGTGTAGAAGGGGAGAGGAGAGGAAGGGAAGGGAGTGGGGAAAATATAGCTCAATCAAAACAATTAAAGAAAAGAAGAAATATAAGACAAATCATGGACTGATTTATTGAATTTTAAAAATACAAACGCACTATTCATCATTATGTTTGTTAAAATGTACATTCATGTCTGTTTACAAAAAATAAACAAAATTTGAAGAAAAAAGACAGTGAGCAAACAGTCATAGGAGGGACATCTGTTGCAACCCCTGACATGAAGTGACTGTTGCACATATACACTCAAAGTACCTGTGACTGTCTGCACACGATCTATACAAGACTGACGCAGTTAAAAAGTAACAGCAAGGAATAAAGACTCCTGAGACCCGACCCCTAGTGGAGAAGCTATTGGCGGTTGATAGCTGTTGGAGGAGTGACAGTCACTCCTTTTGGAGGAGTGGACACTGGTGGACTGCCCATGTCCCAGTGGGTAGCCCCTCACTTATGTGCACATATGCAGCACTAATTGAACTCTATGCATTTTTTAATGAGTCAGGAAGGAGATGTGTTGAAAAAACCTGGGAAGATTTGGAGGGAAGGAGTGTGAACTAGGTATGATCATGACATGGTTTTAATGTATACAGCTTTCAAAAGACAAATAAAATGAATAATTTTAATAGTATTTTATTATATGTTTGAAAAATTTTTGATTCATATGAATATTTCAATATGTCAAAATAGTAAGATTCGTTGACTGAAAGTTACTTGAGGACATGCAAAATCACCACTTTTTATGCCAACTAATACTGTATTGTCCCTTTTAGCTTTTATTCTAATAAATCTAAGTAATATTTGTTTCCGGAAGTTTCAGGACTCTTTACATTGAAAATGCCTTGGGGATAAACTGCTTTGAGAGAGATGATGAGTAAGATATCAATCCAATGACAAGCATTTTATTCATTCTGCATCAGGTAACAAGTCTTAGGAAATACAGAAAATAGAGTATTGATGACAATTTTAATTAGACACTTCACAATATATAGTCATTCCAGCATGTATCGCCATGTAGTTGATTTTTTCTGCTAATTGCTTCTGAAGTTTTTAGCTATAACTTTAATTAAAATAAAATTGCATAATGTTTCCTCCTCTGTTTTCTTCCTCCAGCCCTTTCCAGCTACCACACCCTGCTTCAAGCTGATTGCATCGTTTTCTCTGCTTGCTGTTGATGTTTATGTAATAAGGAAGCCCTGGCTTTTAAATATGTAAATTTTGTTTGCCTTTAAAAATGGAATAATGGTGGTGAGACAAATATACTCCAAATAAAAGACTGGACAAAAAATGATCTCTATTTGCTGAAAATCACTATCCTTCTGGACAACCTCATCAATCTTCTGCTTTCCACTGGTGAGGAATACTACCAATCATGACATTTTAAATGGGCTACTCTGCACAGCATGGATTAGAAGCAGCAAATGCATACGTTTGTCAATAACGCCAGACTTTGAATAAAATATTTAAATGATTGACTCCAAGAAAGCATCTCTCTCAAGGCACATTGGCCTATCTGATATTCTCTGACAGTTCATTCTTTTTGTTCTGGTAGTGGGGTGAGCTAGTTGCTGGTTTCTTTGTTCCCTGCCTTGGAAACTGGCGAGTTAGCCATGATATTTATTTCTTAGCAACTTTACAAGTAATTAACTTTACTCTTCAGCTTCTAATGAAGCCTTAGGAAAACCATCAAAAGTATGGTTAATGCCACATCGATACAGCATGAATTACTAAACACTGCCCATCACTAATGGAGAAAGGTCTGTCTTTACAGAAAAGGAAAATTAATAATGGAACATTCTGAACCCAACTACTTCTGTCAAGTTTAGTGTTACAAATATGCTATTAGTTAGCCAGGGCGTGGAAGAAAATAAAGTAGTATTTATTTTATTGATTAGCCATCTGAGTTTTAATCATTGAAGGCAAAAATAATTTAAAAAGCAAAGAAAACCTATGCAGATATCACTTTAAATAAATGTATGAGCTTATATCCTATACAATCCAGTTTTCCTGTCCAATGATTTCAGTCCAGAACATTAGACAAACCCAATACCCTCATATCAGCGAGAGAAAACCACCAGAATTTTAATTGATTGTTCATCTATATCAAATGAGTGAGGATGTTAGGATAAACAAGGAAACCATGGGTACTAGTCACATGGTAATGTTTCTCACTATCATGGCCTACGATTAAGGGAATGAGAATATCAGAGCACACTAGAACATAAAATCTATTTCTATAGATCTAAAAATAAATTAATTGCTGTGAATTTTCCTATTGTTTGAAAATATGACTTCATTAATTTTAATGATTTCTAAAATTATGTTTGCTGGCAAATATAGCATCTGAATTGCCTTGATTCAAAGGGAGAAAAGAGTTCTTAAATTTTTCATGGTATAATAGCTATCAAAATATTCACAGTATGATTATGAATCTGACGGCCTGCAGTTCATCTGCTTTGAATGATTCCTAAGCCAGAATAGGAGTTAGACACATGAAGTCAATGGACTGGCTCTAAATTTCGTGCACCAATGCTTAAATTCCTTACAGCATAAAACCCTTTGAGAATGGAAATGACTAATAGAGCCATTCTGCCCCTTAGATATGGTTTATGACTCTCTAATGTGTGCGTCCACAAACCCTACTTAGAAACAAAGAGTAAGCTCTAGAGCTGCATCTTATTCAAGCAAAACTTTCTTTTCTACTTGAATTGGCAATTTACTGACTTCAAGTATATATAGCTATTATACCCAGGGTAGTTTCCTTATGGTGTTTCCAAGCAGTATTCTGTACAATCACAGGGAGTTTAAGACAAGGGTAGCATAGTAGAGTTTTATCTCGGGAGCAAATGGTCATAACAGTTCCAATCAGAGCTAACAGCCCTCTAGAGCTTTAAGTACTCCCAATATGCTGTTAAAGTTGTTATTTTAAACTCTGGCTGGTTCTTTATGCTTATCCGTATGTAAATGTGTGTTCTTATTATGGACCATGATTTTAACAGGTGAGAGAAAAACTGGATTTTAAAGTGAGCACCAAATAAGAAGTAAAAACACATATGAATTACCTTATATCCTTTTCAAGATGTTAAAAAAAATGAAGGCCAAAGAGATGCCCCAGCAGTTACATCACTTACAATACTAGCATGAGAACCTGAATTCAGACAAGCAGAAGCCCATATAAATGCAGGATGGGTGTGGAGGACCATTGCAGTGTTCCTACAACTTTGTAAGAAAAAAAGGACTCAGCAGAACAAGTTGGCTAGCTCTGGGATTGATGAGAGATATTGTCTGAACAAGTAAGGTGGAAGAGCAATAGAGAATGATTCCCAGCATTAACCTCAGTCCTCCACATGTGCATGTACCCACACCTGAACCCAGACTCATGCAAAAGTACACCTATGCATTCATTTCACATGCACATACATGTTAAAAATGGAACTGGAAAAAGCAGTTGAGCACACACACAAATATACTCCCATAAATTTATGTATGTGTAAAATACATAATATCAGCTGCAAGAATTAAATTGGTAAGGCTTTATGATATCTGAAGCCTGACCAAAAAAAAAAAAAAAGGTGATCTTCAGAAAAGCTGTTGTTTACTTTAAAATTCATTTCTTCTTGCTTACGCTTCCTAACCCACTCATGTTTTCCCACTCCATTATGCAAACCTCTCAGTTTAATAGGAGAAAAATTCTGTACAACCTTAATTTCTTTGACACGCTTTCTATACCCTAACCGATTTGTTCCCAGAATAGATACCTCTCTGAAGCGTGAGAGAAGGACTCGTTGTAGCATGCATAATTTTATAGCCAGATATATAAGATGGAAGAAAAACTGTCATTTTTCATTATCCATTCCTACACTTATTAAATAAATGATAACATATAAAAATACAAAATAATACCATTTTAATAGTCTCATTTTGTTGAGAACGCGTTATACCAGGCACTACCTTGTTATATACCCTTTGCTCAACAAACACATGCTTTAACTCACATTACACAGATAAGCTGAAACCATGGTGGTCATTGACTTAATTCCAACACTCAGTCAATCTAAGCTTCATGTCATGGTAAGGTTGCCCATCATGGAGCTGAGATCTTAATTTCATTCAGTCTCATCCTAGAACTCTTATATTTCCCATCATCACATAAGTAACCTCTATTCTGATTAATCATTCACAAGATTTCAACTAAATATGAACGTTTATTAAAGTAATGACAATAGTCTGTGATGCAATAGTAACTTTTAAGGACTAAGATATAAAATCCAGTAAAATGACAGGTTATATATAAAATAAAAAGAACAAATATAGGTCTGAATTATCTGTGCTCACTATGATAAGTTATGAAAATAAGTATGGCCCCAAGACTAGAGGCACTTTTTGTTTATAGTCTATTGCTATAAATGAGTGACATTTGAGTTTATTAGCCAGCCACTTGTGACCGATGCCTAATGGTCTGAGATCAAGTTTATATTTGATCCCAATAATGTGCTGAGATATAATACACAAATGCCAATTTTCCAACAGCTGGGAAGCGAAATCCAGCTAATGCCCAGAGCGTTATCAAATCCCAGAGAAGCTATAATTGCAAATGCAAGATTTTTAAATTAAAAGCCTGAAATTGTCACCAATGTAAATGGAAGCCTTTCTGTAACATTACAAACAAAACCTTACTGCTCCAAATAAAAGTGAGTACATAAATAAAAATTAAAGTTAAAAACTGTCTAAAAGAAAATACAGGATAAAATTTGCATAGCCTTGAACACCCCACATGCACATGCACAAGAACTTTCAATCCATGTCAGTGGAAATACAATATGGTGTGATTATTTTGGAAGACCAAATTTAAACATTGATATTTATACACATATTTTGATATCGTTTGTTGCATATTATAGTTCAAAATACATGGTAATAAATATGTTAAATAGTAGTATCAAAAACCATGTATTTATCATATGAAAGTTCTCTGAAGAGACAGGAAGGTATATGTCCATGCAAAGCCATTTGTATAAGCATTGGTATGAACCTTGTTTATAATAACCCCAAACCGAGAACAATCCAAATATTGAACAACAGATGAATGTATAAATAAATGGAGTTACAGTTATATATTGAGGTGTTACTCAGGAGCACAAAGAAATTTACTATTTTACAAGTCTTGCTTGAGATAATCTCGAAATCATTATGATGAGAAAGAAATATACCAAAAACATATACAACAGATTGCTCCACCTCAACAAAGTTTTAGAAAATGAACAATAATTTTACCACATCAAAAGTTCCTTAGTGATAGAGGGCCAGAGGTCAAGACTGGGGTAAAATAAAGAGCTATAATGAAACTTTTAAGAGTAACAGTTGTGCTAAATATTTTAATATAGAGAAAATTATACACTGATGTATATACATTAATATCTCTTTTTTTACTTACATGTGTACACTTTATTGTGTATGAATTATATATCAACAAAACTGTGAAGGAAGACATTTTAGAAGACATAAAAAAGTAGGTTTTATAAAGCAATAAAAAGTGAAAAATAATAAACACACAAAGGTGTCAATCTTTCTACCAAAAATTAGGAGTCTGGTTTCTGGTTGCTAGACTCAGATGCCCACCCACCATGCACTTGTCAGCACTCACAGTTAAAGAAAAGTAAATTACAAATTATTTAAGCAATTTATAGTTGCCTTTTCCTCTGTGTGAAGTTTCATGTAACAGTGACTGATAAAAATGTTAAGATAAAGTGGATAGTATCAACTTGTTTAAGAAATATGGGCTGCTAAACAAAAGCAAATTGGAAAGCACATACATCAGAGAGCTACAAGAAGACAGAGGATGCTGAGATCTAAAGGGAATGAATAGTTACATTCAGAGGCATTTCCGTCTCCCAAATTGTAGCTCTTTGAGTTTGGCAGTGATGCATGGAAAATAAGGAGCTCCTGCCGAAACTGTTACAGTTACAACTGTTACAAACACAGAAGAATGGAGAACATTATGTCAAAACGGGGTCAAAATTACTTTTGCTCAACTATTATCCAGAATGTTGTCATTGGGGCAAAATTCTACCTTAGAATTCTGACATTGAAGGCATCACCAATTCTTCCCAAAGTTGAATATGTCAGAATGAGGACTTATAGGATGTGAGAAAATGGATGAATCTAAGAAGAAACACTAAGAGAAAATTCTGCTGTGTGTTCAAGGTAACATTAGCATCCCAAAGTGACAAGATCAGAACAAAGGGACCAAGATGAGACATGTGTCAGGAAAGCAAAGGCGATTTACAGCAGAAAGTATCCAATATTTACATTTCTTTGGGAGAGTACCCTAGCCTAATGATATATTAAAAATGAATGCAAATAGATTGTACAGCATAAATCTTGCTAGTGTAAAATATAACAAAAATATGACTAGCTACATTGTAGTTTTATACAAATATAAACTAAACTAATGTAGACTAAGTGTAGTTGATATTTTCTAAAAGTTGCTAATCTTTCTTACAAGCAAAATTCAATGTTAATCTGTAGTAATTTTTCTTAGTTCACTTTGCTTACAGAATTTGACAAAATAATATTAATGGTTTGAAGATTCTGGTTCATTCATTTTCTTAACTTTAGTATGGCTAACTTCCTGGATCAAAAACAAAGTAACCAAATACATGTAGTCGAGGTAAATCTGCAATGTTATTGTCAGAATTGAAGGTGCCATCTTATTCTTTCGGGGAATCAAGATTAATTGGGAGGTTTATAGAAAAGTTCAAAGAAAGAATTACAAAAATAAAGTATGTTGCATTGTGACTATTCAATGAATTAATTATGACAACATCTTTGCAATAATTTTCATTCTAGTTTAATGAAATAATCTCCTTTTTCTGGAATTCAATATAATGACTGCTTTCTCCTAAATTCCAAACTACCTCATATAAGTTGTGCTTGCTAATACAGAGGCTAGGATCTTTGCTTTAAACATGAATGTGCTGACCAAAGTAATTTATTCTTTCCTTCCTTGTCCATTCCCATAATGAGCTATCTACAATTGATTTTAAATTGTGTTTTCTTTAAAAGGGAGTCAGATTCTAAAGTCAGCACTTGAGAAGAAATCTGACTACAGTTCTCTCAGACTTTAATGATTTTTCAGATAAAACTGAACAACATTTTAAGAGCAACTCACTTTCCTCATTTCCACAAAGTCTAATCTTTAAGCATGTTATTTATGTATCATTCATGGTTTTATATAAAATTTGCTTAACTTATTCAATTGCATAAGAAGCACCACCAATAGAGAGGTTGGGGAATTATTCACACACACACACACACACACACACACACACACACACACCACATGCAAAACCCAACACACAACACATATGCACAAAGCACACATGCGCTAACACACACATGTCAACATACACATCCACCCAAAGTCTAATGACCACATAGGATATCTTGGGCATATACAACAACATTGAATTCTCTTCTTGGGTTTGGGAAATTACCACATTATGAGTTAGGCTTCCTTGAAATAGAAGCTAGACATTTTGTTGATCAGTTCCCTTTGCAGTTAAGAAGCAGCTTATCAAGGGCACATTAAGAATATGCTAAATGGACTAGATAGCATCTGTCACTAAACAGAAATTGATTTTATAATGGGAATGATGAGGAAGTTTTCCCACACTGAAGTTGCAGTGGCAACAATTCTGTTATCGGGTTGCCAGTCATCAACATTGATTGTCAATAGCTCCAGATTCTTGACTGCATAGATACAAAATAATTCTTCTCTTCAATTATCATCACTGGTTTGATGTCTTGACAGGCTCTTTTCATGAAATAAGGATCTGTGGTACTAAAGGGAAGTTACCACCAGAAACTTGTAGTCCTAGAGTATATTTTAGCAGCTCATGGCACGAACATTTCCTTGGCTACCTAGGATTTTTTGTGTGTGCTTTACTTTTTGTTTTTTCTGTAGCTACTTTACATGCTTGTTTTGTCAGCCCCACTACAACTGTAATGCATCACTGTTAGTGATCTCCCTAGGCTTGGAGGTCTCAAGATGAGAACTGAGTGTACACACAATGTCCACTAAACCGCATTTGTGTGCAGTGGAGTCAGGAATAAAAAGAAAATAAAGATCATGTCTGTTTTGTTACTTTACCCTCCAAGCTTGTTTGGCTTTCCTGGAGAAAACAATCTCCCTGTTTAAAGTAGCTAGATGCAGATCCTGTTTATAGAAATCTTACAATCTTGAGTTATGCTTTAATGTTGGATTTCCCTCTGTATACTATAAATATGTCTTATTACAATTGGTTATTTTTAAAAAGTTGCTTCAGCCACAAGCTTAGTAGAGGAAAACAAGGAGGAAATCCAAACAGACATATAGAAAGAAAATAGGCAGAGTCAGGGAGATGCCATGTACCGTTGAATGAGAAAGATGCGAACCATCAGCCAAAACCTTACCAGTAGGCCACAGACTCCTGACGATATGCAGATTAACAGAAATGGGTTAATTTAAGATGTAAGAGTTAGCTAGAAATATGTATATGCTATTGGCCAAACAGTGTTATAATTAATAAAGTTTCTGTGTTATTATTTGTTTCTGAGCAGTCACGAAAGGAATGAGCAGTCTCCAACTACAACATGGCACCCAAATGCTTGGGCTGATGCCCGCCACACACTTTGGGTCCTCTGGAGTTTGTGTTCCCACACAGGGTCAGAATAACATAGCTGAGACTATGCCCATGGCTCAGTGCTCGCCACATGGGCAGGCAGCAGGACTGGGTCTGCTAAGCGTGCACAGGCAGGAGAGCATAGTGGATTCCTGCTGCCATGTACAGAGACATTTCCAGACTACATGGCAAATTTACCTTTTTCCTCAGATAAAAAGGGTTTATACACTACACGGCCCCACCAGTCAGCTAGAGCTACAGCTGAAGAGTCTGACTGAAGGAAGAAAGGAGAATGGTAGGGGAAGACAATCAGTGTATTTTTCTGGTCTAGAAATGTGCACAGACAGACACATACACAGATATTCATGCATAAAACACATACAACATAAACATATAACACACATACATGTATACAAGACATACAACACAGGTGTACAGCACACAGACACCTACTCAAGTTTACAACACATACAACATAGGTATACAACACACATACATGTATACTACACACATCACAGGCATACAGTACTTGTGCATGCACACACATACACACAGAGAGAGAGAGAGAGAGAGAGAGAGAGAGAGAGAGAGAGAATTCACCATTGACCAAAACTAACCTAAATTCCTTTAAGAAACAGAGTTTTGTCTGACAAATTTAATATTAATAATTCAAAATACTGGGCAATTTTAATGGGACTAGACTTTATGGTTAAACAAGACTTTGAATTTAATTTCTACATTAAGAAACCTGGAAATTGTGAGCAGTGGACAGGATATTCACTTAGTACAGTGAAGTCTTATTAAATGTGCGGTCTTTAATAGCATCTTAATGACTGTTAAAACAGCATCTATCCAGAGCTGACACCTGTTTCCCGGGGTGCAGCTTCTGGTTCTAAAGTGGCTCTCACATTGAATGCTATTTTCTCACACAGGCACATAATCATACCTTAGCTCAAATGTAAGATTTCCCGTTGCTTAGCTCTTTCAGAAAGTCACAGAACACACAATACTTCCTTACCTGTAACTTTATACTTAAAGTGACAGAAACAGAATACATGTGCTACCTCCCAGTGGCAGTTGGCAGGAACTGCTCCATCAGCAGCAGAACACATGTGGGGCATGGTGACTTTCACAGCCTGCTGTGAAGGGAGCTATTCAACGTTAACATTTGTGAAATGTTTATGGCAAATGGCAGGTGATGTAACACACTCTGAAAGGCAGAATGGCTTCAGATATGGGGCCAGGAATCATTACTGATGAAACTGATGCCAACATTTAAAACAGCAATTTTCTCAATTTATTGTAACTAATGTTCCATCTTTACTGTAGCATGAAGACTCAAGCAGTCATTAGTCAATTGCATCTATGTCTTCAGTACACTAGTGAACATATGTTTTTATAACGTAGAGTATTGCAAAAAAGATGGTGGCATGAAAGAGTAAAATATAAAAGACAAGAGGGAGAAATGAGGGATCCTCATCCTTTACACATAGCATAGAAGTTTGCATTTTATCTTTGTCCAATATGAATATGGGAACCTTTTGTGTTTGTAACTGGCTAAGTCTTCGTGTACGAGAATACCGTAACAGCATTCTTGTTCAAATATCGTTCTGTAGGAAAGCCTATTTATTTATTAAAAGTAATCACAGTCTGATTTCCTATTGTCGAAGGTTTTATTGTGGATCCACGTCTCTCTGTTCTGTTATCGTCATCTGAATGTTTCTCCTGTTTCACAGTGCGCTAAGCCTGAGAGATTCCCGGGCAATGCCGGGTACTCTGTTCTTCAGCAGTCCTTACTGCAGTATCCATTTGCTTTACCACATGCTTTATTTCCTCTACAAATTCATGAATTCTGACTTAGGAATCATCCATTATTCCGGTGAAATTGCTACCAAAGTCCTGTTTTTTTTTTTTAATCAAGCAGCATTTTAGTCACGAATAATCATGAATTTTGCCTTTCAGTCTTTATTGTTTATTTAAAAAATTGTCAAGCAGAGAAGAAATTTTGGCCATTCAAGACAAAGTTTGCTGGCAGAATTACCTGGCAAGGATTTTAATTTATAAAATTTATAAAATTATTCAACCTGTGCCATTCAATACCACCTGAGGAAATCACTAGATCGATATAGTTCCATTAGTAAATGAGAAGCACAAGTGCAATATTCTGAACATTCTGTAATTCACAGAAATACTCAGATCCACATCAGAATTTCTTAACTAACCTAAATAATCTCAATATTATATTATATGAGCCAAGTATGACCCAATGCTTTGTTGGTCCAGAATTCACAGAGAAACACCTCCAACCAGACTTTCCCTAAAATGAACAAAGAGAAAATATATGTAGTTCAAGCTAATGCCTTGAATGATCAGACATATCAGACTAGAAGCAATAAAAAATTTTCAATCAAGAAATTAAATAAGGCCTTGGCTTTGCTCCCACCTGAGGGTGAATGTCTGAGTCCACTGCTGGAGGGACTTACTCTCAAGGCCCTAGCCCTTGGAGGAGCATTCCATGCCCTGCCCCCACACACCAGAGCTGTGGAGACCTGGGAGCAGCCTCCCCACACCCACAACCACCCCCAAAGCATCTGCCACCACCAGAGCCTTGTCCCTAAATGCACCTGGAGAAGTGAGTGTCTGGGTTCCCTGCTGGTTCCTGCCTCTAGGCCATCCATCCAGGAGGCACATCACTTACTCCACCCACCCAGGGAAGTCATCAGAGACCTGGGAGCAGCCTCCACAAACCTAACCATCCCCCATGGAATCTGTGATGATTGGAGCCTTGGCCTTGAATGCTATAAAAGACACAGACCAACAGAATAACAACAAAAACAGGACTCATTCTTCTGCTGCACACAGAAAATATACCTCAACTTCAAAGACAGACATTACCTTGGAGTAAAAGGTTTGAAAAGATTTTCCAATCAAATGGATCTAAGAAACAAGCTAGTGTAGTTATTCCAATATCTAACAAAATAGACTTCAGTGGGCAGAGGTTTCTGTCCTGCCTGGTCCTACAGACGTTCAGTCCCAAAGAAAGACACAGAGGTCTACATCAATCATTAACTGGTTGGCCTATTAGCTCAGGCTTCTTATCAACTAATTCTTACACCTTAAATTAGCTCATAATTCTCATCTGTGTTAGTCACGTGGCTTGTTACTTTTTTTTAATCAATGTGGGATTCTCATCTTGGCAACTGCAGACTGAGCCTTTCCTCTTCCCAGAATTCTCCTATTCTGGTTGCCCCACCTATACTTCCAGCCTGGTTACTGGTCAATCAGCATTTTACTAAACTAATACAAGTGACAAATCTTTACAGGGTGCAAGGCCATTGCCCCACAGCAGACTTCAAACTAAAATTAATAAAAAAACAGATAAAGGATATTTCATTTGTGTCACAGGAAAAGTCCATCTAGATGAAGTCTCAGTTCTGAACATCTATGCCTCAAATACAAGGGCACCCACATTTGTAAGAGAAATATTACTAAAGCTTAAAACATACATCAAACCCCACACACTAATAGTGGGAGATTTCAACACCCCACTCTCACCACTGCACAGAACTGCCAGACAGAAACTTAACAGAGAAATAAAGGAACAAACAGAAGTTATGACTCAAATGGGTGTAACAGACATCCGTAGAACATTCCACCCAAACGCAAAAGAATATACCTTCTCAGCACCTCATGCAACTTTCTCAAAAATTGACCACATACTTGATAACAAAGCCAACATTAACAAATACATAAAAAAAATTTAGAATAACCCCCTGTATCTTACCAGCTCACCATGGCTTAAAGGTAGACTTGAATAACAACATTGATTGAAGAAAGCACACAAACTCATAGAAATTGAACAATATGCAGCTGAATCACCCATGGGTCAAGGGAGGAAAAAAAAGTAAGAAATTAAAGCCTTCTTAGAATTTAATGAAAATGAATGCAGAACATACCCAAACCTATAGGACACTTTGAAAGCAGTGCTAAGAGAAAAGTTTACAACACTAAGTGCCTACATAGAGATCCTAGAGAAATATCACACTAACAATCTTACAGCACACCTGAAAGCTCTAGAACAAGAAAAAAAAAAGCAAACTCACCCAGGAAGGGTAGGTGTCAACCACCCAGAATTGAAATAATAATAAACAGAAACTGTATTAATTAAATCATTGTTTGGCCCATTAGCTCTAACTTCTTGTTGGATAGCTCTTACATCTTAATTTAACCCATTTCTTTTAATCTGTGCATCACCACAAGGTCATGGCCTACCAGCAAAGTTCCAGCACGTCTATCTCCAGCAGCGAATCCATGGTGTCCCCTGACTCCACCCTCCCTTGTCCCAGCATTCAGTCCAGTCCTCCCCACCTACCTAAGTTCTGCCCTACAAATGAGCCAAGGCAGTTCTTTATTCATTAATGGTAATCACAGCACACAGAGGAGACTCCAACATCATAAGTCAAAGCCACAGGAGTGAATTATGTAACTTTTTTCCATTTATTAAATTCTTATTGAGTATTTTAAGAACTATATATATAAATAAATATAAATATATATATTATGTACATAAAGAAAATATTCTGTGGGGGATTTGATTTAAGCTTTAGGAGATTGGAAATAACTATACAGAGGAACTAGATTTGAATTAAACTTTAGATTGAGTGAGATTTCTATTAGAAAAGAATCATAAATGATATTACAGACAAAAGGAAGAGTGTAAAAACACTGAATATTCAAGATATTTGTATAAGGGAGTTTAAATGACAGATTTGAATTTTATTAAGTATAAATTAGAAGGTTTCAAAAATATCTTAAACTTAAGGACATGTTCTTCGTCTTTAGCTATCAGGGAAATGCAAGTCAAAACACCCTTGAGATACCATCTTACACCTGTCAGAATGGCTAAGATCAAAAACACTAATGATAGCTTATGCTGGAGAGGTTGTGGAGCAAGGGGAACACTCATCTATTGCTGGTGGGAATACAAACTTGTGCAACCACTTTGGAAATCAGTGTGGAGTTTCTCAGAAAACTGGAAATAAGCTTACCTCAGGATCCAGCAATTCCACTCTTGGGAATATATCCAAAAGATGCTCAATCATACTACAAGAGCATTTGTTCAACTGTGTTCATAGCAGCATTATTTGTAATAGCCAGAACCTGGAAACAACCTAGATGCCCATCAACTGAAGAATGGATAAAAAAAAAGTGTGGCACATATACACAGTAGAGTACTACTCAGCAGTAAAAAATAATAACATCTTGAATTTTGCATGCAAATGGACAGAATTAGAAAACATCATCCTGAGTGAAGTAACCCAGACCCAAAAAGAGGAATATGGTATGTACTCACTCAGAAGTGGATACTAGTCATAAACAAAGGGCAACGAGCCTATAGCTCAGGATCCTAGAGAAACTAAATAAAGAGGTAAACCCAAAGAAAAACATATAGGGAAAAGGTACTGAGGCCTGAGCATTGTAAGTGATGAATTGTATTGATTGTAATCACATCATTACCATGATTAACTAAAATTAATTTATTTGGTAGGAAAGATTATATCATTGTAACCAAAATAAACCCTTTTTTTAAAAAAAAGGGAATTCTCAAAGTCTATTAGTGATATATTTACTTTGTATTTGGTGTAATATATTTTGAAAGATATAATACAAAATTGGCAACTACTAAGTTCTATACATGATTATAAGACACATATTTAAGGATTCAATAAATTATGAACCAATTAAGAACCCTTACTTGTGAAAATTTGTTTGTACTTTAATAAGTAAAGCTTGCCTGATGATCAGAGTGCAGAGCTAGTCACTAGTTAGTCATAGTGGCGGCATATTCCTTTACTCCCAGCACTTGGGAAGCTTAGGCAGATGAATCTCTCTGAGTTCAAGGCCACCCTGGACTACATGAGATTAATCCAGTCTATAAGAGAATCAGAGCCAGGTGATGGTGGTTTAAACCTTTAATACCAGAACTTGGGAGTTAAATGCCTTTAATCTCAGCACTAGGGGAAGCAGAAACAGGAAGGGATATGGCTAGGCAAAGAGAGGAATATAAGACAGGAGGAGACAAGAACTCAAGACATTCAGTCTGAAAATTCCTAGAGACAGGATCGCCCATTCTATCTGAGGATATGGAAGTGGTAAGAACTAGTGGCTGTCTACTCTGCTTCTCTGATCTTTCAGCATTTACCCCTATATCTGACTCAAGGTTTTTATTATTGAAACCAGTTAGAATTCATGCTACACATACTTCATATCTTTTTATTAGTAAGGACCCTGAGAAGTATGTGTTGTCCATTGTAGAGGACTGTGAAGCAAACAAAGTCATTTCTCAAGAAATGTCTGCTTTTTTTTCAGATAGGCTAGGAGATTTGATATTCTTTTTAACTGAATATAAGGGAAAATAAAATTAGTTTTTAAATTTGTCAATTAAATAGTATATGTGTGTGTGCATGTGTGTGTTTGAATTGGTAACTCTCAGAAAGTTTAAATACAGAAATGAGTAATTAAATATGCTACAATGCCCCTGATCCATTAAAAATTGAACCTTTTAAATATGTTCATTAAAACTTCTCATTTTATCATATTAATTAAATTATCAAAAACAATATTCTTATATACTAAGAAGAGAGTAATCTGCTTAAAGCAATCAAGACATAGTTTCTGAGAAAACTGTTTCATCTGAACATTGAAAGTTTCCTATGCTACACACTGTCATTTAATGAGGAAGTTGTATATAAAAGTAATCACAGAATTATGAACCATCAGAATGAGTAGAAGTAATAATTAGTGTGTTTATAAGCCTAGCCTGAGAAAAGGTTAGGAAATGGGATGGAGTGTAAGATCCTGTAGAAACTGGGCAGTAACCATTACATTGAAAATGACCCTTTCTCTAAGAATTAGACCTTCCCACAAGACAACAAAAATGCAAATGTGGTGATATCTTGATTGTGCACATAAATTTTGTCTGAATATTAGAGGGCAGAGCTAGATACGAACTAACCATAGAGATCTGGAGGTCTATATAGAAAGACAGGAAGTGATATCGTTCGACAGAGAAAGATTAGATACAGAAGACAGAATAGAAAACGCCTTAACAGTGAAAATGTTCAAATAACACCAATACTGTCTTTTTCTCATATATGTTGTCTAAAATAAAGGAGTAATTATATATTTCAAGTGTTGCAGGTAACTATTTTAGTAAGAGAATGTACGTACCAGCTTTAAGCAGAATTTGTTTTATGTTATGCTAATCTAATTTTGATACTATTCTAAGCACACAGAAAGAAGAGACAGCATTCCCAAACACATAATCAAACTCTCAGGGCAATGCACTAAATTTTTCTGAAAGCATTTCTTATATGCTCTAGTTGATAAAAATATTTCATTCCCTGAAGATGATGATGACATATTAGTCCACATATGCATTCATGGCATTACATGACTAAAGGGATTTTACGTTATCTAAGCACAATGACATGGAAGATCCTCCTGAATTATTTAGTTGGACCCAAAGCAATCTAAGGTTTTCAATCAGTAACTCATGGAGGCAAGAGACTCAGACAATTCAAAAAGAAACAACCAAAAACATTCCCTACCATCCTTTGTAGACAAAAGAAGGGCCCCAACTAAGAAATATAGTCTTCAGGATTAGGGTTAGAATTAAGGGTAAAATCTCTCCCCTAGAAATTCCAGATGGAACCAGCCCCAAGAACTACTTGTACATAAGCTCTGATTTCCAGAACAGTAAAGACCAAGTTTATGCAGTGTGTTACAACAGAAATAATAAGCACATGCCAAGTACATCAAGACATACATGCTAAGAACAATCATTATAAAGTACATTGATAAAACTATATATTCTGGCAAATCTATTATTTAATGCTCCATTGTTCAGTTAAAGGCATTCAGCAGGTGTTGCTCGATGCATAATCACTCTCATGTTTAGTTTTTCCTTTTTCCTCTGCCATCCAAGACTAATTCTGTTTTCCCTTTTCATCTCAATAACTTCTACTCTTTCATATCAAATTTATTAGACTCAGTCTGGTCTCATTATTTTTTGCTATGATAACTTTCTAAGTTGTCAATGTACCTTGGTTTTTCTCCAGCGCTTCATTTAATCACTCCTTTTATCAGATTTTCCCCTGTCTTAATTAGTGTGGCTATATCACTTTTCTGCTGAAAAGCATTAGTGGTAACTGATGGAAATTATCATAAATTATTCAGACTGCCAAAGTATCCCATGATCTCTTACCCCAGATGGGACTTTGTAGTGCTTTGTATGCCACAAAGCCTCCCATCATTTAAGGAAGAAATTTTACCCGTCATCTCCTTCTGGGTTCTTCTAATGGTCATCTCTCTACTCCCCTATTATTGGAAACCACAAATAAACCCTTAGCAAGTTTTCTTTTGAAAAACCAGGTTCTGTATATCTTTTCCTCCTAGCTCCCCATCTCTGTACAGTATACTAATCTAGACATTTTACTCTGCAAAATCACCTGGTTTGTTCAGTTGTGCTTACTGGCATTTTATATAGGATTGCATCCATCTACTGACTTGTTTGAGACAGAGTTTCACTACATAAACTGTGAAAGCCTAGAAAATACGTCCTCATGTCCAAAGTCTTTGATAGATTGCTTGGAGGTCTTCAGGGATGAAGCTTGGGTTTTCTCTTGCATGGTTGCCATTTTAAATTTGTTGATAAGTAAAAATGAATTTCCATTCTCTTAAGACTTTCTCCCACATTTTATTATTTTTCAAAGAGATATATCATGTCTTTGCATTTATTTGTTCTTAGTTTTGAACTCTTTTCTTATTCTCATCAGAAAGGTGTGACAGAAATTTTTGTCATTATAACAAAAAAGGAAAACAAAACACAAAGTAGCCCTAGAACTTGTACAGAAGGTGGGCAAGGATTTGAAGGAACAAGGAATCTCAATAATTTCTGTAAGTAATCCAAAATGGTATAGATAAATATGTTTGTGTTTTTTTGTTTTGTTTTTTGTTTTGTTTGTTTTTTGCATATGACAGTCAAATGACCTAGAAATTACAGTTGGGTATTTATCAAAATGAACTGAAGATATAATTTATATAACCAGTCTGAAAAGGCTACATCCTATGATTCTAACTCTGTTCATTCTTTATTACTTGAGAAAATGGCAAAACCAAGAGGTAACAAAAAGGTCAGTTGTTGCTATGGTTTTGAGTGGAGAGAAAAGACAATATACAGAGGACTTGGGAACTTAGGGCAATGACTGTTTCATCTGATACCATAATGGTGAGTCCATATCACTTAATCAAAACCTATGTAGAATATGCTCAGGAAAGTAGAAGGGGAAAGTTACACGGAGTTCTATTTCACACTTAATTGTCATATAAGCCTAAAATTTTCCTGAAATGTGAATTCTATTCATCAACAATTATCAAAAGAACACGTGATTGCAAATCCTAAGCCTATGTATCATAGAAAACAATATTTTTAAAGTAGGTAAAATGTAATCTATATTCTAATTTTCATATTATTTATTAACTATAATATATACATTTTATATATTTATAAATACAGAACAAAAATAATTAAGCAGGTTAAGACGGAATCTTAAACGAAATCCCACACTAGCTCAGAATTGAATATAACAGATCGTTATTTATTTAGGTGTAGACTCACAAATTAGAATCCTCTGCTGGAAAGGGAAACAGCAACCAAATACCACAGCTGGAAGAGAGAGGCTGGGAAGAGCACTTTACCTCGGCACATATAATAAGAGTTCACACCCTAGTACGCAGGTAACTTAAAGGCTACTGGCTGTAGGAATTCCTACAGCAAGCAGGTTCTTTGGTCTCTAGAAAACACTAATATGAAAAATAGTACTATGCTCAATTGTATGGATATATATTGCAAGCATAGACTTGAGCCAATTTATAAATATTAAAAATGGAGAAAGCAAGTTCCACGGGAGCGGGAGCTTGGGGATAAGGGAACACTCATACATTGCTGGTGGGAATGCAAGCTGGTACAGACCCTTTGGATGTCAATGTGACAATTTCTTAGAAAATTAGGAAACAACCTTCCTCAAGACTCAATAATACCACTTTTGGATATGTATCCAAAGGATAATCAATTGTGCCACAAAGACATGTACTCAACTATGTTCATAGCAGCATTGCTTGTCATAGACAGAACCTGGAAACAACCTAAATGCCCCTCGACCAAAGAATGGATAAGGAAAATGTGGTACATTTACACAATGGAGTACTACACAGCAGAAAAAAATAATGACATCTTGAATTTTGCAGGAAAATGGATGGAGCTAGAAAACATCATTTTGAGTGAAGTAACCCAGACCCAGAAAGACAATTATCACATATACTCACTCATAAGTGGTTTTTAAACATAAAGCAAGGAACACTAGCCTACAAATCACAATCCCAGAGAACCTTGACAATAATGAGGACCCTAAGAGAGACATACATAGATCTAATCTACATGGGAAATAGAAAAAGACAAGATCTCCTGAGTAAATTGGGAGCATGGGGACCTTGGGAGAGGGTTGAAGGGGAGGGGAGAGATAGGGAGGGGAGCAGAGAAAAATGTAGAGCTCAATAAAAATAGTAATAATAAAATGAAAACTCTTTTTTAAATGATTGAGCTTTGAGAGCTCAACTGTTTTCTCAGATCCATACAGAAGCACACACCCGCACACACAGAATCTGTTCCCTACATGCTAGATAAAAACAACCTCTCATTTATACTAAAGCAGTCAGTCATTGCTCAAGTGAGGTATGAAACAACCAAGCACAATCTCAGTGGCATGCAGCAGTAGGTTTTTACTTTCGAAGCAACTGCAATTGAGCCTACATGTTGTAATTACCCCACTGGAATATGACTTATCAGTTGGCATTGCTTATCCAGTGGGCCTCCATCCAATGTAGACTTTATATGAACACTGAACAACACACTTGGGAGGGACAATACGCAAAAACATTCAGATCAAAATCAGTAAGCAGGAATAGACTATAGCAGTCTGTCTTAAGGTTTTTATTGCTGAGACAATAAAAACAGTGTACCATTGCAACTCTTATAAAGAAAAACACTTAATGGAGATGGCAGCTTTCATATCAGAGGTTCAGTTCATTATCATCATGGCAGGGAGCATGGCGGCATGCAGGCAAACCTGGTGTTGGCCACATCTTGATTAGAAGGCAACAGGAAAAGTAGTCTGTGGCATTGGGTGATTATCTTGAGCGTGGGAGACCTCAAAGCCGGCCCCCACGGTGGCACACTTCCTCCAACAAGGCCACACCTCCTAATAGTGCCACTCCCTATCAGATTATGGAGGCCAGTTACAATCAAACTACAACTCTGTCTTAAGTCCTAAGTGTGAAACTGGCATACGACTCCTTAGACCTGATCTCTTGCTCCAAACCAATCGCATGGTAAAAACGCCTTCAGATACCAACCTCTCAACCAAACACAAACACTGACAACTGAGGTAAAAGCAAAGTAAGGACCTTGAGCTTTATTTGAGGAAATTTTCCAATATACTGATTGATTATTCTGTGACAATTTCTGGACTGTTTAATTTCCTCTTAAGAAATGAACTCAGTCTTGCAAAGAAAGGAATACTTTAAACAAATAAAAAGAAATATCTATTTCTAATTATGATTAATTTCTAACAATGTCATCAACACAATACAGTTTGAAAATGTTTGGATACTAATGCTACTATTATTTTTCTTGTAATTATTTCTTACATATTTTGAGATGATGATATAGTTACATCAATTTCTTCTTCCCTGTCTTTACTCCGAATATTCCCATATACCCTTCCTTTCTGTCTTTCAAATTTACGTTCTCTTTGTTTATTAATTGTTGTTATACACATACATGCATACGAATATACATATATCCTCCTAAATACATAAATATAACTTTCTCAGTTTCTATGATGCTATTGGCTGTATGCTTGCTTGGTTGACAATTTGGTACTGAATAGGCTATTGGCGTGTTCTTCCTTGGTGAAGACTATTTCTTCCCCTTTCAGCTTTTCTTAGTGGCCTATAGTTCTTTGCATAGGGTTGGAACTTCATGATTTTTACCTATCCACTTTAGCACGTGGATTGTTGTCTTTGTTCAGTTCATGTTTAGGCAGTCACATTGATGACACTTTATTTATGTAGCTCCTGACATCCCTAAGAGATACAGTCTCATAGAAAATTACCTGTTCCTGATTCTTACAATCTTACTGTCTCCTCTTGCATAGTGATCCCTGAGTCTTAGGTGCAGAAGTTGTATTGTACACATCCGTGGGCATTGCACTCCATAACTCTGGATTTTGATTGGTTGTAGCTTTTTCTAGTCGCCTTCACATATTGCAAGAATTTTCCTTGATGAGGGGTGAATACTACACTGATGTGTGGGTATAAAGCAGGTGTTTAGAATGTAATTAGAGATTATGCTGTTTTAATAAAGTATTTGCTGCAGGTTTGTCTTATCCAAGGTCTATGAAGAGACACCGCAACCATGGCAACTCTTATAATAAAAGAAAGTTTCTAACTGAGGCTTACTTACAATTTCAGAGGGTTAGTCCATTATTCTTACAGCAGTGAAATGGTGGTATGCAGGCAGACATGCTAGATAGGAGTTCTGTGTCTGAAGACAGCAGAAAGAGACACTGGGCCTGGCTTTGACCTTTGAAAACCTCAAAGTTCACCCCCCAGTGACATTTCCTCCAACAAGGCCACACCTTCTTCAACAAGACCACACCTTCTAATTCCTTTCAAGTAGCACCACTCCCTAATGGGAGGCAGTATTATTACTATTCAACCAACACAAGGTTCTCCAAGATTCATAATTACTCTAACCCTTGGTAGGTGGCCTCGTTTTCAACCAGGCATAATCTCCCTCTTGTTGAGAAAATTTTAAGTCCAATTACAGAGCTGTTGGTTACCACCATAGTATGTCCATTCCTAGTGTATCCTTAGTGTTACCATGCTATGCTGGCTGCTGTTGAAGTTCATTTTACAGGCAACAGAGCTGGGGAAGACTATTGGTAGCTTCATTTCTTTGAAATCTACTCCTCAGAGGGGAGTCTTTCAGGTCAGTTTCAGTCCAGGGCCTTCTGGGTCCTCTTTCTGAAGAGCCTGGTGTCTTCAGCAGTAAGAACTTACTTTCCACTTCTCCACCTCTCGAGTGCAACCAAGAGTAATAACAACACACTGGAATGTTTCAAGAGTCTCTAGGACAACCCTAACAAATGATTCAACAGGGGATTTCTCATCTTTTTAGATGATTTATGTCTTTTAAGAGAAACATCAGTCTAGACAAGAAAATTTCATTTAAATTATGTATGTATATTTATATACAGACTTGTATTATAGTTTTTTAGGTAGAGAGTTTAAAATGTGATTCCTTATGTCTTTTTCAGATATCCTTATTGTAATTTTGTCCACCCCTTCCTTATTATCTTCTTCTCGCCCTCCCTAACTAGAGCCCTCTCTTTTTCCCATTACCCCCATCAGATCACTTTTCCTGCTATTCCTTTCTCTATTGCTCCTCCATCCCACCCCTACCCCAACCCCAGCAATTATCCCTTGCAATTATTTTAACATTTATTTCATGACTCTACTAGATTAAAAGGTTCAAGTAAATATCTAACAAAATAATTATAGTGTATCTGATCATTGTACTACTCAAATTGTCTGTAGTAAGAATAATATGGGTAATTAAAGTGAAATTGACAGTTTCTGGTTTGGATCTGCCAAATAAGGAGCTTAAATGCTATCACCTTAGCCTAAAAACAAGCAAAATCTGAACAAACTGAAAAACATGGAAGCTCTTCTCAGACTCATAAGAGAGAGAGAGAGAGAGAGAGAGAGAGAGAGAGAGAGAGAGAGAGAGAGAAACTGGGACACCGTTGTCCCAAGTATTAGGAAGAGAGTTGTGCAGATACAACAAACAAATGTAAGAGTTTTGAAGTACTGCTCATGACTCACTGCTGATAGGCCTGGGAGACTCAAGCCTTCAGGGAACTGAGTTAGAGTGACTCTCAAACTTCCACAATTAACTATTTCTTTTGCAATGAACCTGCATTCATTATAGCTACTGACTCCCCTTCCCCAGACCTCCCATTCCCTTTCTTGTTAGTCTTGTTTCTCCTTTTAAATAGTTTTTTCCTTGTGCTTCTATGACACAGGTATCCTGTTACCCTTTTTATCTGACTTTCCTGCTCTGTTTAGAGCCCCTCCAATGTCCCCTTCCTATGTTCATGTCCTATAAATGTGTATTGTGCACAAGTATATATGGATAGAGAAATCATAAATGATATGCGGTAGAAGATAGATAGATAGATGATAGATAGATAGATAGATAGATAGATACAAAAATACATACATACAAACACAAATGACAAATGGTATATTTGCATATGAAAGTAGCATTTGTCTGAGTTTTTTCTTTTATAGTGATCTACATTCCATCCATTTTCTCATGAAGGTCATAATTTTATTCTTTATAAGTAAATGAAATTGTACCATGTACATGAAACAAATTATCACTAACTATTCATTTGTCAGTGGGCATCTAGGCAGGTCCATGTCTTGGATATTGTGGAGAGTGCCCCAATAAACCTGGCTCTGGAAGGATGCTACTCTTTAATTTTTTAGTAAATATCTATGAGTGAGGTTGCTGAAAAACATGGTAGTTTCACTGTTTTAAAAAACAACCACAGTGATTTCATGTGAGTTTGCATTCTCATTGTGTTCTTCTTTCCTCTTATCTTTGCAATATTTATTAGCACTTCTTTTCTTGACTCTGGTCATGACTGAAGTAAGAACTCAGATTTAACTTGTATGTTCCTTAAAGATGGGGGTGAGAACTTTGTCAAATGTTTTTTGAAATCTAGAAGTCTTTTTTGTTTGTTTGTTTGTTTTGAGAACTGTCTATCAGCCCATTTAATATTTGAGTGATTTGCAGTTATTCTGTTTGATTTTTTTTGAGTTCTTTATACATTCTTGATATTAATCATAGATAAAGTTGGAAATTTTGTAGGATGTCTCTTCATTCTTATGTTTTCTTTTGCTATGCAGAAACTTTAAAACCTCAGGCAATCCCACTTAGTTCATGTTCATTTCTGAGTTACTGCTGTCTTTCTACACAGTCCTTCCTTGACTTCCTCTTGAAGTGTTTCCCCTGTCTTCTGAAATTTGAAGAGTTTTAGATACTACATTAAGGTCTTTCTTTAATCCGGTTTGACTTGACTTTTTACATGATAGATGATATAGATTTATAATCACTATTAAACTAGTAGATATGTTGTTTTCTAAGTACTGTTTCTTGAAGAAACTCTCTTTTTTAAAATAATGCATGCTTTTGACACAACTAACAAAGACCAAAATGCTGTAAGTATGTGTATTTAAATCTGGGTCGTCTATTCTATTTCAATGTTCTGCATATCAATTAGGTTTTTGTTTTGTTCTTTTTTTTCATAAACATGTACTTCTGATTACTCCACATCTGAAATATAATTACAGATGTGATGTTACATCATTGTTCTTTCTTTTTAAGCTTATTTGGTCACTCAGGGTTCTTTGTAGTGATACATGAATTTTGGGAAATGTTTTATAATTCTATAAATAGTCTCATTAAAATTTTGATTACATTTTATCTATAGTTTGGATATTCAGTTTATGTCATTTCTTGGTATTAATTTTGTCATTGAGAATAAAAGGTCGTTTATCTACTGTATTTTTCAATTTCTTCAATTTTCTTAAACACTTATTTAAAAATATAAATGTGTGTGTGACTGTTTGTGGGCATGTGGATAAGAGTAGCCATGGGGGGCAGAACTCTTTGATCTATTAACTAGGGCTTTTTATTAATTAACTCTTACATCTTAAATTAACCCATTTCTATTAATCTGTGCATCACCACAGAGCTCTGGTCTACCAGTAAGGTTCTAGTGTCTTTGTCCTTGAGAGCTACATGACTTCTCTTTAACTCCACCTACTTCTATCTCTACCTCTCTTCTGATTTTGTGCCCAGCTTTACTCTGCTAAACCATTGGCTCAAACAACTTTATTCATCAACCAATAAAAGCAGCACATATGCATATCCCACATCATTGTGAGCCAACTAAATTGAGTGCTAGGAACTGAACACTGGTCCTTTGCAAAAGTCATGCTCATCTTAACTTCTTAACCAAATTTCCAGCCCCTCTTTTGAGTATTTAATTTTTTCATTGTAAAAAAAAAATTAAATTCCTTTGGCTCTTTTGATAGTATACTCATACCTATTATTTTACTTGGTGTTATTTTATTGATTGATTGCTTGTTTATTATTTATTTATTTGGGGTTTTGAGACAGGATCTCAAAGAGCTCAGGCTGTGTTCAAGGTAAAGTTTGGTTTGAATTTCTGATCCCACTCCTCCACTTTGAATTACAGACATTGCCACCACATCCTGCTTTCTTTGTTTCTATTTGGAACTGTGTGGGTGACTTTTTTTTAATCTGCTTTCACTGTCTTGAACGTTTATTCTTTGGTATATAGAAAAAGGTGCTATTTTTAATATGTTGATTTTATTTTTTACCACTTTGATGAAAGTATTCTTGAGACGTTAAGTGTTTTCTAGTGCGTCTGCAGGAACTTCCTTAAATCTTGTATTTGTTTGTTTGTTTTTGAGACAGAGTTACTCTGTGAAACAGCCATGACTGTACTGTAATTTGCTCAATAGACCATGCTGACCTTGAACTCACAGAGCTCTGCCTGCCTATGTTCCCCAAGTGATGGGATTAAAGGTATATGCCACCAACACCGAACTTCAGAATCATTTGTTACGTAAGGGTGATTTGACTTCTTTTTCTTCTTATATGTTTCTACTTTGTTTTATTGATTTACTGCTCTGGCTAAGACATTGAGCACTCTGTTGAATAAAAGCAGAGAATCAGTTAAGCAGGAAGAAGAGATGAAGATATAAAAACAGAACATTTAAGGCACTAAATCTATTCTACATGATGCTACCTTAATGGTAATATGCCATTATACATTTGTTAGATGGTATAGAGTGAACTGGTCTATAAACTATAGACTTCAGGGGATAAGTATGAATCATTTTATCTTTATCAATATTCAAAATGCCCTACTGAAGTGCAGAATGACTATGACAGAGTAGGTGATATTCAGGTGACATAAGTAATATAACCACTTTCTATTGAACTTTGCTGCAATTAAGTACTCTCAAACAAGTTCATTAATTAAAAAGATGGAGCCAGTGAGATGGCTCAGCAGATAAAAGTTGTCACCAACTCTGAAAACTTGAGTCCAACACTTGTTACCCACATGATGAAAAGAGAGAACCATTCTCACACGTTGTAATCTTGCTTATATGTACATGTGCACACACACAGAGAGAGAGAGAGAGAGAGAGAGAGAGAGAGAGAGAGAGAGAGAGAGAGAAAACTAAATAAATGTTAAAAAAAAAACCTTAATGGCATTGGTGTTGGGTCTGGTGCCAGCCCAGACCATGAATATTTCTCTGGATCAGAGGGGAGGCATGGGAATAATTGAGACAACTCACATGGCTTTATCAAGAGGAAGATTCTTAGTGATCTCTCGTGAACTCATGAATTCACATCCTGAAAATTTCTCTGCGTTTATTCTCCAAACATCCTTATATACCAAAACATAAACTGAGAGAGAAATTCATTAGCACTCTGTTTCCTAGGTAACCAGGTGAATGGCTGTGGTCATGTCCACACATCTACCTATGCCGTCTCTGTCACATCTTTCTTTTTTTTAAATCTATTTATTTATTTACTAATTAAAAATTTCCACCTCCTCCCCACCTCCCATTTCCCTTCCACTCCCCCACTGCCCCTCCCCCTTCCTCTTCAGTACTAAGAGCAGTCAGGGTTCCCTGCCCCTTGGGAAGTCCAAGGTCCTCCCCCCTCCATCCAGGTCTAGGAAGGTGAGCATCCAAACAAACCAGGCTCCCACAAACCCAGTCCATGCAGTAGAATCAAAACCCAGTGCCATTGTCCTTGGCTTCTCAGTCAGCCCTCATTAACAGCCACATTAAGAGAGTCCGGTTTGACCACATGATCCATCAGTCCCAGTCCAGCTGGCCTTGGTGAGTTCCCATTAGATCAGTCCCACCATCTCAGTGGGTGGACACCCCTTGCGGTCCTGACTTCCTTTCTCATGTTCTCCCTTCTTCTGTTCTTCATTTGGACCTTGGGAGCTCAGTTCAGTACTCCAATGTGGGTCTCTGTCTCTGTCTCCATCCATCCCCAGATGAAGGTTCTATGGTGATATGCAAGATATTCATCAATGTGGCTATGGGATAAGGCCTGTTCAGGCACCCTCTCCTCTGCTGCCAAGGAACAAGCTGGGGACATCTCCTTGGACCTGGGAACCCCTCTAGAGTCAAGTCTCTTGCCAACCCTAAAATGGCTCCCTTAAGATATCTACTTCCCTGCTCCCATATCCACTCTTCCTCCATCCTAACCATCCATTCCCCCAAGCTCTCCCCAATCCTCCCCTTCTTCCTTCTCCCTCCCCAACTCCCCTTACAGCCACCCCACCCCCACCCCTGTGCACATCTTTCTATCTTCCTGCTCTGTACTCCAGCTCTGTCAGGTAGGCTGAATTAGCATCTCTATCCCAGGCATCCTCCAGATTACAAAGAAGGAGCAGAACAACATTAGCATATCCTGACCCTGGAGACAGCCTATCTGTCAATACTATTTGACCACCTCCGGTGCAGCAGATGCAAACTGTGGCCTGAGATTCTGGTCACTATACCCTGTAGAAATATGGGCCTACAATCTACTCTCTCTTATTAATTTTAATAAAACCTGTGCTTCTGCCACAGGACAGATTATTCCATCTACCTTAGGCAAAGACTTTTCTATTTAGTCAATTTTACCTGTCCTTAGAACAGGCATTCTTTTTTATGCTTCATCTAGGGAGAAGACGCTTCAAACCCATCACTGACTGCTAATCTCTGTAAAGAGATTAAGGGAGAGAGATACCTTTGGCTCTTTGGGAGCCATACTTTCTTGTCACGATAAATCATAATGCTTTATGAATAATCATGCTCCTAAAGGCTATAGTTTCCTATTTAAAGGAGAAGAGGATCGCCTGAGTTGAAAATGTTTTTTCAGCTACTTTACAGCACCTCTTAAATCTTTTATATCGCATTAAAATCTAAAATTCTTAACATATGCATTATATCCAAGCATTTACAGGGTCAAATTTTTCTCAACATCTTATAAGCAGTAACAAACAATACCAAGTCAATACCAACTTTTCTAAACATCTTGTAGGCATTTACAAACACTATCAGGTCAATACCAACTTTTCTCAACATTTTATAAACATTTACAAACACTATCCGATCAATACCAACTTTTCTCAACATTTTATAAGCACTTACAAACACTATCAGGTCAATACCATAATTAACAATAAATCCACAATTAAACATGTCATAATTTTCTTAAATCCACATTAATCAGAAGACAAGAAAAGCTTTTCTGATGGGTGAGAGTCCAGTGACATTGCTGTTATCAAATACCAGTTCCAGTCTCTGAGCAGCAGTTAAACCCTTAGGGCGCCCCCCTTCTTAACTGAAGAGGGATTTTAGTCATTTCTTATTTTGAGTCTTCCTTTCCCTGAGGGGAATTCTTAGGTCTTATTTCTCAGGTCCAATATTATTATCAAAATGAGTTCTGTGCCCTAAAGATTAAAACCGTTAGATGTTCAGTTTGCATTTCAGTTTCAGAGCAAACAGGATTCATGCTGCAGAAATTGTAGTCATCATGGTCAGGTCATCTCAGTAGGGCCTCTGGGTCTTTGTGTGTGTCCTAAAGTGTTTGGAAACAGCTCAGCCTCAGATGTCCCTTAGAGCAGCATGGCACCCTGCAGCAGATCAGGCACTCCTCTCTGTGGGGGCGGGGAAGACTGGACAATGGACTCCCCTCCAGTTCCTTATACTCCAACTCCTCTATGGAGCATTTGCAGCTACGATGTCATCGGGTCGACCAATCCTTTATTATATATGCAGTCATCTCATCCAGCTTTATTTTCTTTCTGTGAAAAAAATCACCAACACATCCTCAAACCCAAATTAATATAGGCTGGGTCTTTTCATCATTCATTGCAAGGGCTTTTCCTTCTTGCCTTAACAAAGGACACCTTGGTGTAATCATGCCAGATCTGTCTGCAACTTTTTACCCTTTTAAGTTGTTTTCAAGGAGACATAGCATGTTCCACAATTCCTTTTCATTAGTAACCATATATGTAGTTCTTCCCTTGGAAGAACCATGTTTAACATTTAGCATAAAATCTTTTAAGGAATTTTTAGCTATAAAATTAGCAAAATATAATTCTGCAGATTGCAGCTACGATCATCTGAGAAAAGATTATTACACTGGCTTTTTAATTGAGCAAACACAATTATCCAAGAATTAATACTTTAAAATTATCAATTAATCTATTGCTTAGTATGAAAAACATTGATCATAGCCAGTATTCTGCTAAAATATCTACCAGATTTTATCTTGTTCTTTTGTATTAGACAAGTTACTGCTTTAAAATAAGAGTTTAACATCTTAACTGGCAAATGGGAAGGTCCTGCCAAAAAAGCATTCTGTTTTTTCATAAAACTTCTGTAGAATAAGTTTTGTGCTTAATACATACACTTGCCATAGCTGAATCAGAATTAATATACTGTAGTTGCTGATTATTGTATACTCTACCTGATGATCTATACTCCACCTGCTTGAGTACCTGTCTGGCAACCTCTATAAACTCTCTATTAGAAACTGACTGATTGTTCCCTTTAAGAATTTTACTTTGTAGCTCAATATCTCCCATAAGAATATTATAACTAAAGCTTTAATCACTATATATCTAATTGGAAGTTGGTAAACTATCCTCTTTAGTTGCAAGTCTGCATAACTGATAAAAAAAATCAAAAAAAAGCATATTCAACTACGATGCTGGTCTAATTAGACATCAACATGTAGAAGAATGAAAAATAGATACATAATTATCTCTATGCCCAAAACTCAAGTTTAAATGAATCAAAGACCTCAACATAAAACCAAACACATTGAACCTCGCAGAAGAAACAGTTAGAAGTACATTTGAATGCATTGGTACATCTCAAATATGACCTCAGTGGCATGGACATTGAAAGAAACAATACGTGAGCTCTCCTAAAACTGAGAAACTTCTGTATAGCAAAGGACATAGTCAACATGACACAATATCAGCCTATAGAATGAGAAAAGATCTTTACTTGTCCACTCCAAATATACAAAGAATTCAGGAAATTAGTCATCAAAAGAACAAATAATCTGATAAAAATATATAGTTCAGAGCTAAACTGAAAACTCTTAACAGATAAACTTAAAATAACTTAAAGTCACTTAAAAAAATGCTCAAGCATAACATCCTTAAGCCTTAGAGAAATGCAAATCAAAACTCTGAGATTCCATCTTTTCCCTGTAAGAATGACCAAGATTAAAAACACTGCTGACAATTTATGCTTAAGAGAATGTGGGGTAAAGAAAAAACTCCTCAACTGCTAGTGAAAGTGTGACCTGGCACAGCCATTTTGGATACTAATGACAATTTTTTTTTTCAGAAAATGAGGCAACAATCTACCTTAAAACTCAGCAATGCCAATTTTGGGCCTATATAAAAGAGATGTTCAACTATACCATAAGGACATGTGCTCAGCTATGTTCATAGCAAAATTACTTTGTCATAGCCAGAATCTGAAAACAACCCGAAAGCTCCTCCTATACACCAATGATAAATGAGAGACATTATTCTTTACAATAGCCACAAATACCACAGAATATCTTGGAGTAACTCTACCCAAACAAGTGGAAAAACCTGTATGATAAGAACTTTAAATCTTTGAAGACAGAAATTTAAGACATCAGAAAATGGAAAGATCTCCTATTTTCTTGTAAAGATAGAATCAACATAGCAAAAATGATAATCTTACTGAAATCAGTCATCAGATTCAATGCAAATGCCCATTAAAATTACAGTAAAATTCTTCACAGACCTTAAAAGAACAATCCTCAACTTCATAAGGAAAACAAAAAACTCAGGTTAGCCTAAACACTCCTAAAGTCATGTTCAATCAAGAAACTTCTGAATGCATCCCAATCTCTGACTTAAAGTTTAAAACTTTAAAACTTCACTACAGAGCTGAAAACAGCTATGAAGACAACACACCTACAAACAGCAGGTTTTCGACAAAGTAAAAAAAAAAATGTGAAATGGAAAAAGAAGCATATTTATCCTGCTTGTTTATTTTTAATTGACATGAAGCTGCAGCTCTCTGAGGTTACCTTTTTATTCAAACATGCCTGTGAACTCAAAGCAGAAGCCATGCCATGTATTTAACTAGCTTTTTTATTTTAACTTGTAATCATAAAATTAGGAGAATTTCTGAACCCTCTCCTTTGTCCTATTGACTGACTCTGGGCTGCTGACTGTGTGGGGTAAAATTTACACTCTAAACTTACTCTGTGTCCTGCTTGCCTTTCACCTGCAGGAGGGTTAGATTCAACTGACTACTATGTCTGCACCTGGTGCCTCAATCTCAGCAGTAACCTAGGCGATTCTTGGGCCAAAAGCCATATTTCCTTCACTTTTTCTACCTGTTTAGCAAGTGATAAAAGCTGCATCTCTGTGACTATCCTGTTTACAGACTCTAAATATCTCTGTCTCTTTTTCTGCTCCATTTTAACTTCCTTTAGCTATCAACATATATAATTGAATACTGTTTTCTTATCCCATATATATATATATATATATATATATATATATATATATGTAACTTATTTACAAATTTTTACTCCTGATTTAATGTTCCTGCTTTTCCATACTTCTTTAAATTCTTTTCTCTATTTCTGAGCGCTCATTACTCATGTATCCACTTGTGGTACAATTTTCTGTTGCGGGTTCCTCACGTTCTCCTCCATAGTTCTGGTCACATCTCGTGTGTTTTTGCAGGGTTCAGCAATCAGCCCCTCATCTGTGCACCATTATGTCAGGATCCGGTACTGGCCCAGACCGTAAATTATTTCTCCGAACCAGAGGGGAGGCATGGGAATAATTGAGACAACTCACATGGCTTTATCAGGAAGGAGATTCTCAGTGATCTCTCATGGAATCCTGAATTCACATCCTGAAAATTCCTCTGTGTTTATTTTCCAAACGCCCTTATATACCAAAACATAAACTGAAAGGGAAATTCTTTAGCACTCTGTTTCCTAGGTAGCCAGGTGAATCACTGCGGTCATGTCCACATCTGCCTGTGCCATCTCTGTCACATCTTTCTATCTTCCTGCTCTGTATGCCAGCTCTGTCATGTAGGCTGAATTAGCATCTCTATCCCAGGCGTCCTCCAGACTGACACCTGTCTGAAAGTGCCATTTGACCACCTCCTGTGCAGCAGGTGCAAATTGTGACCTGAGATTCTGGTCGCCATACCATGTAGAAATATGGGTCTACACACTGGAAATTAATTATTTTGTTTTGCCATTTAAAAAAATCCAATTGGTTCTAAATATTCTGACCTTATATATGCTCACTTGACTCAACTACCTCATTAATCACATGGGTCTTCCTGTCCAATTTTTCATTTATTTTCTCTCTTGGTTTTTTTTTGTTTTTTTAATTGATTTTATTGAGTTATACATTTTTCTCTGCTCCCCTCCCTTCCTCTCCTCTCCCCTTCTACCCTCTCCCATGGTCCCCATGCTCCCAATTTACTCAGGAGATCTTGTCTTTTTCAACTTCCCATGTAGATTAGATCCATGTATGTCTCCCTTAGGGTCCTTATTGTTGTCTAGGTTCTCTGGGATTGTGATTTGTAGGCTGGTTTTCTTTGCTTTATGTCTAAAAACCACTTCTGAGTGAGTACATATGATAATTGTCTTCCTGGAACTGGGTTACCTCATTCAATATGATATTTTTTAATACATCCATTTTCCTGCAAATTTCAAGATTTCATTATTTTTTTCTGCTGTGTAGTACTCCATTGTGTAAATGTACCTCATTTTCCTTATCTATTCTTTGGTCGAGGGGCATTTAGGTTGTTTCCAGTTCTGGCTATGACAAACAATGCTTCTATGGACATAGCTGAGTACATGTCCATGTGATACAATTGATACGATTTAGGTATATACCCAAAAGTAGTATTACTGGATTTTGAGGAAGGTTTTTGCCTAATTTTCTGAGAAATAACCACACTGACATCCAAAGGGGCTGTACCAGCTTGCATTCCCTCCAGCAATGCAGGAGTGTTTTCTTTACTCCACAACCTCTCCAGTATAAGCTGCCATCAGTGTTTTTGATATTAGCCATTCTTATATGTATAACATGGAATCTCAAAGTTGTTTTGATTTGCATTTCTCTGATGCCCATCAAAATCCCAGAAAAGTTCTTCACAGATCTCGAAAGAACAGTACTCAACTTCATTTGGAAAAGAAAAAAAAAACCCTCAAAAAAAAAAAAAAACAGGATAGCCAAAATAATCTTGTGCAATGAAAGAACATTTAGAGGCATCACAATCCCTGACTTCAAACTCAACTTGAGCTACAGTACTGAAATCAGCCTGGTATTGGCCTAAAAGTAGACAGGAGGACCAATGGAACCAAATAGAAGACTCAGATATTAATCCACAACCTACAAACACCTGATTTTTGACAAAGAAGCAAAAAATATCAAATGGAAAAAAGAAAGCATATTGAACAAATGTTGCTAGTATAACTGGATATCAACATGTAGAAGAATGTAAATAGATCCATATCTATCACCATGCACAAAACTAAAGTCCAAATGGATCAAAGACCTCATGAAAAAGAAAGTGGGAAGCACACTTGAACGCACTGGCACAGGAGACCACTTCCTAAATATAACCCCAGTAGCACAGACACTGAGAGATACAGTTAATAAATGGAACCTCCTGAAACTGAAAAGCTTCTGTAAAGCAAAGGACATGGCCAACAAGACAAAATGGCAACCTACAGAATGGGAAAAGATCTTCACCAACCCCACATCAGACAGAGGACTGATTTTTTTCTCTTTTGTATATATACATTTTCTTTTGTAGATTTATAAATATAATATATTAAAATGTTGACATTTTCTTTAGTCGGTTTCAGCAAGAGATATGTTTTTATTTGCAAAACTGGTTTTCAAATCATTTTTATTTGTTATCTGTTCAGAACTCTCTTCAATAGCTCTGTAATATAGGAGTCTTTCTAAATAGATGTGTGCTTTTCAGCCCTAAACTTTATCAATAACCCAGAAGACTCTGAAATACAGACTTACAGCTACAGAGGAGAATATATATTGTCACCAAAATAATCAGATACTATCATTGTGAAGTGAACTATACAGTATCAATAAAAATAAAGTTGAAGGCTGGGCAGTGGTGGTGTATGCCTGTAATCCTAGCACTCAAGAGGCAGAGGCAGGTGGATCTCTGTGAGTTCAAGGCCAGCCTGGTCTACTAGACCTAGTTCCAGGACAGAAAAAGCAACACAGAGAAACCCTGTCTCAAAAAAAAAAAAAAGTTGAAGACTTGGTGTCTAAATATATGTGGTTTTTAAATTTTAAAGTCAATTAAGATTTTTTTTATTCATGACACACTAATTTTAAGATGTGAAAAATTACACATTTAACTCCCTATATTTAAAAGATTAAAAATGGCCCTAAACAATGTATTTAATTAAATAAAATATACATATATAAATCATTTTGAATGAACAGCATTTTATAAGCATATGATAAATATTAGTTATAGCTGTAATGTAAACTTATTATAAATGCAAAGAAGAGAGCTTTCTAACTTTGTTGCAGAAATATCACTTGCATAAGTATTCCTTTTAGTCTTGGATTTAAAAGTTAATACTAGCTGCCTTGTTTTAGCTCAGAAAGAAAGATGAATTTAATCAAAGTGGTGAGTGTGTTGTCACCCCAAAATACATCCAACAACCCCTATTAATGAACTTATTGCAGAGTACACACCAAACTGTGAGTTTTAAAAGAAGAAAAATCATTTCCTCCCCGAGAGAATCTCTGCTCTGGTACTAGTGCTGCAGATCAGAGAGTGCAGAGAACAGCCGAATCAGAAATGCAGGCTGAGTCCTGGTTCTGAGTAGGATGCTCATAGGATGGATGCTCAGCCTGGATGAGAATTAGAAGGCAATAAAACACTGCCTGTTTGATCACATGCTTGTCCAGTCCCAGTACAGCTGGCCTTGGTGAGCTCTCATTCGATCAGTCCCCTTGTATCAGTGGGTGAACGCACCTTTCGCGGTCCTGACTTCCTTTTTCATGTTCTCCTTCCTTCTGCTCTTCATTTGGACCTTGGGGGCTCCAATGTCCAGTGCTCCAATGTGGGTCTCCGTCTCTATCTCCATCTATCGTCGGATGAAGGTTCCCTCTGGTTCTGCTTTCCTTGCTCACAATCTCCCTCTCTCTGCTCCTCATTTGGACATAGGGAGTTAAGTCCAGTGATCCAATTATGTGTCTCTGTCTCTATCTCCATCCTTCGCCATATGAAGATTCTGTGGTGACATGCAAAATATTCATCAGTATGGTTATGGGCCAAGGCCAGTTCAGGCACCCTCTCCTCTGCTGCCCAGGGAACAATCTGGGGACCGCGAAGGGTGCGTTCACCCACTGATACAAGGGGACTGATCGAATGAGAGCTCACCAAGGCCAGCTGGACTGGGACTGAACGAGCATGTGATCAAACCGGATTCTCTGAATGTGGCTGAGATGGGGGCTGATTGAGAAGCCATTGACAATGGCACTGGGTCTTTTTTTGTCTGCGTGGACTGGCTTTTTGGGATCCTGGTCTGTTTGGATGCTCACCTTCCTGGACCTGGAGGGAGGGGGAAGAAACTTGGATTTCCCACAGGGCGGAAAACCCTGACAGCTCTTGGGAATGGTGAGGGAGGAGGAGAGGGAGTGGGGGGAGCGGGAGGGTATTGGGAGGAGGGGAGGAAGTGGAAATTCTTTGAATAAATAAATAACGAGAAAAAAAAATAAAACACTGCCTGGGAAGATGCCTGTGGGAGACCTTCAAATATCAACAGAGCAATGACTCACAAAACCACACCAGCAAGAAAGAGGGTCTAGGTAGCTCCTCTGCACCTAGTAACAATGTCTGTCAGGTGCTATAATGCATTTTGAGAACAGGGCTTACACAGCATCCCCCTTTGAAATGCCGTGAAGGGATTGAAAGTAGTGCAGTTTCCATTTAGGGTGACACTGAAAATCTGTGACATATCTGGAATTTTGTTGTAAATTTCATGTTTCAGGGGAGATATTTTTTCAAATATTTATTTTAATGATAATGTACTGTTATATTATTATAGATACACTTCCAAGCTGGATTTTAGAAGGATGATGTCTTATAATGATGATTAGCATTAAGCTAGTCTAAATTTATGGGTAATGAATCAATCTGAACTAGACAGCCTCTTAAAATTACCCAGTTTTGCTATTTTCTTTTATTTTTCTTTTTAATATTGTATTTGATAAATAGAATTCATAAGTATTGCATGAAATTCCATAAAGATATGAATTTATTTTAATAAAATATTTTATGTATACCACAAGAATAGCTATACTCTGTATTACAGGATAAAATTTGTTTGACAGTGTTCAACAAATGGCTCAATTATGTGATTTCCTGCCACGGAAAACATATTAATCTGCAAAGTTGAAATCTGTTTTCAAAATGAAATACGATTTGAGGCTGGCATTGGGACCGTTTGTCTAAGTACATTGAATTTAGGGCATATTTTTCATTCTCTGTACATGAACCTGAATTATGAAAAACATCATCTAGAAAATACTAATGGATTTCCTGTTTCATAGTTGGAAAATTGGAATTCTGCAGAAATAAAATGTTTTCCCTAATTTATCTTGAAAAATAACAGTAGTAATGTAGGTGTCTTAATTCATGTTTAATTTTTTTGTATCTGGTTCTATTTAACTTGCATATTACAATTAATATCTTGGGACTGTTGGCTCAGGAAAGCTATCTCAGAAAATGTTAATATACTCCATAAACATTAATATTGCTGTTCTACTAGGAAGACTTGAAAGGACTTAGTGGATATATTTTCGATTAGACACTTAAAGGCTAAATTGAAAATAATAGAAGTGGTTATGTGAGACATGTTTATTTTCTCAGCACCATCAATTTATGGTTTGTAAATTTCTTCTCTTAGAATCTATCTATAAATATTTTTTCTTTAAATATTTGTTTCTTTTAAAATAAAGTTAAAGTACAAATAACACAATTCAATAAAATATTCATAAGAATCAAAGTTGTAATTTGTAATCTGTGTATTATGAACCAGGAGAGGGAAGGATAGCAAGTTTATAACTGAGTAAAAAGAGTTACACAGGAAAGAACAAAGAAAGATAGGAACAGAGGAAGGGGTAAAAATATATTTTGGGAGTCAAAGAACACTGATATATAGATTGAAGGGGAGTATCCAGGAAAACAGTTAAAAATAATTGATCACAAGTTGCTACACAAAACTGTTTTATATATCATTAACAAACAATTGAAATTTGAAAAAGTATCAAATTGGTATTAAAAATGAAATAGCATTAATCTAGCTATGTGTCTGTGTTTGTGTGTGTGTTAGAAAGAAAGAAACTTAAATGCATAAGTATGAAACATTGGAAAATAAAGCCATGGGATACTTAGTGGCAAGTCATTTTATGTTATGGTGGCATTTCCAACCAATTTAATCTTTATTTTCTACATAATTCCAGTGAATATCCTTATTAAATACTTCAAAAATATGTTTTAAAGCTACAAGATGACAAAATGTTTAGAATATACAAGAAATACTGACAAGTAAATGAAAAGAAAATTCAGGGACATGAGAAAGTATTCCAAAAGTATATATCTAAAAGTGTGAATTATGACAAGATTATACAAACATATCCAAACTAAACAGAAATTGATACATTTACAAAATCAAAAAGTATCTAAGCAGATACATCATCAAAGGATACATATTTACAAGTTAAGTATTAGCATTGTATTTAACATCATTTCTCATTAATAAAAGAGTAAAAGCAATGGTTTATCATTGAATTTGTGTGTTAGAATGACTAGGTCTTAAAAAACTGACAGTGCTAATTTTGGACAACAATGCTTTCAGGTTCTTATATTGGCAGATACTGTATTAGTATGGGCTACGTGAGATTTATTGTATCAAGATTTAAACTTAGATAAAACTTGTGCGCAGACATTTGTACAACCTTAATCATGACAGCCAAATAATGGAGAATCTGTTACACTTGATTGTCTCCCAGAATGTGAAGGTTAAAGCCTGTTGCTGAAGGTACCATACACTTCAGACACTGGACTTGGAGGAATCAAGTTAAACTGACCTGGAAGCTCCTCCTTGAGGACTAATTCTCATAGCGTCTGAAGCTTCAATGAAGGCCACCAAGAAAGGAAAGCAATAAACAATTCAACACAGCTATAAAGTCTATGGTGGACAATGACCAGCACAGGAAGAAATTTTCATTGGTGCAATTATGACACTTATATCATGAGAGTAACCAACTGCCATCTAAGGTCCATTCTATAATTCCTGCCTGGTAAACCTAGTCCACAACCCATAGCTGTGAAATCAGGACTCCTAGAGAAGAACCTATCACTGTCCACTCATCTAAACTAGCATATATCCATCTATACTCTAAATACGTGCCCTTCTGTGCACAGATAAATGTAGCTAACACCCTCCAATCAAAGAAGCTTCTTTTGCAGCAGACAGAGATCATAAAAGAAAGTCGTAAGTGGTTAAAAAAAAAAAAAAAAAGAATGTATGAAAACCTTGTTGTGGGATTCCCCTCCGCATGCTGTGAATATATTTTATTACCATTGGGTAATAAAGAAGCTACTTTGGCCTATGGCAGAGCAGAATATAGCTAGGCAGGAAAACTAAACTGTATGCAGAGGGAAAGAAGGCAGAGTCAGGAGACACCATGTAACCTCCCAAGAAGCAATGTGAGGTAACAAATCATGAGACTCGTGGAAAAATATAAAATAGTAGAAATGGGTAAACAGTTAGTTAATAAGAAGCCTGGGTTAATAATCCAAAGAGTATGTAATTAATATTAAGTGTCAGAATGGTTATTTCATATGCAACTTTGGGAATAGTCGGACAAAGAAAAACTGGTTCAGGTGGACCAGTAGGACAGAGAATACTTCTATCCTCAAACCTGACCTTGGAGTACGAAACATTAATCAAACTATCTCTAACACAACACTTACATCTAAGGCTCAGAGAACATTGCAAAAGAGCAGAAAGACTGTAAAAGTCAAAGGACCAGAAAATCTGTAGTGAGATAGCATCTTGGACATATGACAGGAAAGATCCAGCCATAAACATAAACATAAACAATCTGCACAACAGCATTCCTTGGCCTGCCAATATGGACAGGGGAAAGCTCACAGACCATTACCCTAGGTGAAGCTCCATAGGCGATTAATGGTTGTTGAGACTGTGAGAAACATCCTTCTCACGACTCCTGATAGGTTAGCTAATCTCAAGTAGTCAACTCTAAACAATCAACACATGCATGCATTCCCCTCTCAAAGCACATACAGACACACAAATAAGCACACACATACACACACACACAAACACATGATATTCCTCAATAAGTAACTGATAAAATGCGGTATAGCAATATCATCAAATTATATTCATCAGCAAAAATAAATGAGGCATAAAAATACATGATTTAATGTCCATGCATATGTTTGTCTGAATGAAAGAAAACAGCCCAAAAATGACATAGTGGTTTAAATTATTTTACACTGTGAAATGAACAAACTATATAGATGTTTCTCTTAAAGCATGCTTGCAGGGGCTTGTAATAAAGAAGTAATGTACCAAAGATATTTAAGATGCTTTAATTATTCTGTATAATAGCATAATCATAGGTAGAAATTGTATTTTTGATTTGTAAGTTTAGAGCAGAAATTAGATGCAAATGTAAAAGATAATTCAGAAGAGTGAATCCTCCTAAGAGAAAATGCAAAATGAAGGATAAAACTTTATGAGATTTTAGAATTTATGAGATAATCTTATTTGGAAGGGTAGAGAATTGCGGAGGGCCCGCTTGTGGGGGTTTCTGTACTACCATCAGGTCCCACAGCCGTTTAGCCCCCAAAGAAAATCACACAGAGGTCTCCATAAGTTATAAACTGGTTGGCTCATTAGCTCAGGCTTCTTATTAAGTCTTATAACTTATATTAACCCATTATTCTTATCTATGTCAGTCACATGGCTCAGTCCCTTTTTCAGCGGGGCAGGTCAAATCCTGCTTCTTCAGTGTCTGGACTGAAAGTGCTTTCTTCTTCACAGAATACTCCTATTCTCATTATCCCGCCTCTACTTTCTGTCTGGTTTTCCTGCCTATACTTCCTGCTGGCTATGGATAAACAAATCCGTATTTATTTAAAACATAATTCACCAAGATATGTTATGGTATTTGTGGCTATCGTGAAAGGTGATCGGTAAAAAAACAATGACATCTTGAATTTTGCATGCAAATGGATGGATATAGAAAACACTTTACTGAGTGAGGTAAGCCAGACCCAAAAAGAGGAATATGGTATGTATTCACTCATAAGTGGATTCTAGCCTTAATTAAAGGTCTTTGAGCCTATTATTTGTGATGCTAGAAAAGCTAAATAAGAAGGTGAACCTGAAGAAAATCATGTACTTATCCTCCTGGAGATTGGAAATAGACAAGAGTCCCAGGTAACCTCGGGTGCATGGGGCGTGGGAGGGTTGTTGGAAGGGGAGAGGGTTAGAGAGAAGGGAGTAGGGAAGGAATGGGGAAAGCTCGGGGGACTGGGATGGGGGGGGAGGGAGGAAGGATGGATATGGGATCAGGGAAGAATATATCTCAACTAAGGGAGTCATTTTAGGGTTTACAAGAGACTTGATTATAAAGGGGATCCCAGGTCCAAGGAGAGATCCCCAGATTGTTCTCTGGACAGAGGAGAGGGTGCCTGAACCGGCCTTGGCCTATAACCATACTGATGAATATTTTGCTTATCGCCATAGATCCTTCATCTGGCGATGGATGGAGATAGAGACAGAAACCCACATTGGAACACTGGACTTAACTCCCTAGGTCCAAACGAGAAGCAGAAGGGAAGAGAATGTGAGCAAAGAAGGCAAGATCAGAGGGAACCTTCATCTGACAATAGATGGCAATACAGACGGAGACCCACATTGGAGCACCGGACTGAGCGCCCAAGGTCCAAATGAGGAGCAGAAGGAGGGAGAACATGAAAAAGGAAATCAGGACCGCGAGGGGTCCGATCACCCACTGATACAAGGGGACTGATTTAATGAGAGTTCACCAAGGCCAGTTGGACTGGGACTGAACGAGCACGTGATCCAACCAGATTCTGTGAATGTGGCTGGCCAGGAGTCTTTCTGAAAAGACATTGACAATGACACTGGGACTTGTTTCCTCTGCATATACTGGATTTTTGGGATCCAGTCTGTTTGGATGCTCACCTTCCTGGACCTGGAGGGAGGGGGGAGGAACTTGAACTTCCCACAGGGCAGGAAACCCTGACTGCTCTTAGGGATGGAGAGGGAGGAGGAGGGGGAGTGGGGGGGAGTGGGAGGGTGTTGGGAGGAGGGGCGGAAATGGAAACTTTTATAATTTAATAAATTTCAGACAGTTGAAAAAAAAAAGACAGATCAAAAATAAAAAATAAAAAAATAAAACATAATTCACAGAATACAGAATGGTCCCACACCACTAGATGACTTTAAAATTATTTGAAGATGGGGAAAATATTCAAGCCCTTTGCTCTTAGTAATTTACTTGTTTTACGAAAATATTGGCTAACATTTTTGACACTGCTATATATTTACTGAAATTAAGTAGTTAAATAAATGTGCAGCAGACAAAAAAAAAGCATGCTCTAACTAGGAACTTTGTAGGTAAGTAAGTGCAAGAAGGTAGAATCAACCATATGCTTCACAATAGATTAGATTTGGAGAGTTAGAGATGAATATTTGCATATTTCTGAGCACAGTAACTATTGAAGTTTGGGAATCTTCATAGATATGTTTGTAAGTGTGAAAATCATCTATCTATCTATCTATTTATCTAGCTACACATTATAAACAAGGCTGTCTCCACAGAAATGAGCTTTCCTATTGTCCAGATCTATTTCTATTTCTATCATCAGTAGAAGCAATCAGAAATCTTGGAAAATATAGGCAATTCCTGGAAGAAGGAACAAAGTATCCAAGATGTGTTAGATACTAGAAAGGAAGAACATGACTTTTTAAATAACCACAACGATGAGGTCCGTGAAAGCTACACAGTTCTCATGATAGTCTCCAGTGGTCAGCTAGTGGTCAGTGGTCAGTTTGATGAACATCATCAAATTGTATCCTGAATTATTGCCAAAATTTAAAACAAGTATCCACTAGAACATAGTCACCCAAATTAATTAATAAATAAAGGAGAAAGAAAAAAAATATGTGGATGGATTCCAAATAATGTATGTCAAAGACCTAAAATAGAGGTAGCATAATTCTTTGAGTGCTTAGAGACATTTACCAAGGGTGCAGTGTGGGATCAGTGGAAAACAGAGTCAACGCTAAAGCAGAGAATCCAGGAAAACAGTATCGTAGGACCATCAACAGGGATGACAGACTCGGCATGATTGATCTTGATGGTATTTTACTTCTCTGATTTTCCTCCTCAAGGTAACATTAGACAAATCCTAGCAGAGAAAAATTTCACAAGATGTCTCAACATAACTTCTCAAAACTTTTCAGATATTTGGAAAACAAAGCAAGCTTGAGATGCTATAACAGAGAGGAGACACCTACAGTGAACGATTGCTAAAGTCAAGGCATTCAAGAAGAGAAAAGAATTCTAGGTAAAAGTAACAGAAATCAGAAGAAACCATGGCCGCTAAGAATTAAAATGTTACCCAGACATGTTTGCTACTGTATCAGTGATACATGCTACCATGTAAAACGATAATTTCAGGGGTTGGTTGTGAGTAAGTGAGAGAGGTCTCCGTACCATCTGCAATATGTTCTCTGAAGGAAAAAAAATCTTTAAAAAAAGAGTTTTCATATAACATAATAAAATCTATTATTATTTGTATTGCAGTGGCCTTGTAGAATATTGGGAACAATTAGATTATACAGTAATTATCTTTTTCTATGCAGAATAAAAATAATAGTCAATATCCACAGAGAAAATACAAAATCAGGATGGCATTGTGTTTTGCAGTGCAATGTTAAACTTTGAAATCAATGGAAAAAAATGCCTTCATAATTCTGAAGGAAAAGTATATAAACAAGAATTATATAAATAACATCATTGTCATTTAATAAAGAGTATTTTATTAGACATGTGTTTTATCAAATAGTTTTTCCCCTGAATCCTTTGTCAAGAGTCATGATCACTCTGTCAGAACAATGATGAAACAAACTGAAGCGAAAGGCAAAGGCTTCAGGATACGAATGCTCTGACCCATGAGAGAGGAAGGAAACTCCAGACTGACATTTGTGCTGCTGGTCCAGAGATCACACACAGTAGTGCAAATCAAGAGGACAAACAGCTTCAGGAGGAATGCTTTCGAGAGAAAGAACCAAGAAGGACTTTATTATCTTCCAGACTGCTATTATGTATTAAGAGGCAATGCACATTATTGCAATGAATTTGGTGGCTAATTAACACAGCAGACAAAAAGATGTGATTATTAACTCCTAGAATACCAAATGGGCATAGGGAATTATCACACACCATTAGTGTAATTGTCAGTAATATTTATATAATCTTAGTAAGGTGATCTTAGATTTGGGATCTACTCACCATTATGCTACATAAATCACAGGGAAAATAATTTGTGAAAGAAGTTCATCTGTGATGTTGATGTAAATGCACTATACCCACAGCTCCCACGTTGTAAAATCAGTATGTACCTTCCTAAAACTAAAAAAAAAATCACAGTATTATTTGCAGTATGAATCTTATAAATTGAGTATATTTCCAAAGAAATAGCTAAGCAGGTAGAAAGTGAATTCGTGAATCCCGATAAAGAGCGTAATCCAGACAGAGCAGGCACTTGTGATTGCGGTCCTAATCTGCTGCGGAGAACCTGAAGTGATGGTATCAGGAACCTGTCATCTTTCACCAAGAATGGATTTTCAGAACTGACTTCATTGAGGTGCAATATTCTAACAGTGTGTCAGTCTTCATAGAACGGATTTAAATCAGGGTTATTAAATAACTGAGAACTTAGTTCCTACATGTATCAGGAAAATATACAGAAACAGAATACATGGCATATATGCTCACTTCCTGTAACATGAGAATGTGAGGAGCTTTGGTTTTGTTTTGTTTTGGTTTGGTTTTGTTTTTGTTTTTGTTTTTCTGGATAAGTGAAGAACAATCAGGTAAAGCATGGGGACACTGTTTGGTATAAACTTGGCAACTGGATTTGTGGAAAGCCACCTGCCATCTGGGAAGGGTACAGATCTCCGGAGTTACAGCATACAATTCTATACAGTTGGAGAGATCTATTGTTTTAGCTGAGTGAGTAGAGAGAAGGGAAAGTAAAATGAAAACTGACAGTGTTTCTCTGGGCGGGAGACTCGGCAGCTTTTGAATTCAAGAACATTAAAAAAATCATATTTTAAATTTTTTTCTTTTTCTCATGGAACCTCAGGCAGAAATTTCAACCTACTGCTGTTACCATTATTCTCCAACACAGTATCCAGCAATCAGAAGTAAGTGCTATTTAAGATAATCATATTTGAAACGAAAGGGGGTGGTAGAAGTAATTAATCATAGCTTCAAGGAAGAATAAAGGTACAACATCCAGCAAAGAATCCAGAGATATGTGGTCTGTAATTTATTATAAAGTTATCTATCTGTCTGTCTATCTATCTATCTATCTATCTATCTATCTATCTATCTATCTATCATTTCTCATTATTGTGTGAATATATCCATATGCCCTCTTTTGTTGTCCTTGTAACAATAATACTTCTTTTTAGGAAGAAATATACTTATATATTCCATTCCTTACAGAAATCATCACCTTGTATCTTTGTAGTAAAACAATTAAATACATGTTAGACTTAATAAATCATGGGAAACAGATTTTTGAAATAGCTCCAAGATACAAATTTAATTTTGGAAAAATGTCATTAAATAGTTGCAATTTTATAATGCAACCACCAGTCTGGAGTAATTACTGATCTGATGTAGTAGCACAATTGTGGCTCAGACATCTTCTGGATGTCAAATACAATTTTCCTAAAATTTGACTCTCATTATTTTATATCTTGTGATTTTTAGAATAAATACAGAATGTCTCCTTTAAAGCTCAGGCCAGTGTTTTTCTGTAAATATTCTGATGCCAGAAAAGAAACAGTAGGCTGTTTTAATGTACCCTGCCACCATGCTCAAGCTAGAGCACCCCCAAATTCCTTACACATGGGCTTCATCATGCTGTCCCCTTCACGACCTACTTTATTATGTGACAAATCTCCTTAGGATTGCACTCTTGAGTCCCTTTCTGCTTTTCTGCTCTGATATATTAGCCTATGCGTACCAAGTTATGTGTGTCCATATCTGTCTAACAAGGCGACAAGGTATTTCTTGTAAGAAATACTTCATAGTCATTCACATATTTATTATGCCTAGAAACACATAAGGAAATTGGTGATTATTAAATTTTAGGTTTGTCAGTAGAATGAGAAATAAATAAAAGGGGCGTTATTGGTGTTATATCCTGTCATTTTCCCACTGTATTTTGAGGTTGCTAAGTGTTCATGTCCAATATAGACTTATTTAGGACTCTTATTGTTAATCAGAGAGAAGTGCTGTAAATTTTTCCCTATTATGTCTTTGATAGTTTAACAGATCACAGTGTTTAATGAGTGAACTCCGTTGACTGTAATCATCATTTGTCTCCTAATCTCCTTGTCTTCCATATTCCTTCTCATTTTCATCTTCCTTGATTCTCTCTTCCTGCCCTGTTTCTGCCATGATACATCACTGCCATTTTTCAATGGCGGATAATCACGGTTCATACCACTGTGTACACTACAAGGCCATAATATTATATTTCATAAAGCTGTTTCAGAGTCCTTTTAGGACTTTGTAATGAAATGTAGCAAAAACAGAGTGTACAGTTGCAAATACCTGTTATTAACCTGGTAAGATGTTCACTCAGTGAAACTTAGATGAGAGATTATGAGTAAGACAGTCATCCAGTGGTTATTTCCCATTTTTTAGCTTTCTGTTTATTTATTTGTATCTTTCACATCATGCTTCATTATCTCAGAATTCACCCACATTAAAATCCCATTTCACTCTGAGTAAAGATGCTGCTAAAGCTTCTTCTTCTTAGTCTTTATTTTCTTTGTCAGTTCCAATAGCAGGGAAAATTCCAGTGGAAAATACAGACGCTCATAAAAAGAACTTACTTAGTTCTCTGCTCGCCAGCCATTTGGTTCAATTACAAAGCCTACTAGTTGGAAAGAGGAAAATGATGTTCTCTTACACAGTCGACTGGACAGTTTCCTGACCATGTTTTTTTTTTTTTTTTAAAGCTTGTAGGCTTGTAAGCGCTATAGTCTTTAAGAACTTGAAGGAGTAGGAGACAGCCAGAGACAGTGAGAGACAGTCAATGACTCCTAGGCAACAGTTCAGAACAGACAGAACAGGGTTATATGCAAACGAACTCAGAGAGACTCTACCAGCATCCACAAGATCACCACAACTTCAAGCCAGACAAAATGGCAGCACTGAGAAGGGGACGTTGACACAAAGTACCACTCTATCCAAGAAGCTCTTTTTAATTGATACCCACTGGGAGAAGGAAAACCAGTTTCCTCCAATGGACTGGCATTGCACTGCATAGATCAATCACACTCCAGGGCAGGGCCCAAGCTCCAGAGTCACTGGCCAGTAATAAAGTGAACTCTGCGTTTATTGTGTACATATTTTTCCTGTTTTGTTTGGTACTTTTTATCTTTTTGGGTTTTTTGTTTGATTAGTTTGCTAAATGATTGCTTTGAAAGAAAGAGAAATAGAGAGAGAACATGAATTTGAGTGGTTAGGAAGATCTGGGATGTGTTTGGGGGAGAATATGATATGATTTGGAGAAAATATAATAAAATAAATTTTGAAAATAATGGTTTAATTATTTTTTAAAATTATAATTACATTATCTCCTTCTTACTCTTTCCTCCCTCTAAACCCTCTTACATATATATATATCCCTTTTCCCTCTTTCAAATTCATGGCCTCTTTATTCATAAATTGTTGTTTTGTTTATTGTTATATGAGTCAGTGTGTATCCTAAATATATAAATATAGCCTGCTCAGTTTGTGTAATGTTACTGTATGTATATATGTTCAGGGATGACCATTTGTATTGGAAAATCAAAGGGTGTGCTCTTCTCTGGAGATTATTTCTCTAACTCCCAGCATTCCTTAGTTGCCTATAGCCCTTCGTGAAGATTTGAGGCCTGGTGGTCTTTCCCCCTTCCATCTTAGCATGTCCATTGGTGTCATTCTTGTTCAGAGCATGTTTCAGTAGGCACAGGAGTGAGACTTAATGGGTGTAGTTTATGACACTACTAGGAAACACAGTCTCACAGGAAGCCCCCTCTTTTTCTAGCTCTTACGATCTTTCCACCTTCTCTTCTGCAATGACTCCTGAATCTTAGGTATCATGTAAGCTAGTTCTCAGGGGGAAGATGAGTCAGCTCCAGCGCAGAGACTCTGGTCACTGTGTCTGAGGTGTATCGTGGTTTCCACAATAGCAATTTATCTTTCACTTCTGGGGAGCAACTAAGGGCAAGAACAATGGCATGCAGCGTTTAAGGAGTCATTCAGACAATCCTCACCAACAACTCAAAAGAGGGCAACTCATGTCAGGTGTGTTTTGTTAGATGATCTATGAGTCTTGGTTGAGGCAAGGATTCTCAACCCAGATGGGAACAATCCATATAAACTATATTTAAGTATTTTTAGGTAGGTAGGTAATTGTATGATTCCTTATGACTTTTGGAAATATCCTTATTCTTTTAAGCCTACTCCCTCATTTTTATTTATTTATCTTCCTCATCTATTCCTAGTTAGACCCCCCAGTTTTTATTTCCCCTTTAAATCACTTGTACCTTGTCCATTTGTCTCTCTATTGCTCACCACTTCATTAACCGTGCAACAGTTCCTTTTTACTTTCCAGTAATAATTTTTCTGCAATTACTCCAGGGAATATTCAGCCAGTATAAACAAAAGAGGAAATCATAGAGTAGATAGATCCCTTTGGGCCTAAATCTGAGGAACAAAGCAAGAGTCTTTTGTTCCAGGCAATGTGCTGTGACTACAGAATGTTCACTCTGGCAGCTACTCTTAGGTAGCTGCATCTACCCTAACTCTTCTGGTCTGCATGCTGGTGTGAGTGAGGATGTAAGACTAAGTGAAAATGCACCATTAACACTGACACTCAGTCGTGAGCACTGGAGGTGATCACTTTGAGCACTGCCTTTAAATCTGCCTTTCTGTGTTTGGGACGTGTATGATCCCCCTGCCCCACTAGTCTTTTTAGAGATGGATCATATCTTATTATTCATATAGAAAATATATTAAATGGATTTATTCCAAACATATCTGGCTTTGTCCTGGTTTCCTCTAAAGAAATGACATCTGTAAAGAGTTCTGTCTTGATTTGGTAGTTCTTTAATATGTCTTTGATTTTGAACATCATCTCACGATTGTGTTCTTTAAAGTGCTGTTAGTATTTCCTGTATTAGTTCTGTCTTCTTTGCTCTGTTGACAAGAATCTGTGATGTTCCTGTGATGTTTTTCAATGAGCCCAGAGGCCAAGATGTAACAAAGTTTCAATAAAAGACTCAAACTCTATGAAGTGGCATTTCAGTGGCACAGAGGACCTCTCATTTGAATTTTTCCCAGCACACCCATGCACTACCTCACACGCAATTTCTTGTTTCAAGACGGAGAAGCATCTCTAAAATGGAATCTATCTGTAACTTCTATTTTCATTAATTATGTCAGGAAGTAATTATGCCAAGACTCCAAATGAGTGAGGCAGATGTAACACAAGTATAAAATATAAGAAATTTAGTTCTTGTCATCCTGATCTTCACACTTTTTAATCTATGTTTATCCTCGTTATTCCCGTTAAGAACATTTGAAAATAATTTAAGCAACAGAAAAAAAAATTATGTTAAGTAACATGATGGCAAGGAGGGAAGACAAAATGACTAAGCACAACGTGGTACCCTGGATGAGATCCTGGAGCAGGCAGGGGACATTGGGTAAAAACTAGAGAAATCTGACTGACTGCAATGTTTTGGCTGTATATATTAATACAGAACACATGGACTTATTTTTACCTTAGAAACATGTATCATAGTTCAACAGACTGCTTTTAAATGTCACCTCAGGTATTCACAAAAGCTACTCTAAGGATCTGGGAAAAATCAACAAATAAATAAAAATTAAAAAAGAGCATTCTGCTTACTCTCAGAGATGTAGTGAGTGGTATGTTTTTATATTTGAAACTGCTATCTTTTCTTTGAATTTTCTAAATAACATCAATCACAGTTTTTAAAATAAAACCTATACTTAAATTATTTGTCTTCGGGTCAATATTGTTCCCTAGGTAGAACTTTCATCGCTAAATTAATAAATAGATAAATTAATTAAAGTCATTTCTATTTCTGACAATCCAAAGGTCTGAGGCACAGGAAATACATGACAGTATAATAGTAGAGAACCATACAGAAGAGTTGTAATCAGCAAAAGGCGGTGGTAGGCCACATTGTTCGTCCCTACTGATCCTCTCGCTCGGTAGTTCTCAACCTGTGGATCCTGACCCTTTTGGGGATCAAGCAATCCTTTCCCAGGGGTCACATACCAGACACCCTCCATAGCAGATATTTACATTATGAGTCACAACAACAGCATAAATTATACTTGTGAAGTAACAGCACAGTAATTTTATGATTGAGAGTCATCGCAACATGAGGAACTGTATTAAAGGGTCATGTAACATGACGGCTGACTTGTTGGGGTTTCTGTCCCGCCCAGTACCCCAACAAGCCAACAAGTCCCAAGGAAAATCACACGGAGTCTACATTAGGTTATAAACTGATTGGCCCATTAGGTCAGGCTTCTTATTAGTCCTTGTAACTTATATTAATCCATTATCATTATCTATGTTAGCCATAATGGCTCAGAACCTTTTCCAGCAGGGGCAGCTTACATGTTGCCTCTTCAGTGGTCTGCGCAGGAGTGGCAGAGGAACCTCCCTGCTTCCCAGAATTCTCCTGTTCTCATTGCATCACCTCTACTTCCTGTCTGGTTTTCCTGCCTATACTGCCTGCCTGGCCAATCAGCGTTTTATTAAAATATGATTGACAGAATACAGACAATTCTCCCACATCAGGGTCATAGCATTAGGAAGGTGGCGAAATACAATTCCAGCTAGTCACAACTGTGCTGAAGAGACTTTGTGGGCAAACTCCTAAGGACAACTACCCAGAAAGCCTTCCCTGTACCCTCGCCAGTGAGTCGGCTCTCTATAGTTTCTCTTAGGACTATAACTTCTATTTAAAATTATCTAGAGATTACCACATACACTCTAATTATTTATGCATATTTTGCCCTAAAGTATATGTTAAATGAGTGAAAATCAGCTAATGTGGTTGAGTACAGTAAGTAAATCAAAATTAGAATGCATCTGGCTGTCTTTGGCACCCGAAAGAAAATTAAAAGGCTGAGAAAATTGCTTGAAAAGCGTAAGAAAATTTGGGAAGCACAGAAAACATTAGTATCTAAGCAACCCAGGGAAAGTGATTTTTTAGTCTAGTGTGCTTAAATGAAAAAAAATAAGAAAGAGAAAAGAAAAAAGACAAAGGAGATACATACTTGAAGAGAAAAATTACTGGTAATTATAATTCACTTTAAGATAAATGAAGTTAAATCTTAGATCACCATGTCTGTCACTCAAACATTTATTAAGGTGCCTGTAAAGAGTAGAAACTACATAAGCCATAGCCCCTCTATTTAAGACATTTTCTCATTTATATAGACGATACAGAAGAAGATAAATATCTTTACCTAAGGTAGAAGAGCAAATCAAGTGTGAGGGTAGAGGGTCACCTTAAACAAGGAGTGACTTTTAAAGGAGTGACTGACACTCACCCTAAAGTCTTTATGGGAAAAGTCTTCATAAAAGAGAAGCAGCTAGCATTCTGTCAGAAATAAGTGGTGCCCAGGTATGAATGAATGAAGACCGGTATGACTGTGTGTCTATCTGTGTGTCCATGCAGGTATGTTTTCTTGTTTCCTCTGTAGGGTGCATTCTGCTTACTCTTTACTCAGGCTTAACTTGCTTTCTCCTTTGGAAAACAACAAGGAAGAAACTATTATAAAAGTTTGTGGGTTTTTTTTTTCAAACTCCACATTGGGATGGATTGATTAGTCAGTAGCAAGACAACGGAGGCAGTAAGGTCTAGGAGCAAAAGGCCCAGTAACAAGTCCCTGAGATCTCATGCTGAAAATTTTTTCTAGTACAGCAGCGCCCCTAGAACAAAGTCACAGACACACATGAATAGTAATTCATGGGGGTTGCCTACACTGCTGTAAGTCATTCCTTTCCAAATTAAGTCATACATTACAGTGCATCTTAAGTCAACCTAATTTTAGCATTCCATTGGTTTTCTTTTGGAACACTGTCTAATGCACCTTCTACGGACTGAGAGAGGCAGGGAAATGCAGGCCCATAATAGGAAAATAAGAAGAAAGAAATTCTAAAAATAATAGAACGTTATTAAAATGCATCCCCAAATTTTAATGACAAGACAGTAAGGACAGCCTATAAGACAACTGTGAATATCGAGCATTATTCCCCTCCTACCGTGTTGTACAACTTTTCTCCATCCTGAGCTCCAAGTTTCTCACATCTGTGTGTCATATAATTAAGCCTATGCTTGTATTACCTTTCCACTCGTCCTACCCTAATGTGGCCATTTGAAGAGTTTGGAATGAAAGAGTTATTAATCTTGCAAACAAAGAGATGAAAAACTCATTTCAAATTAAGTGTGAGGAAATGTGTGTAGAGGTGAACTTTTTCTAGGAAGATAAATTATTGTCTTTCATTGGAGTTTTGACTAAGTCTTTAATCTATTGCACATGTGTACATATTCATGTGAATGGCTTATTGATTGTTAATTAAAGACTCAGACAGATACCTATAAAATCATTGAACTTGGTAGATACCTTGTAACTCAAAACACAACAGATTCTACTATTTTTGAGTAAAAATAGCTTGGTTCTTATCATAAATCTTAAAGACATGGATTCTTATCAGTAAATATTTCACATAAAAATTAAGAATAGTGAAAATGACTAACTCGTGGGATTATGGTGATAAATTAGTTGTTCCTCATTGAAATGTCTTCTAAAATAAAGATGGCTAATAACAAACCTCAGAATGATAATCTCTACTGGAGCATCCTGAAATTGTTGTTTTGTATACTTTAGTAAATTTTTACATTGTTTCAACATGTTATTTTCAACTAAAAATATCCTGCAATCAAATGTTTTCAAAAATTCTCATCATCATATTTTCTATACAATTAACTGTAGCTATTTTATGTAAGTTGTTAATGACTAGATTTAATTTCTAAAATACTTTAATGGGAAGTTCAATGTGTTAAAAATATATACACTGTAAAGACATGAAGTGAAGGGGCATGGTCAATCGATAATTAACCAGGCCAACACAATACAAAAAGTTTAGCTTTTAATAATTGGGAAAAAGGGGAAAACTTACACGACCAGAGATCCCATGAACACCAGGTGAGCAGGGAACCAAAAGAAGAGGAAGTGGCAAGGCACTTTGATCTTTTATTTGTTTTGTGTGACCCCAGGGAGACACACCTTAAGCAGAATGTGATTGGCTGAGATTCACCATCATCTCCTCCTTTGTCTAAGCAAGACTGAACTAAACCCAATACAACTATATACAGTAGGAACAGATACCAAATATAAAATTACAAACAACAAACAGTATTAAGCAAGAAACATATAATAAATATTTTACTAAACATTCTCTTTCAAGGAGTCTAAATAATGTATTGAAATTGAGTTTAGCTAAATTATGAGGAGGGAAACTACAATTATCTAATCTTTAACTCCAACAAAGATCCGAGAAGGGAAATAATATTATTTGAACACAAACAAGAAATTTTCAAAAGGTGCAACAAATGACAGAGACAACTGACTATCTGGGCAATCATCCAAAGTCTCGTTTGTAATATTGAGTCAACCAATTTTGGCTAAGGCCTAGCATAATTAACATGCCATTTTTAAATGGCAAGGAACCTTTTAGAACTCTTTTACCTTGTCTTGGCAGGATAAGACAATCCTGTTTTTATCCATTTACGGATATTCTGTAATTCTGTCAATGGTCGAGGTATGGGCTTTTTCTTGGCCCAAAGGCCAGTTCTGCCAAGAAGAAGACAAGCTCCAAGTGGAGTGTCTTTGGTGCTCGTTCTCTCGGGAGTAGAGCAGTGATGCCAGGAGTGATTGTGTCTCGTTAGTACGGAACTCTAGATTAGATTAAAGGCCATTTTCTATAGCTCTTCGAAGAGGTTGAAAATTTTGCTATCTATATTAAATATGATCTCTATGCACCTAAATAACCTGATTAGCCTAAATATAAATATGACTATTGATTTATAATTCTCAATCCTGTCTAACTTGAAGACTAAGAGAATAAACAACTGTGCAACAAATGAGGACAATGACCTCCAAATGTAAACAATGTATATCATTACATAAACAATATATAAATATCTTAATCAGAGGTAGAAATGTACATTACAATATATTAAATATATGTATATATATCAATATAATACATATATAGCAATACAAATAGAGGTAGAAGCATACTCACATACAATAAATAGAGGTAGATGCCTACTCACATACAATATTCAATATATCAATATACAAGAATCAACACCAATACAATTTTCTAAAAACAATAACTCACAAATACCAACATATTATTATCCCATCACCAATTAATCTCTTTTTTTACAATAATAGTAATAAACAGCCCTGAGCCTATAAAATACCTCCCCCATTCCCTCAACCCTATATCAATTATAATCAACCCCTAAATGATGTCCCTAAACCTGAGGGCAAACTTTGCTGGGAGAGGGGGCATCGTGCTCTAAAATTTCTTTCAGCTGTCATGGGGGCAACGTCTTTTTAGGGAGTCCTGTGAAAGTAAATGATGGTAAAATTCCAATATTAACATTTAGTGTGAGAAAGTTGTAAATAATCTCTGAGTGTTTTGAGAAGGTCTGGCCAGAGTGTTGTCAAAAATTGTGCACCATTCGGAACTGTCTTGTGCAGCTGGTACCAAAAAACAGGTCTAAAAGTAGCACTATCAACATTATGACGTCATAGTAACCAGGTGGAGTTGATGTTGTGGAGCCCCATGTTGGGCGCCAAATGAAGGGGCGTGGTTGATTGATAATTAACCAGGCCAACTCAATACAAAAAGATTTAGCTTTTAATAATTGGGAAAAAGGGGAAAACTTACACGACCAGAGATCCCACAAACACCAGGTAAGCAGGGAACCAAAAAGAGAGGACGTGGCAAGGCACTTCAATCTTTTATTTGTTTTGTGTGGCCCCAGGGGGACACATCTTAAGCAGAATGTGATTGGCTGAGATTCCACATCAATGAAATCACTTGAATTTCCTGATTTTACACACACACACACACACACACACACACGAAATCCAAAATCCACACTTGGAAGTAATATGGATTTTTATATCTAACAATATCATTATTATTAGTAATGAAAACAACATGCTTGTTCTTTATAGGTGTTTTCTGGATGCCATATCCCTTTTCTCAACTATTATACCACAGTTTTAGGAATTTGAAAACAAGGTTTGAGTGTATCAACTCAATGTACACTAGAGATAATACTGCCATTATGAGGAATTATTTTTTTGAAATTTATGGTTGTGTAATTTTTCAACAATTTGCCAAACTTCTTCATTTTATTCAACTACGTATATTTGGATGTAGTTTAACTCTTATAAAAGAGGTAGTAAAGGAGACAGGGGATGGACAGAGGTCAAGGAAATTAATTAGGTAGATCCCTATATCAAGATTTTTTTTAACTCTTTCCCAACAGTGGAAAAAAGCTCTTTGGTTACTGCAGATGCTCTACCAGAGTAAAAGGCATGGACTCTTCTCAAAAGACGATCTTCAACCTTGATCAACTAATGTCAACTCCCCTATCCAGAAGAAAGCTGGCAGCAGTTTTTAGAGCTTTGTCTAAGTCACATATGCCTTTGCCTTCATCTCCCTTCCCATTTATCCCATTCCACTAGTGTAGTCAACCCTTTCATTACATCACTGCTACAAGAACCATCACATCAGGGGAGCCTGTTCACGTGATATGGTATCCATAAAACTTCCTGTAAAGGACAAACATGTTGTTTTCATTACTAATAATACTGTTATTGTTAGATATAAAAAACCTTATTACTTCCAAGTGTGGATTTTGGATTTTGTGTGTGTGTGTGTGTGTGTGTGTGTGTGTGTGTGTGTGTGTGTATGTGTGTGTGTAAAATCAGAAAATTCAGGTGACTTCTTTTCTTCAAATTAATACAATTATCTTTATAGTTTATATATTAACAATTTAATCAAACCATAGGCAACATTTTGATCTAGAAAACAAGACCCCAGAAAACCCTTATGTACTCAAAAATGTATGGCAAACTTTCATTTGATAATTGAACAAAAGGCTCATGAATCAGTATCTTCAGTTCTGTTCCAACTGTTGACTTCATTTGCTCTTAAGCCTATTACCTAATCAAATTTGCCCAATATTTTGTAAGATGAACTCTGGCCTTTGTTTCAAAAGATAAACACATTTCAAACAATGACAAACTGATTAAGTCACTATGCTGGCAAGTGTCATATTATGCTTTAAGATGAATCATGATTCATGAATAATTAAATAAATTTTCAAGATTACATTACCCTGAAGAACTGAGAATTTTATCTGATTTATCACATTGATTCAGATGAAAAAGTTTTAGACATGAATTGGCCAGTTTCTTCAACTCCGAAGTTAGGAGCAAGAGTTTAATTTCGTAATTTTTTATCTGATGCTTTCCTACAAAGTTGATGAAGAAAACATTGCTAACTATATTGCCAAGCATGTCTTTGTCTTTCAAACAAGGTGTCCACTTACAATTTGTATTTCAATCTATGTTGAATGTGATGCTTTCCCTTCTCATGTAATGATATTCATCTGGAGTTCAGATAACATATACAGGGCAGGGCAAATAATTTTATTATCAAGTCATTCTGAAGATCACTCTGAAAGAACTTGTAAGTTCCATGCTCTGTAATTGGTCAAATGCACAGGATGAAAAGAAAATCTTCAAGGCAGAAGCCAGGCTACCCAGAAGGGCTTCTTCTACTATCTTAGCTGTGCTGTTACAGAAGTTTAGATATATGATTGTGAGTTTACTCACTGTGAGCTATGTTAAACTCTGTCTGAAATACTTTATTTAACTTTCACAAGACAAGGAAATATATTGCTGCTACTTCAGAAATCGGTAGATGGAGTTTCATTTTTCCCAAGGTCTCATAAAAGATAAATAATAATGGTGGAATTTCAACTCCATAATGTGTGTCCATAATTTATGTTCTTCTATGTGTCGATATTCTGGTACGAGAAGAGAAACGAAATGTTGCAATGGAAGAGAGGGTTTCTGATTCACACTAGCACTTGTCAATGTCAGGCTAGATGCATCTTCCACCCTGTTACAATAATTCAGGTAGATGACATGACATTAACAATGTACAAATAACTTTCAAGTTTCGGTTTTTCTCTATCCATTCTATTACATCTAGTCTAATACAAAACATCGCTGGTAGATTAGGTATTTGTGAGAATTCTAACAGATTTCATATTTTCATTCTCTTTTTAAGTGTATCATTACCCTGCTGTCATTATACATCATCAAAGGTTCAATTGCTCTACAGTCAGATGTTTTTGGTACTCACTTGCCTTTTAAAGGATGATAAAAGTACCCACTGACTTTCTGGAATATCTGTAACTCTTCATATTATAGTTTGATGACACTGCATGTCTACTTGACTACAGAGACAATTATCTCCCTTTTTCCTTTTTGTTTTTGTTTTTAACTTTGTTACATGTGTATTCTAGCAAAAGGGAGACTAATAAAAAGATGACTGATAGACAAAAACCTTTATGTAGGAAGCCAAAAAACAACCTAGGAGGAAAGGAATAAAATGGACAAATTACTATTGGACACTCAGTAGAACAGAGGCTGCTTTTTTTTTTTTTTGACATTTCAAAGTAACGAAACTTAAGGTCCAGGGCAAGAGTGACAGGAGAAAATACAGAATACAAGTTTATCAAGAGTGAGGGTATTCTGGAAAAGTAGCGCAGATGCAACAGCACACACCAGTTTGTTACTAGAGAAACCTGATTTGCATACACAAGTCTTTTTTGCTGCAAGCAACCTGATACCATGGGGATACTGCCTGTGTCTGTAAGTGAAAGAGCTGTTCTTATGAATGAGTTTAGGCATCCTGTGTCTATACCTGTTTTATCAGAGAGATGCAGGAAATCACATCATAAACCCCTGAGTAGGGAAGTCTCCTGTCTCCTTCATTCTAAGATGAAGTTGGATTAGGAACTACATCATGATGCCAACAGGACAGTATTGACAAAGGAAGGGAATATCTCAGAAGAGATAGGTAGGTTAGGGAGTTCAGAGTTGATTTTTCTATGGGGTAAATATGATTTTGCTTATGATACAAATATGTCTTTATTGTGCTCTCGTTGATGCATCACAAGATTTCAGTTACACCACTGGAACAGTACCAGATTTTCGACAAGAATGACAATGGAGATGCAGTCTTGAAGAGGGCAAAATATCCTCAAGAAGACTTTGGATGTGGAGCCTGAAGATTTGGGGTTGTCTAAGTTGTAAACCCATACCCATCACGCTATCAATACCTAAGAATAGATGAGAGCTGCTCCAACCAGCATACAACCATGGCCTCTGTAAGGACGGCCACACGAAAACTAGTACAGCTTAAAATGCTACCAAAATACACATAGAAGGGAAGGTTCGTTTTCATTAAATCCTAGCAGCAGCATTTTTAAATTCCTGTAGTGATTGTTTGACGACAGGCTTAAATTTTCTTTCTACCTAACCAGTGACTCTTTCAAGGATGAAATCACCTGCAACATTTCATGGAAGAAAATTTAATTCATAATAACTATACTTTTTTATTATTTAACTCATGAAATGGAGACATTGTTTTAAGGAATCAGGTTTCATCAAAGCAAAGGCAGAATGGCAATAAGTTTATTTAACAAGAAACCTGTTTATTATAGAAGAAAATAAAGTTCGGTGGTTGTCCTGACCTGTGCAATCTACTGGAGTTCCCAGCTTGCCTTAAGAGAATTCCATTAAGGGCCTCGTGCTCCACTGAACGGCAAAATTCCAAAGGTTGCTTTAGACTAATACATCCAATCCAATTGAACTGCACATAGCTTTCCACAGAAACAAATCTGGCAAACCCACTGTGTCTTGAGAACATGTAACAGGCCAAAAACCTGGGAAGATATCCAATCAATCAGTTAAAGGACATTTCTGCATTTACATAGTAAAGACATTTAAAGAAAAGAATTCAACGAATCGCCGAGTTATCTATCACTGTGTGAGAAATATCTGTATGGATTAAACATCTCAAATTTCAGTGCCATTTTCTTTGCATACTCTAACAATTGAAAATATGCCCATGACTCTTCCAACTTAAATGTTCCATCCATAAGGGAGAAAATACAACCATTGTGAGTTCTAAATGCCTTAAATGTATGGGTCTCTCCTGTTTCCAGTGTGAAATGAAGTCGTTGACATTGGAGCCATGCTCCAACAGGCTGCATAAAGAATAACCTCACATACTTTTTATCTCATCTTACACATTGGGTTTTCTGCTTTTCAGGCATATTTTTTCCTTTGTCTTCTCAGTGTCTAATCCTAACTGTAAACATCCCTTTAGGGTTTGACCCCAACAGATCCTTATATTTCTTCCGGTGATGTCTTTGGTCTTGTCATTCATGATCATGAAACAAATTTGACATGTCATATCTTCTAGGAGCGCTTTCCATTTCTTCTTCAATTAGATAAAATTTTCTCTCTTCTTTGACTCCCTTTTTTTTCTGTTGTCCTAATTATGCCACTTATTTTATTTGCCTTTGGTCATAGTAACTGAAGTACTTGACAGATGCATTTAAGTCAAGAGGGTCTGCTGTTAGCTGTCAGAAAAAACTCTATCCACTCATCCAAAGTAATAATCTATATTGTTTTGTAAATCTTAAACAAAGATCAAGTTTTTAAATTGAGGAATCCTTAAAAACCAGAAAAACAAAACTTACACTGTCCTAAAAAGATCACCAAATGAGAATTAAGTAGAAACTAAAGTTGCCTCTTTACAACTCAATATTTATTCTTGATTATCAGCTTCTCAGTTTCCAGTTTCAAATTTTCTCACCTTCTGCTTACTATTAGCTAATAATAATTCTCCTCGTACTGAGAAGACAAAAGCAATCCACAGAGAATTTCCACAGGGTGTTGAAACCAGATCTAAAAGACTACCCACCTATGAGTACATCTCAGCCTCTACCCAAGTGCTTCCACGCAGAAACAACTCCACAATGCTGCAGTGGACCTTACAACCGTGTGTCATCTCGGATATTGTCGAGGTCATAATCCACACACCCTGTAGAATCACCAGTTCCTCACTTCCCAACCTCTCCTGCACATCATGGATGAATGTGATGAAATATCTCCTGTTTTAAAGATGAGTACAATCAAAAGAAAGCCCTCTAATACACACAGCAATTGATTCACACCATCAAACAGGCCAAGAACTGAGAACCACAAATAGGTAGAGAACTAATTTGGAGTCAAAGTCCAAGACTTTGAAATGCTGCAGACACTGTTCCCAGTCTAAGACTGAAGATCTGGGACCTCAGATGGAAAAGACCAGGAAAGGAGGTCAGGTGCATTTACTATAAAAATTTCTAATGTCCAAAGGCCTGAAACAGGTAGCTATAGTGTCCAAGAGAAGCAGTAGCCTGGTTCTCCAGTTCAGAAATAGAAAGCAAATTCACCCTGCTGCTTTGTTCAGCAGAAGCCTTCAAATTAGCTCGTACACATCGGCAAGAGAAAGAGTCTCCACTCATTCTTCTGACTTAAATGCCCAGCAACTCGGAGTCACTATCTCATGATGTCCCAGGTACATATGTAAATGTTGCTGTATCGGCCATTTGGCATCCCTTAGTCTAGTCAAGATTCCACACAAAATTAGCCATTGCAGCGCTCTCCCTTGTTTCTCCTTTTCACTTTAAAAATAAATTTATTCTAAAATGTTTTCTCCATGTCTTAGTCCCACCAATTCACTTTATTTCAGCTTTGCCCTGGATCACACAGACACAGCTTACCTTAGGGTGACAAATAGGCCATTTTGTTAAATCTAATCGTTGAATGCAATCCTCATAATTTTTGAACATATGCACTATGTTTGCACAGTTACAGCATGCACCACTGGGTTCCAGAACTCACTTATGAACTGGAATAAGGCTGGTTCCTTGAAGGCTGGCATTCTGAAGGGAGTAGCTCTAAGAACAATCCCAAGGAAATGATCTGCAAGAGCTTCATATAGACAGCTCAGAAGCCTCTCAGCCATGAAGAAGAAGAGCAGACTGAATAGGCTCTGGGCTGAGATAGGTTGTTCCTCTCCATTCAGCTCCAGTAGCAGAAACGGCAGACACTAACCTTGACTCCCTAAGGGGAAGCCGACTTTCATCCCACCCAAATTGCCCACTTTAAAATTCTCAGAGCTCTCAAAATAGTCCTCAGAGAAAAGAAATCAAAGTCATTCTTTTCTTTATTTGTTGATGACAAGAGCTGGGCGTGAGCGCTCTCCTGACCACACACAACTTGAAGCTTAGATCTCCAGACTCAAGCCCTACAGCTCTCCCAGTGTGTGAAGTCTGTCTCCCTAGCAGCTGTGTTCTCCTGAGATTCTTTTTTTCTTTATATGATTTTGCTTAGTAATGTTTTATGTAAATGTTGCATCCATATGTACCATGATATCTGTACTGAGTTCTTCATTTGTACATCATCTTTATCAGTGTTTGATATTAAAGATAAATACAAATAATGAACAAATTTGGCATTTCCTGTCGGTGACGTCAAGAGCAAGTCAGAATTGATACTAATAATTCGATGATTGTTTCCTCAGACTGTTCCACTGAAAGTCCCAGCCATATTAACATGTACTTTAAACCATTTTTCTTTTTCTCAACCAGTTTTCTCAAGGCGTACAAACTTCCCTCAGCTTCCTATGAAGTTATGAGACCAGACTCATGCATACTCCTGGAACCAGATTCTTCGGCACCCAGTTTTTCCATTCCCTTTTCTTCTTTGAAATGCTCAGAGTTATAAACACGACCCTCAGGACGATATGTTTTAAAGAATTAAGTAATGAAAATTTCATGACAACTCTTGCTTTTGTACTTTCAGACTTCCAAGTATCTCCAATTCGGGAACCAATAGCTCAACAACAAACTCCATGTTTAGCTTGTTTTTTAATGTATTTATACTGGGAAAAGTAAGTAGCTGAAAATATTGGTTATTGGCTCTTGTAGACTATAACGCAGAATGGACCAGTGGTCTTTTCAGGGAAGAAATACTGCCCTCAATTGTGTAAAAATATACTTCACTAGCCCATGGACCACTGAATCAGAAAAATCAATTTTATTTTTTTATTATTATTATTATTTATTTATTATGTATACAATATTCTTTCTGCATGTGTGCCTGCAGGCCAGAAGAGGGCACCAGACCTCATTACAGATGGTTGTGAGCCACCATGTGGTTGCCGGGAATTGAACTCAGGACCTTTGGAAGAGCAGGCAATGCTCTTAACCACTGAGCCATCTCTCCAGCCCAAAAAATCAATTTTATAAAATACTTTGCACATTTGAAATGACTCATACTTTATAATACACAGCAACCTAATCATCCCAATGAGAAGAAATTTTGGGTATAATTAAAAACACCATTTCCCCAGTATTCTCTTGTGTGTCTTCACACAGACAGATAGAACCACACAAGAAAAAAATTGCAGTTTGAAATTTTTGTGCAAATAAAATGGAAAGTATTTAATATGGAGGCATTTGGAATTGCTCTCCAAAGACTTATTGGATCATTAAATACAATCCAAGTGTAATTTACTTTAGGACTTGCTAAAAAAAATGTTAACCACTCAGGGTATTATATCTATGCATGTCTTCAATCACATTCCTATCTTATTTTATATTAGAATAAAACTCCATCCATGAGATGGAGAAAAATACATGAATTTTTCATAAATATTCTGAGTTCAATTTTAGTGCATATTAATGCAAATATATATTTCCTGGCATTGAGGGATGTTCATCTCCTTGCTTTGCAATGCTTCTGAGATAGTAGCTAAGACCGCTGAGGAATTGATTACCTATTTAGAAGAAAGTGATTTAGGAATATATGCTCAATAATTTCCTTATTGTGATGAAATGAGAACATGCATTCTTTTTAAAGTTTGAGAGTTTCATATATACATTTGGTGTTTCAGAAAAAATTTCTCTGTGTAGCTCTGACTGTCCTGAAATTCAGTCTGTAGACTAGACTGGCTTCAAGCTCACAGAAGATTCACCTGCCCCTGCTTTCCATGTGCTGGAATTAAACACATGTGCCACCACCTCCCGGTGAGTTGTCATTATTTATATAACAAATTTTACTCGTTTTCAAATACCTTCCTTACACACTTGCTCTTTTGATGGAACTCTTCTTCATAAGTCTCCCTTCTACTGACAGCCGAGTTGTCAGCTCTCAACCGTCAGCTGCATCACTCACTCCTCCCAGGCTCAAGGAGCATCATGGGAAAGAGGGCAAGAAGAGAGTAACAGTTGAATATTGGGGAGTAAAAATGATATCCTCGGAGCATAACATAGCCAAGGCTCACATACACTCACTGCTTTGATTAGCTGCACAAGACCTGCGTGAGACTATACTTAAAGAAGTGTTCCTGAGCTGTTGAGATAACTTAGTGGGTATATGCCCTTGCTGTGTAAGCTTGAGAATCTGAGTTGTGTCCCTGGAGCTCCACACAGTTATTCTCTGACCTCCACATGCATACTGTTAACACACACACACACACACACACACACACACACACACACACACACAAAATAAAGAGAATTTTAAAAGTATAACAGTATTTTGTCTTTTATTGGACTTGTTTTCGGTATTATAGATGCAATAGGAAATCAGAATTACCTTAATCTGCTCTATACAAAGAACAAAATGGAGGACACGAGTGTAAATGAGAATTACTGGGCAGAAAATATGTCTGCAAAGACTTCTTGGTTAACAAGAACTTCAGTGATGCAGAGAAGTTGGAACGCTGCAGATCTAGAGCCGGATTGCAGTTTATTTGGGGTTATCTTTAGCTCCCTAAGTGTTCATTTCTGCCAATGTGTCAGAGCTAACATCCTATGACTAACAGATAAAGCCTTTTGGAATCTATTAAGAAACCCAAGGTCCATCAATCAAAAGACTGATCAAAAAATGTTCTCAGATAGCATCTAACCCCAGAGTAGCGCTCTCCCTGTCTATAACTTGCCTTCAATGTACTTACCAAGATATTTGAAAAGTCTCTTAATTTCTTCCTTTCTTTGTTCTGTTGATATACAAAGTTAATGAAGCATGGAATGTGGGGAAGCTTAAATCAGTGCTCTAGGTCATGGTAATTCATATTTGAGTCCAGAACAAACTACCTCATATCCCTTTGGAGGTGAGAGTGGTTTTTTACACTGACATGAGTTAGTAAGAATTCAGTTGGCAGCAAACTAAATTAGGCAAGGTACTGACTGAACTGAATTGATGAGTAAGAGGGATATGAGAGTGAGCCAGAGACACAACAAATGCATTGATAAATGGCTAGGAAAACGGGACCCAAGCATCAGGATGGGGTTACATGGTCAGAAAAAAATGGAGAATTCTAGAGGAAAAAGAAGAAAACCTAACCTAAGGACATTAAGAGCTAGCTGAATACACATTTCTCTGCATTAATTCATATACAGAGCAAGCATATTAATAGGTGTGACATGAGAAAAAGCAGAAATCTTTCCATTAAGGTGACATTAGCTAATGGTGGTGAGGCACACAGGTAGGTCCTGTGCTTTTGACAATGGTCTTTATGCTTCTTCCTGAATTCCTGTTTTGAAGAGCTAGTTTATTGCATGGAGGAAAGCACCAAAGTAGTGAAATATATCACAAAGAAATCCTGCAGTGGAAGATGGCTCTGGTGGTAGGTAAATGCTTACTTTACGTGGGCAATGAATGAACGATTTTTAAGTGAATTCTCCATAAGTCTCCAGAAAGTTTCCAATTGAACTGAATCCGGTCAGGAAGTAATTGCTGAGCAAGTGATGCACTGTTTACTGGCTTGACCCTTTTTCCTAATTTCACATCTATTTCACGTCACTTGGAACTCTAAGGTGAATGCCCCCAAATAAGCATCAGTACTTGAGTTATTGTTTGGTTTGAGAAAATTTAAGTGAGAGATTGCTTAGTAAAAAAAAAAAAAATTAAAGCAAGGTAATAGATATTCGTACCAATTACAATGTTTAACATAATTACTATTCTAACATAGTGATTAACTTGATCGTTGCCTATTCAAACCAGTTGCATTTTTCTAATGTTTTTGCTGTATGTCCACCAAAAATAAAAACTTGTTCTTGAAGGTATTTTTAGGATTTGAGATGAGGATGAATCAAATAAATAAATGATTGAAGTTGTACTTTCTAGCATTTTAGATTTGTTCCCATAAAGACATAAATGTTCACACAGGATTAATGAAGAGGTAAAAAAAACTCCATTATTTGGTAAGTAGTAAAGTGTTGTCTCATGAATTTAATGCAGGCCTGAAAAAGCTCAGAAAAGAAATGACCAAAACAAAAGAAAAAAAACACCTCATCGAAGAATTTCTGAAATTAAACATTCTTATTGGGTTTACATGTTTAAAAAATGTAAAAAAATTATATAATGAAAGCTAAAATAAAATGTGATGATTTTTTTATAAAAAATCTATTCAATAGCCATTTTATTTGTTTCTAAAGTTGTATCTTCTAGAAAGGCAAAGTCAACTCTAATCTCATCAAAATTTTTTGTTTAGTAATACCTGTTTATACGAAGAGTTTATAAAGTATATAAGTTTGAACCATAATCTGTTCTGTTTCTTGTCACAACTAAGACTTTGATTACCTAAATTTATAAAGTTGTTTAGCCACACAGGATAGGATTGATTATGTTGTCGACACTTACAGAATAAGATTTAAACCCTCCAATAGCTCATAATTTTGTCTTTATTGGTTTCATTAAAGTTCCCACTGCCATGTGTAAATTATTTGACACAGCACAACTCTAGAACACAGTCTTTCTCTGTGCTGATTTACTGCCAGAAAATTCTGAAGGGATTCTTGTAGGAGCACAGAAAGTTCAAAGAAGATGTATGAGAACTAATTGAAAAATGTGCTCTTTTAGCGTATTACAATCATGGTCTTTCCGTGTATTACAATTCCACCGTTCATAATCCATCTTTATCTTCTATGCATCCAACATCTTAAATCCTCTCCAGAAATTAAGAGCCAAGATGTGTTAAACCAGGACATTTCTAAGATTATGAGAAAATAAGTATTTTAAATTTACTGATTAGCCAGGCGGTGGTGGCGCACGCCTTTAATCCCAGCATTCGGGAGGCAGAGGCAGGCGAATCCCTATGAGTTCGAGGCCAGCCTGGTCTACAAGAGCTAGTTCCAGGACAGGCACCAAAAACTACAGAGAAACCCTGTCTCGAAAAAATAAATAAATAAAATAAAATAAAATAAATTTACTGATTTACTGATGAGTAAGTATACTCACAGACATTAATAGATGATGTTTTGTAATTAAATGATCTACTTTTCCTGTATGTCTTTTCATTTGTCAGATGCCAATTCATGATTTATTCTTAATACACTTTTTTAAAACCATTAAAGATAATTTGTCCTCTTATAGAATCAGCTTAAAAATAATTATAATAAAAAATGAGGTAAGAATGCACATTGTGAAATTGGAAACTTAGTATGTGAGACAAAATAAATATCCCAACTGAGATGATGCAAAAAAATGGGAAACAGATGAAAATAACATTTTGACCTTTCAAAACAATGATGTTTTTATTCTCAATATCATTTTACAGAGGGTGTACCATTTTCAGGAAACTATTTTTGCATATGCAAGATTGACTAAGAACATTTGCCTTCTGTTTCTCATAAAATCTCCTTCTCAAATGAGTAATTTACAAATGGAATATGTTGGTGCTTCAGAGTGGATAAGTTGCTTATTCCCTTACAAATGAACACTGGGTCAAAAAGTCTTAAAGATTCTACGCAATATCAGCATAAATTTTGTGTTATATTATATTCGTTTGCATTTCTATTTCAATAGACTAAAATTGACAGTGTACAGTGATACTCACAATGATCTTGATGTCAGCTGGGCAGTGGTGGCACACACCTTTAATTCCAGCATTTGGGAGGCAGAGGCAGGCAGATCTCTGTGAGTTTGAGGCCAGCCTGTTCTATAAAAGCTAGTTCCAGGACAGGCTCCAAAGCTACAGAGAAGCCCTATCTCAAAAAATGCAAAAATAAAAGCAAAAAAATGATCTTGATGTCATTCTTTTTCATTTTTTTTTCATTTTTTGAGATTACAGCATAATTATATCATTTCCCCTTTTCCCTTTCCTCCTTTCCAACTTTCCCATAGACCAATCTTTGCTCTCTCTCAAATTCATGGCCTCCTTTACTCCACAAACATTTTTTAAAGTATACTTCACTCCAGGTACACATTATTTTTAAGGCTCTGTGACTACTAGAAAGAACTAAGTGAACATAATGTCAGTGAGGTGTGTGTGTGTGTGTGTGTGTGTGTGTGCGTGTGCGTGTGCGTGTGTGTGTGTGTGTGTGTGTAAATTCACCTGGATATCTATATTACAGTGATCAATTCAAAGCAAGAAAAGGAAGCTTAGGGAAATCTGGACAGGGAGCAGAATGAACTTCCAATAAGATATAATATATTTGGTAAAATAATATCCTGTAAAATAATTTTAAAATTATTTGCAAAAATAATCTTGTTCATTTTATTCTAAAAAATTTAACATCTCTATGTTTCTATATGCTGTCACTTTGGGGTTTTGATTTTTATTAAAAGATGTATTTGTACAATATATTTTGATTATATACTTTCACCTTCAACAATTCATCCAGGTCTTTCCTACTCACATAACTTCGTGTTCTTTCTTTCTCAAAAAAATAAATAAATAAATAAAATCAAAACAGGCAAACCAGAAGTCATGTAACTGGAGATTACAATCCTCTTCCTATGCTAAACTGGTACCTAATCCGTGAGCGGAAGAATCTGATAAAGATGTACTACTTAGTAGAGCTGAGGGCTCCAAAGTCTCTACTCTCTGTACACCATTCACTGTGGGTCTCTGGGGTATTTACCCTCTACTGAAAGAAGAATCTTCTCTCGTGAGGGTTGGGCGGTTGATTAACCTTTCAACATAACATTATGCCATTAGGAGTCATGTTATTCCTATGTTCCTTTATCAGAGGAACAGTTGTAGGTTTTCTCCTAGAGCCCATGACCTATCTACTCTTAGGTCTCAGCCACTTTAGCAATGTCAGGTATGGTGGGTTCCGTCTCTTGGAGTGGGCCTTAAATCTAATCAAAAAATGATTGGTTACTCCCCTAATACTTATGATACTGTTGCACCAGCAAATCTTACAGGAAGATTGTCTTTGTGTGTCAAAGGATTTGTAGAGGGGTGATGCTGAAGATTTCTTTACACCTCCAGGAGGATGCAAAGTACTTTCCATCACCATAAACACTAGTCAGGAAGAACAATGCAACTCTTCTATAATTGGGCATCCACTCATTTCTCCATATTCATTGATGTAAGTAGATTGTGTCTTCTGCAACAGGGCCTCGCAACCAGGCTATAGAGGGTTAGTAAGGTCCTTGGCAAAAACCTATGATGTTTTGTGCGAGGGTGGCTATGGGACCAACAATTTGGCCAACAATTCAGTAAAATATAATCCATTCCTGGTACTGAAGGTTTTACTTGCTAGCATAAGGTGTCTACTTAGAGCATTATCTCCTTCATTATATAGTATCTACACTTAAATTCCTTTTATTCATGTATATTTACAAAGATTACACTGTACTAATTTCATATGGATTTTCAAAAACTCTTTAGTTTTAGCTTTTGCATATTTTTATAATTAATTTATTTTTTACTAATGAAACAAATTGCATCTAATTCTAAACAGCTATTACTCAATTGCATATATTAAATAAGTGATCATTTGTTTACTGACCTGAAAGGCTTCCTATTATATGCTGGATTCCAAAGTGCAGGTATATGTAACTATAAATAGTGTTTCATTTCCAAGACAATTTTCATACCATAATACACTCCTCTAGTAGCTGTAACTTTATATCATAATTTAATTCCCGGTAGGAAAATATCAACCAGACTCATGAATGTTGACTACTGCTTTTCTTTAAAATGAACTTACCTATCAGACTTTTAGATTCACAAACTATCCTTTAAGGACTGATAATGTACTGTTACACTATCTGTAAACACTCACCTGAAAGTAAATATAGATGATTATGTCTTGTGTCTCTATATTTGGGGGAGGAATCAAATTCATATTTTCACATATATTTCTTCATTCCCAAACTTGTTGGTTTTGTGAAAAACCATATGGATCTTCCTATGGTTATGAAATAATGAAACAACAACAACACACATGTGAAAATAGATAATGAATATCACTCTAGTTTTCACCTAATCAGAAAGCATCTAAAATATGTACTTTTTATGTATAAGGCAGTTTTTAGTGCTTCAGAATTATTATGTACTCTTTTAAATCTGAATTTCATACTGATCCTGTAGCAGAAGATACAATGGAGGGGTAAGTATATTCCTGACCCGCCACACAAGCCCGGTAAGGGAACACACAATTTTCCTGCCAACCTTATCTCCCTGGGTATTTCAAAGGGGCGGCTTCCCCAGCTAAACCCTCTCTCCTCCTACCACATTAACGCTTTCAGCCAGGAACCCCTACCCTTCCTCTCTCCCTTTTTCGGGGCTTAAAATCCTCCAACTCAGCCTGTGTGGGCACTGGCGGGACGGGGCAGTGAGTGCAAATGGGAGGTAGTTCCTTTGTTTTAATAGCCTGCCTGCAGCAAAGTAGGACTGCAGACAGGGAGATTTCTGACCAGCAAGTGGCACTAATCCTGTAGCAGAAGACCCAGAGGAGGGAAGAGTCATTGGAGAGCATCTGAAGGAAGAGATGGGCAGGCGCCAAGGCAAGAATTCATCTAACAATCTGAAAAACAACATGAGAACACCAGATCTCAGCAATCTTATGACAGAAGGACTTGAACACCCTATTCTGGAAGAAGTGGAAAACAGTGTCATTATGAAAGCAATAGAGTCTCTTAAACAGGGTATGAATAATTCACTTAAAGAAATAGAAGAGAAATATAACAAAAAGATGGAAGAAATGAGTAAAGAAATGGAAGACAAATATAACAAAAAGTTTGAAGACATGAGTAAATTCGTAAAGGATACCCTGGGAAACCAAGAAAAAACAATCAAACAGGTAATGGAATCAGTTCAAGAATTGAAAACTAAAATGGAGGCAGTGAAGAAAACACAAACTAAGGGCCGGCTGGATATGGAAAATCTAGGTAAACAAACAGAAACTTCAGGAACAAGCATAACCAATAGAATACAAGAGATAGAAGAACGAATCTCAGATTATGAAGACACCATGGAGAAAATAAATGCTCTGACCAAAGAAAACAGCAAATCCAACAAATTCTCATCACAAAACATTCAGGAAATCTGGGACATAATAAAAAAACCAAATCTAAGAATAATAGGGGTAGAAGAAGGAGAAGAATTGCAGATCAAATGTCCAGAAAATATATTCAACAAAATGATAGAAGAAAACTTTCCCAACCTAAAGAATGATATTCATATGAAGGTTCAAGAAGCATACAGAACACCAAATAGACTGGATCAGAAAAAAACATCCCCTTACCATTTAATAATCAAAACACAAAGTATTCAGATTAAAGAAAGGATATTAAGAGCTGCAAAGGGAAAAGGTCAAGTAACTTATAAAGATAAACCTATCAGACTTACACCAGACTTCTCTATGGAAACCATGAAAGCCAGAAGGTCTTTTATAGAGGTACTGTAGAAACCAAGAGACCATGGATGCAAGCCCAGACTACTATACCCAGCCAAGCTATTATTCACTATCAATGGAGAAAACAAAATATTCCAGGATAAAAACAAATTTAAACAATACGTAGCTACAAATCCAGCCTTACAGAGAGTATTAGAAGGAAAATCACAGCCCAAGGAATCCAACATTGCCAACACTGACTACAATAACTCAGACATCTAGCGACCCTTTACAAGCACAACTCAAAGAAGGAAAACACATACACGCTACTACCCAAAAAAATGATCGGAGTCAACAACCACTGGTCATTAATATCAATGGACTCAATTCACCTATAAAAAGGCACAGACTTAGAGATTGGATACGAAAACAGGATCCAACATTATGCTGTTTACAAGAAACACACCTCAACCACAAAGACAGACACCTACTCAGAGTAAAGGGTTGGGAAAAGGTTTTCCAAGCAAATGGACCTAAGAAACAAGCGGGTATGACCATTCTAATATCTAACAAAATCGACTTCAAACTAAAATCAATCAGAAGAAATGGAGATGGACATTTCATACTCATAACAGGAACAATTCATCAGGACGAAGTCTCAATCCTGAATATCTATGCCCCCTAATATAAAGGCACCCACATATGTAAAAGAAACTCTTCTAGAACTCAAGGCAGTCATCAAACCACACACACTAATAGTAGGAGACTTCAACACACCTCTCTCACCAATGGACAGGTCAATCAGACAGAAACCTAACAGAGAAATAAGAGAATTATTGGAGGTATTGAATCAAATGGACTTAACAGACATCTATAGAACACTCCACCCAAATAGGAAAGAATATACCTTCTTCTCTGCAGCTCATGGAACCTTCTCGAAAATTGACCACATACTCGGTAACAAAGCAAACTTTCACAGATACAAAAAAAATTAGTAACCACCTGTGTCTTCTCAAATCACCATGGATTAAAGTTAGAATTCAACAACAATGCTACCCCCAGGAAGTCAACAAACTCATGGAAGTTGAACAGTCAACTACTAAATCACCCCTGGGTCAAGGAAGAAATAAAGAAAGAAATTACAGTCTTCCTTGAATTTAATGAAAATAAAGACACAACATACTCAAACCTATGGAACACTATGAAAGCAGTGCTAAGAGGAAAGTTCATTGCACTAAGTGCCCAATTAAAGAAAATGGAGAAAGCACACATTGGAGACTTAACAGCACATTTGAAAGCTCTAGAAGAAAAAGAAGCTGATTCACCCAGGAGGAGTAGAAGACTGGAAATAATCAAACTGAGGGCTGAAATCAACAAAATAGAAACACAGAAAACAATCCAAAGAATCAATGAAACAAAAAGCTGGTTCTTGGAGAAAATCAACAAGATCGACAAACCCCTATCCAAACTAATCAAACGGCAGAGAGAGAACATGCAAATTAATAAGATCAGAAATGAAAAGGGGGACATAACCACAGACACAGAGGAAATTCAGAGAATCATTAGATCTTACTACGAAAGTTTATATGCCACAAAGTTGGAAAATGTACAAGAAATGGACATTTTTTTTTAGATAAGTACCATATACCAAAGTTTAACCAAGAACAGGTGAACAATCTAAATAGACCTGTTAGTCACGAAGAATTAGAAGCTGTTATCAAAAATCTCCCTACCAAAAAAGGCCCAGGACCAGATGGTTTCAATGGAGAATTCTACCAGAACTTCCAGGAAGAGCTAATACCTATACTCCTTAATGTATTCCACAGTATAGAAACAGAAGAGTCATTGCCAAACTCCTTTTATGAAGCTACAGTTACTCTATACCAAAACCACACAAAGACACAACCAAGAAAGAGAATTATAGGCCAATCTCACTCATGAACATTGATGTGAAAATTCTCAATAAAATACTGTCAAACCGAATCCAAGAACACATTAGAAAAATTATCCATTATGATCAAGTAGGCTTCATCCCAGAGATGCAGGGCTGGTTCAACATATGCAAATCTATCAATGTAATCCATCATATAAATAAACTGAAAGACAAAAATCATATGATCATTTCATTGGATGCTGAAAAAGCATTTGACAAAATTCAACACCCATTTATGATAAAGGTGTTGGAGAGACTGGGGATACAAGGATCATACCTAAATATAATAAAAGCAATATACAGCAAGCCGACAGCTAACATCAAATTGAATGGAGAGAAACTCAAAGCCTTTCCATTAAAATCAGGAACACGACAAGGCTGTCCACTCTCTCCATACCTCTTCAATATAGTGCTTGAAGTTCTAGCAATAGGAATAAGACAACATAAGGGGATCAAGGGGATTCAAATTGGAACGGATGAGTTAAACTTTCGTTATTTGCTGACGATATGATAGTATACATAAGCAACCCCAAAAACTCTACCAAAGAACTCCTACAGCTGATAAACACCTTTAGTAATGTGACAGGATACAAGATCAACTCCAAAAAATCGGTTGCCCTCCTATACACAAAGGATAAAGAAATGGAGAGGGAAATCAGAGAAACATCACTTTTCATGATAGCCACAAATAGCATAAAATATCTTGGGGTAACTCTAACCAAGGAAGTGAAAGACCTATTTGACAAGAACTTTAAGTCCTTGAAGAAAAAATTGAGGATACCAGAAAATGGAAAGACCTCCCCTGCTCTTGGATTGGGAGAATCAACATAGTAAAAATGGCAATTCTACAAAAAGCAATCTATAGATTCAATGCAATTTCCATCAAAATCCCATCAACCTTCTTCACAGACCTTGAGAGAACAATAATCAAGTTTATATGGCAAAACAAAAAACCCAGGATAGCCAAAACAACCTTATACAATAAAGGAACTTCTGGAGGCATTACCATCCCTGACTTCAAACTCTATTACAAAGCTACAGTATTGAAAACAGCTTGGTATTGGCATAAGAACAGAGAAGTCGACCTATTGGAATCGAGTAGAAGACCCGGATATTAACCCACAAGCCTATGAACACCTAATTTTCGACAAGGGAGCTAAAGGTATACAATGGAAGAAGGAAAGCATCTTTAACAAATGGTGCTGGCATAACTGGATGTCAACCTGTAGAAGAATGAAAGTAGATCCATACCTATCACCATGCACAAAACTCAAGTCCAAATGGATTAAAGACATCAACATTAATCTGTCCACTTTGAACCTGATAGATAGAAGAGAAAGTGGGAAGTAGTCTACAAGATATATGCACAGGAGACCACTTCCTAAGTAGAACCCCAGTAGCACAGACATTAAGAGAAACAATGAATAAATGGGACCTATTGAAACTGAGAAGCTTCTGTAAAGCAAAGGACACTGTCAGTAAGACAAAAAGGCTACCTTCGGACTGGGAGAAGATCTTCACCAACCCCTCATCAGACAAAAGTCTGATCTCCAAAATATACAAAGAACTCAAGAAACTAGACACTAAAACTCTAATTAACCCAATTAAAAAATGGGGTACTGAACTGAACAGAGAATTCACAACAGATGAACTTCGAATGGCCAGAAGACACTTAAGGTCATGCTCAACCTCCTTAGCGATCAGGGAAATGCAAATCAAAACCACTTTGAGATACCATCTTACACCTGTCAGAATAGCTAAAGTCAAAAACACCAATGATATCTATGCTGGCGAGGATGCGGAGTGAGGGGAACACTCATCCATTGTTGGTGGGAGCGCAAACTTGTGCAGCCACTGTGGAAATCAGTGTGGCGGTTTCTCAGGAAACTGGGAGTCAACCTCCCTCAGGACCCAGCAATTCCACTCTTGGGTATATACCCAAGAGATGCCCTATCATACTTCAAAAGTATTTGTTCAACTATGTTCATAGCTGCTCTATTTGTAATAGCCAGAACTTGGAAACAACCTAGGTGTCCCTCAATAGAAGAATGGTTAAAGAAGGTGTGGAACATATACACATTAGAGTTTTACTCAGTGGTAAAAAACAATGACATCTTGAATTTTGCATGCAAATGGATGGAAATAGAAAACACTTTACTGAGTGAGGTAACCCAGACCCAAAAAGAGGAATATGGTATGTACTCACTCATAAGTGGATTCTAGCCATAGTTAAAGGTATTTGAGTCTATAATTCGTGATCCTAGTGAAGCTAAATAAGAAGGTGAACCTGAAGAAAATCATATAGTTATCCTCCTGGATATTAGAAGTAGACAAGATTGCCAGGCAAACTTGGGTGCACGGGGTGGGGGGGGGTGGAAGTAAGGGGAGATGGTTAGGGAGAGGGGAGAGGGGGAGGATTGGGGATGGCTTGGGGGAATGGGAGCGGGGAGGGAGGAAGGATGGTTATGGGAGCAGGGAAGTTTATATCTCAACTAAGGGAGCCATTTTAGGGTTTGCAAGAGACTTGATTCTGAAGGGGTTCCCTGGCCCAAGGAGAGGTCCCCAGATTGTTCCCTGGGCAGCAGAGGAGAGGGTGCCTGAACTGGCCTTGGCCCATAACCATACTGATGAATATTTTGCATGTCACCACAGAACCTTCATATGTCGAAGGATGGAGATAGAGACAGAGACACATAATGGAACACTGGACTTAACTCCCTAGGTCCAAATGAGAAGCAGAGGGAGGGAGATCGTGAGCAAGGAAAGCAGAAACAGAGGGAGCCTTCATCCGACGATGGATGGAGATAGAGATGGAGACCCACATTGGAGCACTGGACTGAGCCCCCAAGGTCCAAATGAAGAGCAGAAAGAAGGAGAACATGAAAAAGGAAGTCAGGACCGCGAAGTGTGCGTCCACCCACTGATCCAAGAGGACTGATTGAATGAGAGCTCAACAAGGCCAGCTGGACTGGGACTGAACGAGCATGTGATCAAACCGGATTCTCTTAATGTGGCTGACATGGGGGCTGACCGAGAAGCCATTGACAATGGCACTGGGTCTTTTTTCGTCTGCATGGACTGGCTTTTTGGGATCCTGGCCTGTTTGGATGCTCACCTTCCTGGACATGGAGGGAGGGGGGAGGAACTTGGATTTCCCACAGGGCAGGAAACCCTGACTGCTCTTGGGAATGGTGAGGGAGGAGGAGAGGGAGTGGGGGGAGCGGGAGGGTATTGGGAGGAGGGAAGTGGAAATTCTTTAAATAAATAAATATGGGAAAAAATTTAAAAAAGAGAAATAAAATCACATTAGAAAAGTTACTGGGTAGGCATATCATCGATATTAAACCCATGCTGACCAAATGGCTGCTAAGGTTTATTTATGGAAACAACTGTTTCCCACATCATCAGTGCATGGATAAGTTAGAAGCCAGTTCTCAGTCTGGGAGGCACTCAAACATACTATGCAAAACTTTTTTATTCTTGGTTTCCTGTACAACACACACTGGTTACCACATATCAATCTCTTTTATTCTTATTTATTTCCTTTAGCAAGGTTCTATGCTTCTATGGCAGTAAGTATCTATATCTTTGTTGAGGGAACTTTAGTGTTATTATCCATTTCTGTATTCCTTCTCTACCTATGCTCTGTTTTTCTAGCCCATTCCTGTTCCATTATTTACTTTTACCCTTTTATATAAGTGAGTTCTACTTTTCAAAATCTCAAACGACGTATTCTTTCTCCTTTTATGAACTTAGAAAGTAACTTTGCCTGTGACGCTCCTAACAAGCTTGTTTTGAAAGTATACTGACATGAACTATTACTTGAACTTGTTTTCATCAAAATTGTTTACATTGTTATTAAATACACTCCTGCTATAATGGTAATTAATCTATACCAACAAAAAGAAATACAGGCTTCAATCAGTCCACTGCTTTTGTAGACTGTATAGATTTTTTTTACTCCTTTTTTCTTTAGAAGACCCCATAATCTTTGTCTTTGTCTCTGTAATTTAACTAATAAAAATAATAAAATACCAACAAATTCTGATCAAAGTCCAAAAAAAATCTGAATTTCATATCTTTTCTCAGCTCTTTATTATTTTGTTTTCTTCTTCTCTTTATCTTTTTTATGACAGGTGCTCTTTTGCATTTTCTACTCCACCAGTGCTATGTGTCAAACTTCAGAGTTTGTAGTTTGGTAGACCCCCCCCCCCCCGCCCCGCCATGTCTATCAGCTCTTCTCTTACATGATTCGTCTTTGTCCTTCATCTTCTGCTTCACTCATGCATAGCCTTCAACAAGGTCACTTCTACTAATTAGTGTATTTACTGGGCTTCATTTGACTTCCGTGACCATGTATTTATAAAGTGCTGTTCCATAGTTTTGAAATGGTTCCTATTGAATATCCCAATCCACATCAGTCATATGAATCTTCTATATGAATTGCTGACCATGGCTATACTTTTTTGTTCTTTGTGTTTGGATATGTTGTTCCTGGTGCTGTCTGGTTACGCTTTTGCTGTGTTTTGATTACTAATTGCATAGTTAGTTCTGGTTTGTCTAGTCGTAGCGGTAGCTGAAAGTCTAGGTTAGGTACTGGTAAATTGAATGTATATTTTCTTCTTAATTGACTTGTACTTACATGGCTTCATCCTGTTTTCAGGAAGGGCCTAGCACTGATTTGTGGACCATATTTTATCAAAAACTCCCATTTGTGAGAGGAATCATTTACTGCTTGTCTTTGGGAAAAACTTTGTATTGACTGAAGAAATGTTTTTCTCTTCCGTTTATCAGGTCATCATTATGTGGAACACAGGTCAGCTCTGATATTCTCCTCTGTATTAAAGACTGCAATGCATGCGCTAAGGCTTGTTTGGCAGCTACAGAGAAGTGGAGGCAGCCACACAGCTAACTCGGAACTCCAATTGCGAACTTTTCAAAGTAAAATCCCTCCAAAAATACATTTTTACTGAATTCTATTTTCAGATCTGTTCTTTCCTGATTTTGAGGTTCCTGATTTCTCCCCACATGTCAATTTCATTCCCTTATATCATCGAGGCTGAATACATTTTCCATTTGTGTTCTTAAAGTTTCATGTTTATGTAATCATTATGTGTCATTACATTTTATATCCAATGTATAATACCAGACTTGTCCATTAAATTTTTTGTATTAAATTTTTTTACTGTGGTGGTACATTTATACCTAATTGATTCAATTTAACACAAGGTGTTTTATATTTTCCTTAATATAATGAAGCCAATAAGTACATCAATCATGACTGTTTGTGAAAAATCTGGAAGATAATTCTGCATCAACCATTATCAAAATTTTATCAGAGAACCTTTGGGTGCCCCAAGATCCTTCCATTATGTATGTAAGAGGAAATGTTTAATGTCCAGAATGATACGTTTAGATCTACATGATTTAGCAGAGGAGCATTTTCCAAATAATCCATAGTGATGTATGAGCTTATACACAGGCAAAACATGGAAAATGACATGTCAAAGTGCATGGAGAAAATTTCAAAGGTTTACACCCCTGGATGAAGAGCTGCGGACAACTGATAGCTACTGAAAGAAAATCAGGGTTCTCCAAGGATGAGGTGCTGGACAGGATAGACAATTCAAAGTGGTCAGCCCTGAACACATGCACACAAGCATTACGAAATAAACTCAACAGGTTATATTTATAATTGTATATTCATATATAGATGCATGTAACAATAATAATTTAAGAGGAATTTGAGGAATGGGAAGAGTCATGAGGAGATGGAAAGGAAGTTATGTAAATATAGTATTTATTTATAAAATTCTCAACAAAAAAATTTTAAAGATTATGTATAAGTATAAATTTTATTCAGAAGATTAGATATAAGGCTTCTATATTTTGACTATTGTGAAAACTCCTATAATAAACTTGAGAATGTAGTAGACATCTCAATCTACTACTCTCAGTTTCTTTGGATATACACTCAGCTGACTTTTAGATAAATACATTAGAATTGTATAGTTACAACGTGTCAGACAAAGACTGTAGCTAACAAACAAAATGTCCTGTATATTTCAAAATAGCTATCCAACGGGATATTAACTGTCCTCTGCATAAAATATGATAGTGCTTGAAGTGCTAGTCATGCTAATTAGCCTGATTGGATCATTCCAAACCATATGAGTGTATTGGGACATCACATAGTACTCCATAAATAAATATAAGTATTCTTTGTCAAATACAAAAATTAAGTAAATTAAGACTTGAAAATGTGAGAAATGGATTTGCACACAACAGTATGAAATGTTGCTTTACATAACAGAAGGTTTCATGTTACAAGTAGTTATTTACAAACTAGTATTAAGTATTTGCATGTGTCATAAAAGGAATATCTGTAATTACATGAAAAGAGATATAAAGGAGCAGGGAAGAAGATATCTACATTAAGGGAGCCATTTTAGGGTTGGCAAGAGACTTGGCTCTAGAGGGGATCCCAGGTGTCCACGGAGATGTCCCCAGCTAGGTCCTTTGACAGCAGAGTGGAGGGTGCCTGAACTGGCCTTGCCCCACTATCACACTGATGATTATCTCGAATATCACCATAGAGTATTCGTCCAGCGACGGATGGAGATAGAGGCAAAGTCCCTCATCAGAGCAACGGACTGAGCCCCCAAGGTTCTGTTGAAGAGCAGAAGGAGGGAGAAGACGAGCAAGGAAGTTTGGACTGCGAGGGGTTGGTCCACCCACTGAGACAGTGTGCCTGTTTTAATGGGAGCTTACCAAATTCAGCTGGACCTGGACTGAATGAGCATGTGATCAAGCCAGACTCTCTGAATGTGGCTGAAAATGGGGACTGACTGAGAAGCCATTGATAAAGGCACTGGAACTTGTTCCTACTGCATGTACTGGCTTTTTGGGACCCTAGTCTATTTGTCTTTTTGGATGCAAAGCTTTCTAGGACTGGATGGCTGGGAGGAGCTTGGACTTCCCACAGGGCAGGGTTCACTGCCCTCTCTTAAGGAGGGAGGGGGAGGGAGGAGGCTGAGTGGGGGAGCAGGAGGGAAATGGGAGGAGGGGAGGAAGTGTAGATTTTTTTACTGGAAAAATAAAGAAAGGAAGAAAGAAAGAGAGAGAAAGAGAAATAAGATGTTCTTTCTATTAAAATACATATCTCTATGAGACCATATTTACACTATTTAGTTTATCAGAAACAATATGTTGATTCACAATGAATGTAACATTGTATATATTATACAAATATAAGAATTTGATTATTTAAGTCAAAAACCAAAACAGATACATAAATAATGTCATTGTCATCACTACTGCTTTTTCTTAGGAAAATGTTTTTTTCATGCAATTTGATATTTTAATAATTAATGAATTATTTAATTATTTAATTAGAATAGTAATCTCAAAATTCATCAGAATTAGTTTATGCATAACAAGGGTTCTAAGATACACAATTCATACAAACAAAATCTCCTTGAGACTTTAAATAGTTTTGGAGAGTTTCAAGGTACCCTGAAGCAAAGGAAAAAAATTAAGAATGGCTGCTTGTTGTTACACAGGTAAATAATTAGGAAAATGCTTATGTAGGCTCCTAGAAGCAACACATTATTAAATGAAAATTGCAGTTACAGGGTTGGCTACCACCCATAAGTTATTGATCAGAGAGGCTCCAGAAGCCCACCCCCCCACACACGCACAACAATACAGATTATTGTCACTGCTGCTGGTAATAAGACTCTATTCCTAGGGATGTTACATGACTTGGTCACAAGCATAGAAAGATCAAACTGGAACTGGGCTGGAAGCTTTCTCCCTACTGGCTAGCTTTCATAGTGATGGAAGTTGCTATCCAGACTTCAGGCAGAGAAATATCATCAATAGTCTTAAGGAGGCTGTGGACCCTGCATCCAACACTACGGAAGTCACCGAAGATAAACTCACTTGTGTGAAAGTGGCGAGTCTGCTCTGTGGGTAATCAGCAGCTTTCTGGAAATGTCTTCTCCAGAGGAGACTGGTTATGTAACCTGGTCATATATCTTAGGCTGTAAATGTCATATGTTCTGGTGGCGATGATAATGCTGTTTTTTGACAAATGACCATATATATATTTCCACTAAATTGCTTTTGAAATGATTGTGTTTATGTACCTAGGCCAGTGGTGTTGTACACTTTGATGGAAGAAGATTCTTTTTGCGGTGATCTGCAATGACTGCAGAGACTCATAAATGGTCCTGGAACTGAAAATAAATGATTGCCGAGTGTCCAGACAGAAAAGGAACATCTACATCAGCCACTCCAAGGTTCAGAAAATACCACAAAAGAAGAGGTGGAAATAATACATGAGATGAAGGAAGGAAGGGAAGTGATGGGAAATGCTTCTTTCTGGGCATGGGTCATCTATTGCCCTCATAAACTCATGGGAGTTGTGATGACTGCATATCACCACAAGACTGAGCCAATCAGCATTCTCTCCTGGAAAGGGGGCGGGGTCCTATGTGGTGTCATGCTTTCCTGAATGTCTACATGCAGTTAATGGTTGACAGAGTGAGGGAAAGATTCAGTCCTGTAGGTAAGGGTCTAATAAGGCTCACATGACCCTTTGTGCAAACTCTCAGACCTGCTTCTGTAAACCACCCCAGTGAAACTCATTGGGTCAAAATAAGACATGATGGCTGGAAAGAGGAAGAGAATTAGTGGAAACGGAAGGCGGGCTCGAGAGGGTAACAGGAGCTGATACAATCAAAATGCATAATATACATGTGTGAACATGTCATAAAGGAATCCAGGATCATGTGTAATTAACATAGTCTAATATAATTTTAAAAATTATTTGTGAGATGTCTACAAGTTTTGCTTCCATGAGGAGTGCAAAATATTTTTATTTCTCCATGTCTTCTTTGGTGATCGGAGAACTGGGATGTCTTACTCTATTTTCAATATGATAGATGAAAACTGAATATCTAATTACTTTATTTTTCTTCCACTGAATATGAAGAGTCTCAAAAGGGTTTTTTTTAACAAGGTTATAAAGCACAGTCTAAGTTTTAATGACCCAGTTAGCTATATAAATGTCCTATGCAGGCTATTTGACTTCTCCAAGTATAGAAAATCCTCCTACCATTTTCATACACCGAAGCTCAGCTCAATAGTTCCAAAATGTGTAGTAATAAAGAATTTCAGGTGAGAGCACAGAGATGAGCTTGTAAACGAGCTTTGGTCTGATTGGATTATGCAGAATCCTGTTTTCCCTGAGCAGCCAGATGCTGCAAAATAAGCTGCACATATCTAAATGATGCTTTGGTTTCTCTATGAGAACTAATGAGGTCATACCAAGTTATTAGAGAAAGCAGCATGTCCTTAAAAAAATAGCATAGACTATAGAAATTAGAATTCTACTTCTAAGTTCATTCCTTAACTCTTTAAAGCAAATACTAAGAAAAACAAAGCAATCAGTTTATAGTGTAATGCTGTTAAAAAATAAGTTGGATACATGTTAGGAGGGGAATGATAAAAATTTTAGAATAAAATGATAGGTTGAATTAAAAGTAAAATGTTTAAGATGAAAGTCTACTATCTTTTAAAGGTATGAGAGACTGAACAGATACTCAGTGATTAAGAGCACACACTGTTCTTGAAGAGCATCTGAGTTTGGTACCCAGGACCCAAGTAAGGTGGACACAATCACCTATAAATCAGCTTTAGGGGATTGAATACCTCTGGTCCAAAGGGTACCAGGGCTCACATGCACATGCCCATACACAGATACACAGACACATTTGAGGGGGAGGCAAGGTTATAAACAGATAGACATACAGCCACAGATACACATGGGGGGACAGACAGACACAATAATACACACGTATCTGTAATTAATATAGTTTAAGTGGAAATAATTTGCAATAAATGAAAAATAAAGGAATCTGACAATTTAAAAGAGAGTTAACAGATAAAATGGAAGGTGAAATTCAGTATCATGTAAATAATGTCATGATCATGAAAGTTGTTGACAAAGATGTGTGGAAAATTGAAGGATAAAATAAACAAGTCTGATAGTTAATTTCATTTGTCGACTTTAACCTAGGATCAGTTAAACAGTTCACCTCTGAATGAGAGCAGTTCTAGTAAGAATTGATTGGGAGAGGCACATCCTCCCATAGAATGCACTAGATATCATAGATACTGTAATTTTTGAATATGACTGTTTCTTTATGAACATTGAAAACTAACTTAGAGAATTGTCTGAATTAGACAGACGTTAGGGAAGAAAGGCCTTATTTCTTTTAACTTAAACATTCAACCAGTGCCCACAGAACATTCCAACTTACCATACTGGCCATGAGAAATGATCCTACCTGTATCTGATCACTTCCAGATGTCATGATGACCAAGTCTCTCAACAGCGATCAGCTGCTCAGACACCCAAATGTTGAGATAGTAACATAAAGTCCTGTAAATAACCATAGAAACACTGACAAAGTCAGAACTTTGCTCTTCATTCTCAATTACCTCATTTGTTCTCTTACCTGCTCCCCCAACACGGAACATCTGTTACAATTAATCAAACTCAGAATTCTAGCCACTTGCAGGGATCATATATTTCTGTCTAGTAAGTTCATCTACAACAGCGTCACCCACTGTCTTTCTACGGATCATGCAGCATGTTCAGGAGATGAAGAGGCGAATTCAGCATAAAAGTGCAAGTTGACTTTTTTATTTCAACTCAATCAGTAAGCTATGACGGTTCCAAGTCTGAAAATGAATATAGAGCTGGCGAGATGTCTCAGCATGGAAGGGCATGGGTCACCAAGTCTGAAAACCTCAATTGACCTCTCGGAGTCACGTAAATGGAAGGACAGAATGGACTAACGCACGTTGTCCTCTGGCTCCAGTACATACCATTGTAGTAAATACATGCTCCCCCACATACATATAAATAAATAAATATATTTTTAAAATGCTTAACACTACATTTTTTCTATAATAGTGTACATGACATTTGATTCCACAGATGTTATGAAATAATGCTTGAATTATTTGAAAAGTCAAAATGACTGGAAATTTGTTTAATTATGTAATAGATAAAGTTTATTATCAAAATATAATCTTAAAGCAATTATATTTTTCTATTAAACACAACAAAATAGCCAATAACTATCATCGGAGTTCATTTGGCTTTTAAATAATCCACAAAAAGTAGAATCATAATTACAAAGTCCAAAGTGTAAAGAGCACTCTATTTTAAAACTATTTAAAATGTTAATTCTCTACAATTAAGATTAACAGAATTCTGTGATGAGATCATAGACACTCCATCTGTATCCCATAGCCAAGCTTTTCTCCTTCTGTACTGTGGATCTTTGGTTGTGTTCCACCCATGGAGAAGCACCCTGCAATGCAGAAGATGAGGATTTAACTGATTAAGCCCTGTCAAAGACTGAGTATCTGCATGCTCCAATTATGTCAGTATCCACTGGATCTAACAGCTTAGAATATCATTATGTTTCTCCTTGTCTCTTGATTTTCCAATAATAACACAAACAGACTTTAAGAAGCAATCCCATTTGTGTGACTGACTATTGGATCACATGCACACACACACACACACACACACACACATACACACACACACCTTCAAATAAACATAAGGGATGGGGGAGGAATACCTTTAAAACTGTTTATTTGAGCCTCAAAAATATTATTTAGAAATGTAGTCAATACTATAATGTAGAATGTGTGCCGTTTTAAATAAATATTTAGACATGAGACGAGGCTGAAGATTGTACACAATGAATTCACATTTAAAAATAACTGCAAAAAGAATTAAAGATGGTATCCAAGAACCTCAAAAGATCTGTTCTACATCTGAAATTTTGATTTGAGATTAATTTAACCCTAACTAATATTGCCATAAAATGCCACCTAAGTGTCTAAAGAAATGATAAAAGAAATGTAATGAAATAAATGTGAGTTCATGACACTAAAGAAAGGTGTTGCTGGCCCACCAGAGGATGAAGTTCTTTCTGTATAGAAATAGCCATTGTGTGGTATATACCACACGGGACTGCATAAGCAGAGAGAAGCTTATGAGTATTAACTAAAAATGCTCAAGCATAAATCTCAGATAAAAATCTGAGCTATTAAACCATGGATGGTCAGTAGAAGCCAATGCAAAGCTTATTGGGTTGCAGTATTTTTCACTAATTTACAAACACTAAATATGAATGCTAAATATACTATAGCATTTTTCCTAACTAGATAGTAGGAGCATGGGATGAATATGTAAGCTAGAAAAGGAATGATATTCTATTTAAAGTTGTATCACACCAATATATAAAGATTAAACCATCTTTGGCAGGGCATAGTAATAAAATCCCCAGCATCACATTTGTAGCTGCCTCATAGTGGAAGTCCGCATAGTTACATAGTTCTCTAAATGTTCACATACATTATCACCTTTAGACTCCTTTCAGTAAAGTACTGCAAGGAGGAATAGGATCCTGTGAGTTTGGAATTCAGGGTTTAAATGAGGCTGGTAAAACCTCAAGCTAAACACCCTTCAGCAACAGTGTATTCTAATCTGTGGAGTGTCTGTAGTCTAGGAATAGAAGCTCAGTCAAAACTTGCCATACAATGATGAATCCTGCTCAAAAGAAAGGATGCAGATCCCTTCACATTTATTAAGAAAAATAAAAATAATTCTAACTAGCAGAAGCAACCGTAATGTGTACCAACACAAATCTGAGAGTACCCAAATGTAAAGATTTTCACAAGAATCCTTAAGGAATTCTCATTCTGTAAGTAGATAGTTAATACCTAAAAAAGCAAGAAAGAAAGAAAGAAAATCAACACCATGTAAACAAAAACTAAACTACTCTTTAAAATAATCTGTGAGGTCTCAGCTGTACACAAAGAACTATAGGGAGCTACAGAATGTTGAAGGCATGGGTGGGGAGAAATAATCTTTCCCAGGGAAGAGCACGGGTATTGGTCATCCAGTAACAAATGGGGAGCCCTAAAACAAAACTTGGGTCCTCTGCAAGAACAGTACTTGCTCTTAACCTCTGAGTCATCTCTCCAGCACCCAAAGTGTTCTCAAGATATTTTGCACTCTGATCAGCATGCCTGAGTTTCTGCATTGAATTATGACAATGTTTGAAATTTTAGATATCTTCCTAAATGTCTAGTGGCATCTCATTTTTTGGAATCATAATTATTTAATTGTATATCACACACTTTGCCCTTTGTATACTATTTTTGGTGAGGTATCTGTTTATATAATATTGCTCGTTTTAATTGGTTTGTTATTGAGGAATTTAAGCATTTTTCTTTTTTAATTAATTTTTAAAAAACTATCTTTTCTCATTTTACATGGCAAACTCAGTTCCCATTCTCTTCCCTCCTCCTGCTCCTCCACCTTGTCCCAACCCCACTTCATCCCACATCCACTCCTCAGGGAAGCTAAGACTTCCCACAGGAAGTCCACAATTTCTAGCACATTGCTTTGAGGCAGGACCAAGGCCCTCCCCACTATATCTAGGCTGAGTAAAGTATCCCTCCAAAGAGTATGGGTTCCAAAAAGTCCTAACAAGAAATACCAGTGGCAACACAATCTGTTCCAGCCATACAACTGTCACCCACATTCAGAGGGTCCTGTGCTGATTCCTTCACTGTCCAGTCAGAGTTGGCGAACTCCCACTGGTTCAGGTAAGCTGTTTCAGTGGGTGTCCCCATCGTGGTCTTGACCTCTTTGTTCATATTCTCACTCCTCCTACTCTTCAACTGGACTTTGGGAGTTCACTCCAGTACTGCTCTGTGGGTCTCTGTCTCTGTTTCCGTCAGTTACTGGATGATGGTTCTATGGTAACCTTTAAGATACTCATCAATCTGACTACAGGGCAAAGCCAGTTCAGACACCCTCTCCACTATTGCTTAGGGTATTAGCAGGGGTCATCGTTGTGGATTCCTGAGAATTTCTCTAATGCCAGGTTCCTTGCTAGCCCCATAATGGCTCTCTCAATCAAGATATCTCTTTCCTTGCTCTCCTTCCCTGTACTTCCCCTTCTCAACCATCCTCAAGTTCTACTTCCCTTCCTTTCTCCCCTCCTCCTCCCCTTCTAACCTCCCTTCTTCCTCCACCCCCAAGTTCCCAATTTTCTCAGGAGATCTTATCTATTTACCTTTCCCAGGGTATGTTTCTCTATGCATTGCTTAGTAACCATATATCAGATATTTTGTCATGAATATTTTTGTGTCTTGTAATTTAATTCTCATTCATATTGTAGATATTTTATTTACTCAAGTAAATTAAAAAATTATGACCACAAAACTACATAAAAATGTTTCTATCAACTTTTATTTATTTTTTACCACAACTATAGAGTTACCAAACTATGATTTAATAGATGAATAAACAGACAAGCATTGTTACTTCCAAAAAAAAAAAAGAATGCCATCCAGCAATAAGAACAGATAAGCAAGTGTGTGACCATAATGTATGGGAAAACATTAGAATTATAATGATAAGTGAAAGAAGCCTACAAAAAATGTAAATCTGTGATTCTAAACACAATGATGTTTTGAAAAAAAATACATGCTTAAGCCAAAAAGATCAATATCTTCCAAGGGCGTGGAATCATGAGGGGGGAAAGACAGAGAAGAGGGGAGCTGAAACTTAGGAGTTTTACAGAACACCTACTCTAAGGTGGTGTTAGGGTCATGTATCTACATGTGTATGTATAGCCAAAGTCCGTAAAGAAAGAATACGAAAAGGATCCTAGTGTATCTAGTTTGAATATTGATACAGGTTATGAACTTTAGTTAACAATAATTTACAAACATTAATGCATCAATTACAACAAAAGTATCATATATTTATAACTAAGGAGACTGCATAGGGACACTGTATTTTCCAATGAATTCTTACATAAACCTACAATTCCTCTAAAATATAGCTCATTTAGAGTTGGAGGACTGACATACTTACTGCTCTTGTAGTGAACCTGGGATTAATTCCCAGCACCCACATGGTGGCTCCCAGCCATGTCTAATGTCACTTTCAGGGAATCTGGTGTTCTCTTCCAGCTTCTGCAGGAAGCAGGCATGCATGCAGTGTACACACATTCAGGCAAAACACTCATATACATAAAATAATAAAATCATTAAAATATAACTCCTTAATTTTTAAGGTGTGTAGTGCTATATAAAACTAAGAAAATGAGTCTTTAAAGAAATTTTAAATTATTGTCAGTAGTGAATAAAACAATAACTAAAAGTCAAAATATGAATTTACTTTATCATGCCCAGAATTTCAATTTTTGCCAGTAGCCGTAAGACATTTTAACAGTTCTACTAAGGTGCAACTTGCATAGCATAATTGTAACCTATTTGAAGATCCTACTTGAATATTTTCATAAAATCCATAGTTCTGTAGTGACTACCACAATCCAACATTTAAACCATTTCCCTAAACCCAGAAACACTCCTTAATGAGACACTGCAGTGACTCCCAGACCTCTCTCTGGTGCTGAGTGACAAGTGACCTGCTTATTCTTTTGTATGTTTACCATTTCTAGATATTTCATCTGGGTGGGATTAGGAAAGACTGTGTTCTTTTATGTCTGGATTTTGCTGTTTATGTGGTACTTCTTGACTTTAATTCATATAACTATATGTATGTATCTATATGTATGCACATATACATACACTGTAGGACGTCTTACAGCCAGTGGTTTCGCGCCCACTGGGGAATGGCCTCTTGTGCTATATATGCTGATGTGGAGTTTGCGTCTGACCTCTGCTCTGGCCTTTCTCTCTGTTTTGGTTGCGGATTTTGGTTTCTGATCTCCATTCCAGCAGAGGATTCTGATTTGTGAGTTTACCCCTAAATAAATAACCATCTATTTCTCAATCCTGAGCTAGTGTGGGATTTCTTTTAAGCATCTTTTCCACATACATACATTGTTCAGAAGAAGGAATAACCATCATACATATGTGTGTGTATCTATATGTACGCACATACATGTATACACACATGTATGATGGTTTTTTTCTTCTTATGAATAATTTTCTGTTATAAATAAGAGTGATGTTTTCATCTGTCCACTAGTTAGTGAATTGGAGGCATTCTTTTACGTTTAAAGCGAGTGTACATACCAGTACTTCAGTAGCTCTCTATGTGAACACTGGTATTTCTGTTCTGTGGAATAGATAAGTAGAAGTGCACTTGCTGGACTTGGTGGTAAAACTATGTATTTCTAGTGACCTGCATGTCTTATTGGGAGCTGACAAGGAAACACAAATAAGTTAAGGAAAGCAAATCCTAGAATCTAGTCACGTAATGTACACAGGAAGAGGAGTAAAGTGTGATTTTATATTACACGTTAATGTCTGTTAGAACTATTCATGATTTAAAAAATACACCGTTGCATATTAAGAATCATGTTAAATACACAGATAATAGCAGTGTATGCATCAGCCATTTCTAAGCTGACACAATCGTCACATAAACTGACAATCTCCAGTTGCCAAAATGAAAGCTCCATGTCCACAGCATGGATTTCTGCTTCTTGGATCAGATCTAGCTTCTGCCAACTCTAATGACAAGTATATGAATCCAAGACTAAAGTAAGCCTGCTGTTCTCTCATTCCTCAGAGAGGCTCTCTGTGCTGTTTGACTGGTTAACACATCAGATCCACTCCTTGGAAAGACCAGGTTGTTTTGTAAGGCTGCATCAACCTGAAGCATGGTGTGAACATTCTCCCTAGGATCTCTGTTCCCTTTTCTATTTATTTCCCATGAAAATTTCTTGCATATCTAATTCCATTTGGAGGACCCAAATTATCATGTGAAAGGCCATAATGCATTCACCCTTTTACTCTCTGCCTCCGTGGATGTCCAGTATCTTTGCTGTGGAATAATCTTTCTATATTCTGTGAATCTATGTTGCTCTCATTGGTTGATAATAAAAGTTGACCTATAGCAAGGCATAATATAGCTATGGAGGAAAACCAAACTAAATACAGGGAGAAAAAAGGGTGGAGTCGAGAGAGACACCAGCCACTCACTAGAGAACAAGATTCATTAGAGTACAGGTAAAGTCTTGATACATGCAACAAAACATAGATTAATTTAAATAATGTGTCAATTTAAAAGCCAAAGCTAGTTAGCAATTTTGGAGCTGTTTGGCCAAGCATTTTGTAATTAATATTAAGCCTCTGAGTGATTATTTAGAAGCGACTCTCGAACGGGATGGGACAGAGAAACCTCAGAGTACATGTCTTATTATATCCTTAGCAGGAATGGAGTCACAGTATCTATTCAATACATATTTGTTGAGAACATCTGCTATTGCAGATATGTTTGTTGTTAAGTGCAATCATATCTACAATAGTAAATAAATATATCAAAATTCAAGCATCAGTTTATAGCAATTTCTTTGACTTTAAGTCAAATATATATCTCAAATAGTATAAATGCTAAATACATCGGGTGTTTTTCTTTCCATTTTTTAGGTACACAGATGTGTATATATGTGTAAGGTGTGCATATGGTGTATGCATTTGTGTCTTAGTGAGCCTACCTATGGAGAGCAGAGGGCTGGAAAGGGTTGTCATCCTTGTTACCTTATTTTTGGAGACAGGGTCTAACTCAGAACCTGGAATTTGTTATTAGGTTTAGACTGACTGGCCAGGAAGACCCTGAATTCGCTGGTCTCTGCCTCTTCTTCGCAACCCCAGCTCTAGAGTCACAGGCATGTACACACCATGCCAGGCTTTCACGTAGGCACCAGGGAACCAAACTCAAGTCGTCATGCAGCAGGAACTCTACCTGCTGAGCCATCTCCCCAACCCCTATGTTGATAGTTGTATTTTTGGGGCAGTATGGATATGAGAATAGATAAGTAAAAATAAAGGTGATTTATATTGAAAACTACATTATATTCTATAGACAAGTTGCAAGTGTCCTTACCTGTACATGTCTTTAAAAGTATTCACTCCTTTCCCATATACAGACTGGGATGACCTGTGAAATTGTGTACTACATGCTTGACCTAGAAAGCACTATAAAAATCAAACAAATAAAGAGGTTCAAATTTTCATGTTCCCTTTAGAACCATCCCTGACACCATCCAGGCCAGAAAAGGTCTGCATCTCCAAAGCACTACCCAGTACCAGGAAGACGACAATTCAAATAAGCAATGTGCCATTGCGACGATGTAATGGTAGAGTTGGTGTGTCCAGACCAAGCAATAAGGCTGGGCATAGGGCTGATGGCCCAAAAAGAATATTGAACTTTTGCTGCATATGCTTAAATAGACTTAGAGTAATTCTGAACTAAAAGGTCTAGACGGAAATTCTCTGCCCCAGTGCTTCTCCACCTTCTTCATGCTGTGACCTTTTAACACAGTTCCTTATGCTGTGGTAACTTCCAACTACAAAATTATTTCCTTGCTGCTTCATAACTGTAGTATATTGCTACTGTTATGAACTGTATTACAAATATCTGATATGCAGGACTTCTGATATGCCTCCCCAAATGGGTTTGCAACTCACAGTTGATAATGGCTGCTTTAGTAATTGGACACACACAAGCAGACAATGCACCCAAGATGTACCATCAAGTTCGTGGTCAGATTACCACACATATGAGCTTTCTTGCCAACTGGAGATGATTTTCACTAACAAAAAAAGAAAAAAGAAATTGTTCCTAAGCCAGAATAGGCTTCCCAGAAAAAATATATATATATCACAGAAGAAGTTTATGTATTGAGGACAAACTCAGCATGAACTAAGTACATAGAAAAGTTAAAAAAAAATCCTAGGTACCAAAACTAAGAAATGACCATTTGAGGCCATGATAAATGAATTTTGTGAATTTTTCAATGAAAATGAATGTTATTGGTAAGAAAAAATATATTGTAGACACAGCATTTCAGTGTGTTTCATCAAATGCTTCAATAAAAACGAACAAGAAAGTAGAGCACTAACAAGCACTAACAAATTTTAACCTTCAACTAAAGATATCACACTAACAATGATTTAGAGTTACTGAATTTGCTGGTCTGTACCATAGCACAGCAACACAAACAGATGATGTAAACTGTCCCATTTCATCGAGATCTCTGGAAAGCCTGAGACGGGATCAACGCCATGTTTACACAGATTGCTGGAAGAACTTGTTTCTCTGTGGTTGTAAAACTAAGGTTCCTGCTGTTGGCTAGGTGTGATCCTAGGTCATTTTTCAACTCATAGAAACTGATCGAAAAAGGGTGCTAGCTGACTCCCACCCGCTTGTATGAAGGCTCCCTCATGACTTGGAGACAGATTTTCTTTATTGCAGAGAGAGGAAGTTATCTCTGTTGTCTCCTTTACAAATGACAGTGATAGTATAAAAGCTGGAGATACCTGGTTTTTTATACCTCTATGAGCTAGCTTCTTAACTCTAGCACAGACATACTAGAAATTAGACCAGTGGTTTTCTATCTTTCTAATGCTTTTACCCTCACATTGTGGTAACAGTCAACCAAAAAATTTGTTTTGTTGCTACTTCATAACTGTAATTTTGCTACTGTTGTGAGGTGTAATATAAATATCTGATATTCAGGCTGTCTGATATGGAACCCTGTGAAAGGATTGTCCAGTGCCCCCAAAGGGATCATGACTCACAGGTTAAGAACTATTGTTTGAGATGTTGTTTGGATATTGTAATCAAGGTTTATTTGAGTCTCATGAAAAGAAAAAGGCTTATGACACCATCTAAAGCAGCAATTCTCAACCTTTGGGTCTCTACCCTTTTGGCGATCTAATGACCCTTTCACATGGGTTGCCTAAGACAATGAATAAACACAGATATTTACATTACAGTTCATAGCAGTAGGAAAATTACAGTTAAAAAGTAGCAACTAAAATAATCTTATGGTTGGGGGTCACCACAACATAAGGAACTGCATTAAAGGGTCCCAGCATTAGGAAGGTTGAGAACCATGGAAAAGGAAAGAAAATCATCATGGGAAAGGCTTGAGAATGTGTTCAGAGCTCCATTTCACTGCCTGTGTCACAAAAATCCAATTTTAATTAGTAAATTTTGCACCTAGGACTAAAAATATGGTTTAGCTGTTAAAGGTTAGACTCACAACCAAAACCTCAGAAATATTTTCCCACTTCTTTCTTTCCCCCAGCCTCCATTCTGTCCTCCTCTCCTCATCTTCTCAGCCTACTACTTTCTACCTTCAGGGCACTTTTTTAAAAAAATAATTTTCTCTTCATAAATTTATAGAGAATGAAAAATATATACATAGAAGCAAGCATATGTAAATGTTAATGATGAAATTATAATTTTTAAAGAAATGTCTATTAAATAAAACAGGGGCATTAAATGTTTTACAGAGACAATGCATATTTTGCTTTCTTCTCAAAAGTGTGAGATTGTGTGGTATTCCTTTATACTATGTGAATATATGCCTCTGTGATTGGTTTAATAAAGAAGCTGACTGGTCAATAGCTAGATAGGTTAACTTTAGGTGGAAGAGCCAAACTGAGAGTTCTGGAAAGAAGAAGGGCAGAGTAAGGAGCTGCAAGCAGACACAGGGGGAAGTAAAATGGGCATGCCATACTGAGATAAGCTACCAAGTCACATGGGAAAGCATGGATAAGAAATATGGGTTAAACAAATGTAAGATTTAGCTAGTAATAAGCCTGAACTATTGACCAAGCATTTACAATTAATATTAAGCCTCTGTGTGGTCACTTGGGAATGGCTTGTGGGACAGAAACTTTCACCTACATGACATTAGACATGTCCCCACACTATTTTGTAACTAGGCTGAAAGCAATCATGTAGGGAGATTTTGGTTGCTGCCTCTCCAATTATGATAGCTTTAAACAGCATCTGCTTGTCCTCTAACAATTTGGAGGTCAGAAGCTTAGGCATGGGTTGGTTTAATTCTCAGCTCAGTATTCCACCAGCTGAAGGGAGAGTGACAGTCTAGGCTGTGTGCATCTCTGAAACGAGAGAATTAACTCATGCCCACAGTTAGTTGGCACAAGTTCTTCACTGTGGTTACAAAGCTGAGGTGCCTGCTTTGTGCTAGGTATGGGCATAGACTGTGTCTCAGCTGACTGAAGTGTCCCTTGGGTCTTGGCCAGATAACCTTTTCTATTTTGGCAACAGACAATACCATTATAACCTGTCCTCTATGAGCCATGAATGGCTCTAGAATTCCCTTTCTAGAGCAGGAGAAAATAAATCTGTTTCAAAAGATTTGTGTGGCTTGGTCATGCATATTCAGACAGTCTTGATATCCTGGTTAGCTGTGCCACGGCAAATATCCTAATCAGAGGAGCAAAACTCATCACATTTGGTCTTTGAGATGAACTACCAGATTTGGGAGGTCTTTAGAGTCATTTTAGAGCCTTGCCTATCACAATCACGATGACAATTTTTAAAAACTAACAATTAATAAAACTTAACACCCTGCCTTGTTTTTCAAGTCCTCTAACACGTCACCTTCTTTTTATTTGCTTGTTTATTTGCACTTGTTTTTTTTTTTAATTATGAGCCTACATTTTCAATCATTACTACATGCAGGACTGAGCTACATAGCCATTTTAATTATTCATCATTAATTTTCCTGTTGTGGTTTGACTATGAACAAGCAACATAAAATAATTTGAATTTTAAAGATGAAGTCAATGGTCCAACTGTGTAAGAGCTGCATGCCGTTCTTTATTGTGAATCAGTCTATTCTCCTCTCTGCCAAGGAAAGAGACATCCAGTGACTTTTAAAAAGCCTCTTTTCTTTCCTTGTATCTATCAATGTGCAGAATCCTTGCGTGGCATGTATTTTTGAAACATGCACAAATGTTAATTCTAAAATGATACATATTTCCTATATACATTAGCATCAATAGATATAAAGACAATACCCGTACTGCCTTTTGCTTAAGAACATTATATAAGACACTTCAGCAAATGCACTTTTTGCCTTCAAACTATTGCTCTCACACTTCCCACTCTCAACCCTGAGTCATATGCATTTTTATACTAATCTTTTAACTGTGAAGTATTTTATTTGAACTGACATTCAGGTACTTCATGTTAAATCGTAGTTTTACATTTTTTTAAAGATCTGCAGACGATCTTACACATAATCTAGACTCTAAAACTTTACATAACAGGCTACTCTGCATTTTACTTTAATTTGTGTTCTCTGCTCTAATAACGTTCTCTCCCTGAAAGTATTTGTAGCACTGGAATTTCGTACCTTTTATGGCTGTAATAGCTTTGCAATTCTCAAGGAAGAAAAATCTTGGTTTCCATGGCAATCATCAGGAAGATAAAACAATGAAATCATCCTGACTAAATAACCTCCCCACGCTTCCTCCAGGAGTTGAATTAGCACTGTGTCCATTGATACCTTGCTTCCAAAGTCAACTGGAGTGGCCAGTTCAGATCACAGCAGCAAGTTTGCTGAAGATGGTAAGGCTTTTTGGAGGACTGTCTAAGATAACTCCATAGTATCTGGTCCTTCTAATCGTGTACATAGCTAAAGAGAGACACACACAAAAGCGAAGCTAGACAATCATTAAAATCCTTTGTTTGGAAGCAAAAGGATGGGCTGCAGGTGCTGCCTGGCTGGGTGGAAGCGTAGTGAGGTGAAAAGATTGGCATTTTTATCCAGCAAGCAGCTGCACAGCACTGTGGGGCATGTTTCTATTTACATGAAGATTAGCTTAGTTATTCTAGAAACTTTGGCAGGGGCAACACAGGAGTGAGAAATCCAAGAAAGTCATAACTGTGAAAGAGAAAGATACTTTTAAATATCAGGTAAGAAGCCAAATAGAATTCAAATCAAGTTTTATAGCTTGTGAAACTTAAAACTTTGCTTGGAACACCATCTTTATAGGAATGTACAAACTGAGGAGAAGAGGTCCAGACTCTTTAGACTGAGAAACAGTATTATTGTAAGGCAGGTTCCACAAGAACTAAGTCTTTAAGTTTATAACATACAAGAGCAATATTTGGAATAAGAAATCTGAGCAGTGTTGGTGTTTTGAAGTTTTCTCCTGTTTTTAACAAGGAATGAGTTTTATGTTTATCCTTTTATGACTTTCTGCAATCCCAATAACTTGTTAAAATTGTTAAAATGTTACCAAAATTTACTCTCTTTTTGTTTGGTTGGATTTGTTTTGTTTTATTGTTTGTTTGTTTTTTTTTTGGTTTTGGTGTTGGTTTTTGGAGACAAGATTTCTCTGCGTAGCTTTGGAACATGTCCTGGAACTCGCAGAGACTGTCTCTCTCTGTCTCCCGTGTGTTATGTGGGATTCCCCTCCGTATGCTGTGAATACCATTGGTTAATTTAAAAAAAAAACTGTGTTGGGCCTGTGCAGGGAATAGAGATAGGTGTGTAAAACTAAACTGAATGATGCTGGGAGAAAAAGAGACAGAGTCAGAGAGAAACCATGGAACCACCACCAAAGACAGACGCACTAAAACTTTGCTAGTAGGTCACTTCCTTGTGGTGATGCACAGAATAATAGAGATTGGTTAAATTAAGAAATAAGAGTTAGATAACAAGAAGCTAGAGCTAATGGGCAAAGCAGTGATTTAATTAATACAGTTCCTGTGTGATTATTTTGGGGCTGAGCAGCCAGGAACCAACAAGCAACCTCCCCCCAGCATGAGTGCTGGCATTAAAGGCGTGCGCCACCACTGCCCAACCAAAATTTCCTCATTTATAAAGTGACACAGCACACAGTCTAAAGAAGGTCTCTCAGCAGCATTGGGGCTTTAGGACGCATCAGTAAATGCTTCTTTCACTGTTCGGAAAAGTACAAGTACTTCTGCTAAGAGTCATATATCTGCATCCAAAGAATATAAATAAAATGATCAACATGCTGGCCAGGGATGACAATACTAAAAGAAAGCTATTCTTCTTGAGCTTAGTGAGCCAAATCCTTTATATTTTAAGAAAGAGTTGTACCAGGTATAAACAGTGTCCAGAACAGAGCTTAGGGAAAAAAAAAAAAAAAACTCCAGGATGTTTGTGGTGAACAAAGACAGTCTGACCTCTTCTGAGGCCTGATCTTTATTGAAAAGTGGACCTAAGAAGCAGCACATGGGAGAGATGTTAGCTTTGTGACAGAGGAAAAGGCAGGTGCCCTTTAAAAACTGGGTCCTTCCTCAGAAGATTTCATTTAAAAGTGCGAGCTGAAGGAAAAGCAGAGGCAAGGAGGAACTGAGTAGATACTTGTATGGCCGCCACTCTCCAAGCGGTGGGATCAGAGAGAATGAAGTTTATAAATGAGGAGCACTAATGTCTCATTGAGATTGTCAATTTTATTCAGAGCCTCAGGAAATTTATACTCTGGGGGTTAAGAAAAGTCACGTGAGTAAAGTTCTCGTGAGTTCAAGGCTGTGCAAAATCACAAAGACAAGCCACACGTGACAAAAACATGTTTTTTCCGGAGAGGTATATAAAGCATAATTTAAACATTGAATTGAAAATCCACAGCAAGCAATAATGAGTACTCTGAAGGAAACTCATTCCTATTCAACACACCTGGGGAGAGCAAGAGAGCACATTCCAAGAGCAGTCTTGTGTTTTGACAAGTCTGGCGTCACAAGACTCCTATCTTATTTTCTTGGAGTGCTCTCACAAGCACTCAGAATTCTCCTCCCAAGACTCCAGTTCTGGACTGTGTTCCAACATGTACCATGAGAAGGTACTCAAAATATGTTTCCAAGTGATGGCAGAAGAAAATAACTGATAGGTAAGGCATAACTTCTTTTTTTTTACCTTCTTTTTATTGATTTTTTTTGAATGAGCTCTACATTTTTCTCTGCTCCCCTCCCTTCTATTTTAATTCATTACCTTCTTTTGAGATTGTAGTTATATCATTTCCTCCTTCCCTTTTCACTGTGCAAACCCTCTCAAGGATACCTGTTCAAATTTATGGCCTCTTTTGTCATTAATTGGTGCGTGGCTTCTAAAACATAGCAAGGGTCAGTGAGACGGTTGTTCATCAGGCAAAGACATTTGCTGCCAATCTTGAGAACCTGAGTTTGATGACAGGACCTTAGTGGTAAAAGAAGAGAAATGACTCCCACAAGTTGTCCTCTGACCTCCATACATGCTGCATGGCAAGAGCACATGCACAAATAAATAAGAAAAAAAGGTGAAAATTTAAAAAAAAAAAAAAAGCAATCACAAAACAAGATGGCGGTCTAACAATTGATGATTCTGCAGGACCCTTTTTGCCATTCTGCCTTGGGTGCCCCCAGAGACACTTATTGGATTATATTTGGTGACTGCTTACACCCACAAGACATTTCTTCCCACACCAGCCATTGAGGGATTTTTTCAGGTGTCATGAAGTCATCAGTTCTGTCTTATCTGCTTTGGACACTATGGAACCTCCCTTACTGAAGAATATCTGAAAATATTGTGAGTTTTGTTGAACTACGTGATTTGATTGTATATTTATTCTCCAAATAGGAAAGTAAATGCTGTTTCCTTCTAGTTTTTCATAATATACTCAACTTTCTCACTTTATATTCATTAAATTTGTGCCCTTTAAAAATGTGCCAAAATAATTGTATTTAATATCTTGAGGATTTATTAAATAAAAAAAATTATAGAGCTGTGATGCAACTTTCAAAGCTGTTTCTGTCAAATGGATTCCAACATCCAACACTAATAAAATAGTCCAAAGGAAGATGCTGCAATGCTTAGTTTACACGGCATTTTTCTGTAACTCAGTATTGGTCATTTTCCTAGAAAATTAGGCATAAAGAAACCATCTTTAACAGAGATTGTCACAGATGATTGTCCAGATTTATACGGACAAGAAAAGCATAAATGCATGTGCCCTAAGGAAACATGAAAGGTCTTAAGTGGTTAAGAGCCATTACGTGCAGGAAACAAAGAAAATACACAAACCAAAAAAACTAAATAAATATCTACTGGATGGACATTGGTCACACTGACCTAAGCAGACTCTTGAAACCCAGTGTTTTCTTCCAAGTATCTCAGACAACTTAGCCCTGTGTCACTGTGACCCAACTGGTATCCCTTAGTATAGCCAGTGTTGCTTTAAGGCAGGAAGAAGATATGAGTATGTGTCTGTGCCACAGAATAAAATGTAGCCTACACTTGAAAGGCAAACACAAGTTTTTAAATGTGCTGTAATACTGGGAACATTGCCCTGTTAATTGTATACCTATAAGTCATGGCCAGCTCTAAAGAATAGTATCATGTCTATCAAGTAACTCAGAGTCCCATAATACTCTGCTCTCCGTTATGACCTCTCCTTCATTTCCTAAACTGTCATCTGTTTCTTCTTTTCCATTATATAAAGGTTCCTTCTTAGTTCAACCTTAATAACCCAATACACTAGTTTTATTTTCAACTGATCTTTCTTACCCCAGTCCTGTGTCTTATGTACCAGTGCTACTGATCTCTTTCCAGCCCTCTGCAGAATTACTTTCTACTATATACGTCTGTTTGTGTTTACCCATAATGACTTAAAGTGCATCTATCTTGGCAAATAAAGGTTGTTTTATAATAATTCAAAAGATTATTAATGTCTATATATTCTCTCTGTCCAGTATGAAATAACCATAAGAAAAAACTATCTTGCCTATAAACATTAGGTGACCAAATGTCATTGAACTGATTTTTTTGTTCAAAACGTGAGCAATGAAATTAATTTGTCACTGTCTCACTTGCTCGCTCACTCTCCAATCCTTCTACCAATGAGTTTACATCTCTCATCTCTAGACTGTAATTTTTCAAATAGTCATGTTCCCATAATTAAACATATTTTGTAAAAATTTGCTATTATTAGAAAACCAATGTCACAGTGATAATCCGGTGATAGAAACTGCATAATGAGACTTGACCATCTGACAACATTAGGGCCATCTTCAGGAAACTAAAGCTTTCCTGTTTGTTAAAGGACACGGTAACGTGAAAACAAAAGATGAGTTTTACCCATCAAGTAAGTCCTGCTGACATTCTAAACACCAAATGGAATGAAGCACATAACTCTAGATTTTCAATATTCTCTTGACCTTTGCTGCTCAACGTGTACACACTCCAGCAGCATAAGCACCATCTCAGAATTCAGAATTTGTAAGAAATAAAGGCTCTCAACTCTGGCCAGGGATACAAGTGGGCTAACTGAAGATCTCCCTTCTTTTCTACAAATCCAGTCCCCCAAACTCACCTTGGCTCTGTAGTAAACCTGCTGTGGTCTTGCCGCCTCCCGCCCCATTCCAGTGGATCACAGAGATCTTCCCCTCTAAACTTCTGCACCCCTATTCATTCTATTGTCTCAGTTCCCAACTCCAATATGAGTTCCTGGGAAATCTATGGCCCACTCCTGCCCGGGAAGTTGTTAGCTTAATTACAGCTCTTTACCTCTCTCCCTCCTTTCTTCTAAATCTAATCCTTCTGTCTCACCCCACATCTCACCCAAGCAGATCATTTGTTGGGCCCTTCAGCTCCTTTCTGTACACAGTTCTAATGTTCATACTTCGTATATATCCTCTTCTCCAACCTTCCTCATCACTCATCCTGACCCCCAAACCCCAACTCTAACAGGAATTTTCTGAGAACCCACTATCCAAGCCTGCCAGGGAAGTGAGTAGGTCAGCATAGAAGGTAAGGAACCTTCAGATCTTTCTTCTCCCTCCTCTCCTCTCAAAGGCATGCATCATCCCCAGTTCTGCAGGTGACTACATGTTGTGGCCTCTCTTTACTCTCTTCCACCATTCCCAGGGTACTGAGCAGATCCTACAGGAAAACCTAGTTTTCTTCCTTCCTGTGGATCCCCTCTATCCTTACCATCCTAGTCCATCTTGATGGCTATGTGTAAGCTCCCAATACATAGGAACACATTTTACCAGAACCCCCAGAAGTCACACGCAGCAATATCCCAGAATTCCCTATCATGCAACACACAGTCATCACACTCCCCTAAGAACTATCGAGAGCAACAGAAATCAAGGAACAAAGCACCTACCAAGCAAAGACAGAACTAGATATCAGCACCAAGAACTACGATCACCCCAAACCTGCCTAGACACCATTATAAAAGCACAATCAGTAAGAGCTAGGACAATATGTCTCCACTAGAGCTCAGAAACCATACCACAATAGGCCCTGATAACTAAAACATAGCAGAAGCACAAAACCAAGACCTTAAAATAGTGTTTATGAGTATTATAGAGGTCTTCAAAGAATAAATCACACAAAGAAATCTATGAAAACCCAAAGAATAAAAGGCAATGAATAAAATAGTTCAAGGCCTAAAAGTGAAAAATGAATCAGTGAAGAAACAGATACAGATGAATATCTGGGAAAGAAAAATTGAGGAACTTGACAAGAACCTCATAGGCAAGCCTCGCCAACAGAATACAGGAACTAGAAGACAGAATCTCAGGTGTTGAAGACACAATAGAAGAAGTGGACACCTTGAACAAAAAAAAATGTTAACTCCTAGCACATAACATTGATGAAATCTGAGAGTCTGTGAAAAAATATCTAGGATTTAGGATAATAGAAAAAGGAGAAACCCATGTTGAAGGGACAGAAAATATCTTCAATAAAATCATAGAAGAAAACTTTCCTAACCTAAAGAAGAAGATGCTTATCAAGGTACAAGAAGATTACAGAACACCAGATGGACTGGGCCAGAAAACCACATCCAGGAAAACACTGGAATAGTCCCAACCCACCAAATCAAAAGAGGGGCAAATACAAACAATACATATGTATACATGCCCACACATAAACACATACACACATATACACACATATACATAAAGACACAGACTAATAAAATGAGTGCATAAGCAAGATTCATCCTTCTACTACATCCTTCTACTTCATTCAGGAAGCACACCTTAACTTCAAGGATAGACATAACCTCAAGGTAAAAGAACGGGAAAAGATATTCCAAGGAAATAAACCTAAGAAACAAACTTGTGTAGCCATTTGAATATCTGACAAATACACTTCAAACCAAACCTAATCAGAAGAGTTATGGAAAGACACTACATACTCATCAAAGGAAAACTTCACCAACAGGACACAGCAAGTCTAAACATACTATGTACCATACATAAGTACACCCAAGTTCATAAATGAACACTATTACCGCTTCAATCAGTTATCGGTCCTCACATACTGATAGTGGAAGACATCAATAGTCCAATCACTCCAACGACAGATCTTCTTAACAAAAAGCAAAATTAAACTTAAAAAGAGAAAGAGAGAAATGCTGGACATTGCTAAAGTTATAAACCAAATGAACTGAACAGGTATTTACAGAACATTCCACCCAAACACTTGAGTTTTGTTCATGACACTAGATATAGATATATTTGTATAGCTTCTTCTAAGCACCTCATAGAATTTTGTCCAAATTGACCATACTCAAACACAAAGTAAATCTCAACACATACAAGAAAATTGAAACAATACTCCATACACTATGTGACCACTAAAGTTTAAAGCTGGATATCAAAAACAATAGATAGCTTTTGAACTCATGGAAATTAAACAACTCACTACTGTTAGTAAAATGGGCACCCTAACAAAGTCAATATACAAATTTAATGCAGTACTAATGAAAATTCGTACATAGTTCCTCATAGAATACGAAAGGACAATGTTTAGCTTCATACAGAAACACAAAACATAGCACAGCTATAAGAATAGTGAACAATAAAAGAACTACATTAGATGTCACCATCCTCAATTTAATTTGTATTGCAGAGCTATAATAATAAAAACTACATGGTATTGGTTATAAGAAAGCATGTTGATCAATGGTATCAAATTGATCAAATCCACATATGTATGAATACCTAATTTTTCATTTATAAATGACAGAAATGCACTTTGGAAAGACAGTATCTTTAACAAATGATTCTGGTCAAAATGGGCAAATCCATGTTGAATCCAAATAGATCTATACTTACCCCCTGCACAAAACTCAACTCCAAATGGATCAAAGATCTTAACATAAACCAGATAAACTAAACCGGAGAGAAGACGAAGTGGGGATAGCTTTGAGCTCATTGACACTGGAAAAGACTTTCTGTACCAAACAACAATAGCACAGACACAAAGATCAACAGCGATTAAATGAACCTCATGAAACATAACAGGATCTATACTGTAAATAATATCACCATTAGAACAATGCAACAGACAACAGGATAGACACTATTTTTATCAATTCCACATCCAATAGAGAGGTCTTATATGCAAAATATATGAAGAACTCAATATACTAAATATCAGGAAAACAAACCAAAATATGAGATATAGACCTAAACTGAAAATTCTCTAAAAGAAAACTCAAATGACCTGAAAGTTCTTAAAGAAATACTCAACATCCTTAGTCATGAGAAAAATGCAAATCAAAACTACTTTTTGATTTTACAAAAAATCAGCTGTCAGAATGACTAAAATGGCTAAAATCAACAGAACAAGCAAAAATTCATGCTTCTGAGAATGTGGAGAAGGAAAAATAATCCTCCATTGCTGGTGGGAGTAAAGATGGAAATAAATTTGGTAGTTCTTTAGAAAGTTGGGAATAAATCTATCTTAAAAATCCACCCAGGATTATTATTATGCCCACTCAAGATTATACCCAAAGTAAGGGCCTGGGAGTAGGGACACACATGGACCTTTGTAGATCAGGGAGACAGAACAGATAATAATGGTGTATAGCTGAAGGAGGATGCCTGGAAAAGGAGGATCAGTTGAGGATGGAAAAAAGGTGGAGGATGAGCGAGGTAATATGGGAAGAGACTGATGTGGGATGCCCTTTTGTATGCTGTGAATTTGTTTTGTTGCCTTTGGTTAATAAAGACAGTGCTTTGACCTATGGCACGGCAGAATGTATCAAGGCAGGAAATCTAAGCAGAGATAGAGGAGGAAAGAAGTCAGAGTCAGGGAGATGCCAACAAGCTACTGAGGAAACCAGACATGTAGAAAATTAGGTAACACCACGGCCACATGGCAATACATAGATGAAAGAACTGAGTTGTTTTAAGATGTAATAGATAGCTAGAAATAAACCTGAGTCGTTGACCAAACAGTGTTGTAAAATTGATGTAGTTTCTGTGTGATTATTTGGACCTGGGAGGCTGGGAACAAGAATGCAATCTCCATTACAAGAGACTGTATAATTAAGGATCACTTGAGGGTTATTAATGGAAATGTCATACAGTAGGAACTTCCTGATATATATAGAAATAAAAAGATAATATAAATGAAATCCCTTCCAAACAAATGGGAGAGACAGATCCCTAACTGGACATCTCCATCACATGAAAATTCTAGTACTGGGATTGGGTTTCATCTAATTGAAGTGTTGGCCAAAGGTATCCCATAGAAACCCTCAAACAACCTAGGCTGTTGCCAAGGTTATATAGGTTGCTTTCTATAAACCAATAGCAAGATTGCATAGCTGAAGACAACATCTACACAACTCATTGAACATGGAAAAGTCAGAGCTGGTATCTACATAGAACCTTCACCCCTTTGTTGTAACAATTTTTTGTACAAGAATGTACTCTGCACACTATCAAAGGAGAAATATAAACACCAAACCAACCACAAACCATATGGCACCATGGTGTCCTGGAGGCAAGATATGCTAATTCAGTGATGACGCAAAGGTTGTGTAAGTAACCAAATAATATGTGATTTAATTTAAATTGAGAATTTAAATTTAAAATGAGATGGAACCCATGCCCAACACTGCTTGGGTCATCAAGAGTCTGGGTCAAGATAGCCTAAGTTCCTAGACTAAAACCAAATACTACTGGTCCAAAGATAGTTAGAACAATGGAAAATAGATAGATAGATGATAGATAGATAGATAGACAGACAGACAGACAGACAGACAGATAGATAGATACATGATAGATGGATGGATAGATAGATAGATGATAAATAGATAGATGATAGATGGATGGATGGATGGATGGGTGGGTGGGTAGGTGGATGGATGGATAGATGGATAGATAGATAGATAGATAGATAGATAGATAGATAGATAGATAGATAGATAGATAAATAGATAGATGATAGCTGGATGGATAGGTAGATAGGTAGGTAGATAGATAGATAGATATACATCATCATAGAAGGTTCACAAATGTGAACAAACATGGAGACCAACAACCAGACAGAATGCAAAATGAGAGATCTTGGAACACTTAGCCCGCCCTAAGCAGAATGTCTCAATCAAATCCTTCCCCTTAGGGATCAGGGAACCCAGCAGAAGAAGAGGTAAAAAAGAATGTAATAGCCAGAGGGGACAGAGAACACCAAGAAAACAAGGGCTTCTAAATCAACAAGATCAACACATACATGTACTCACAAAGACTGAGGCAGCATGCATAAAACCTACATGGATCCAAGCCAGATGGGGTCCTAGAAATACAAGGAGAAGTAGACACATTCCCTCATCCCTAACCCAGAGCAATCTCCAATGGATAGCCACTTGCAAATGAAAATTTAGTTTCATTCCAGAGAGACTAGGGAAACAAAGTACTCCTAAAAGCAGGCTGCATGCCCAGAAGTAGATGACCAACAGAAAATGAAACCAACAGCATCTTCAGAGGGTTCTTGCTTCATAATGTTATGTCACAAATTTTCCTTTTCAAGAAATATTTTTTCGTATTTCTTTTCTTCTCTCCTTTTATCCCACAGGTTCTTTGTGTATCCACTATGGCTTCCAGTTCAGTTTTTCATAGGAGTCCTAGACCTGAGTGTGAGAATGAATGGGGCTTTGTTTCTTGTGCCTTCCCTTGGGTCTTTCCCTTCTGTTTGCCTTAATTCTGTTGCTAGTTTTTGTTTTACCGTATTATATTTTATTTCATTATTATTCTTTATAAACCTTCTCTTTTTTTGTAATGAGAGTCAGAAAGGGAATAGGTCCTGATGGGAGGGGAGGAGCTAAGACACTGGGAAGAGTATAGACAGAGGAAACCATAATCATAATATATTATATGACGAAAGATTCTGTGTTCTATAAAAGGAAAAACAAACAAAAATATGAGAGAAAAGCTGTCAAATACCCCTAATCTTTCCAAATCAGAATCTTCCCTTTTATAATATCAACAAATAATTTGCATATAAATACATTTTTGAGAAGCACTGGGTGAGATCAAAAGATTCCTGCTTCACTATATCTCTATGTTCCTAAACATAACAAGAATTCTAGAGTATTCCAAAAGTCTTAGTTTATTCAGAAGTCCCTATTGTCCAGGACTAGTTTTTCTTATTTTCCTAAAACAGGCCCATTATCCACAGATATCCCTTGGACACCAATTCTGCCAGTGATGGGAAGGAGTGAAGGGAGAATGAGGTCATGGCATCCTTGTCCAAAAGGAGGATGAAAAATACACAGCAGTTTTTCAGGCACAGTGTGACACAACTGCAGGGGACTGGCCATTAACATGAGGGTTCTTGAAGTTGTGCACAGCAACAGCAAACACGTTGTAATTTACTTTTACAGTCCCTGGAATAGCACAACAGCACATGGCTTGGAATCAAACAGGACTGTATTTAAACTCCCAGTTATTTGGGCATGCTTTATATGCTTTCTCTTATGAAGTAAATTAATACAGTGCACTGAGTCAAACAATGTTTGCTTGGTTAAGAAATGTTACCAAGATAACATAAAAATGAGCAAGAACTTTACTATTAGCATGAAATGAAATCAGATATCTCAACTTCATATATTTTTTGCTCAACTATTATTTATACCCAAAACAATGCATTTAAAAGTCATTAAAAGTCATAGAAGACTTTCTTTTTCAAATAAATTTAGAAACTAGTAAGACCACAGGGATTTTGTGTGCAAAATGTGTATTATATGGGGAGAGGGGTAAAAACTGCCAATGGATACTCAGGTAATATTGTGAGTCAGTTGGAATATGTTTGTCTATCTTTCATCTTAGTCCTATTCCTTTTTGTCCAAAAATAACTTATTTGCTTCATGACATGTAGCTCATTTAGCTCTGGTATTTCACTTTAGTTTAAACATGCCCATCTAGGAACCAAGTAACGTCAGAAATTACTGTAAAGATAATCCAAGAACATCTGGAGTTCCACACTTGCTTGAATAAGATCATGTGTGGATCTTATGTACAAGGGCTCTGTGCCCTCGTGTGCATTGCCTTTTCCTGTTCTAGTTTTTATGGCTATCTGAATTCTTTTTTTTCTCTTTGAGTGTCTGTGTATGCACTGTGCACATGTGTGCATGGTATATACTCTTATATGCACTTGTGTGTGAAAAGTCACACATTCTTGTTTCTTATGTGGAGGCCAGAGATGGTCTAACTTGGAAAACTTCATTTCTGCCTTAACTAATGAATATATCAGAACCTACCAATATGGTTTAGTAGAGTCTTAACTGCTAAAGCTAGTTCTCAATCTGGGAATCGAACTACCCTTTCCTGGTGTTCACCACTGGAAACAATGTAATGTGATTGCATTACAAATCTTAATAGCACTAAATTGCAGCTATTAAGTGGCAACGAAATAGTTTTATGGTTTGGGGTCAACACAACATGAGGAACTGTATGAAAGGCTCTCAGCATTAGGAAGATTGAGAACAACTGACCTAGAGGGAGAAGAAAAGATCTGTTTTTCTATTTTGTTACAGTGGACTTCCAGGCTTCACTCTTTGCTTCTGAAGGTCAGTCAAGTAAGTATTTGGCACTTCAGCAGGAGTAAGTACATTGAATCCAGCATTAGTTATTCCAATTCTTGTATAACCAACTTCATCATGTGCATATCTAGAAGCATCAAAAATAGGCTGCCTTATCCCTATCCCAGAAGGAAGGCTAAGTATAGGAAGAGGTGAGCGAGGCACCTGGAACTCATATTTTAAGAGCTAATCTTCCAAGCTCTCTCTATCTCTTATCAAGGCTGTATGCTTCTCATGCAGACCTGATTTCACTGTGGTAAGCCCGCCAGTGCTGAAAATTCAGTGGTATCTGTGGGTTGACTTTAAAAAAAAACTCATTTATTTCTTTATTGGTATATGAATGCATACTTCTGGGCACATCCCATGGTGCCTATGTGGAGGAAAGAGGACAATATGTAATAGTTGGGTCTCCTTCCACCCACATAAAAAGTCAGGCATGGCTGAGTGCATCTGCAAACCCACAGCTGGGGGAAGAGTGTAGACACAGGTGGATTGCTGCTGTGGCTGCCAACTTAGCTAAAATAAACAGTAAGCTCCAAGTTCGAAGAGAAGCCCTGTTTCAATGGATTTAGGCAAAGCACGACAGAGGATGGCACCCAATACCCTCCACTGGCCTCCAGACAGGTGCACTAGCACACGGACCCGTGCATTCACATATACATGCACACGTGAACCACACTCACGTCCAAAAGATATTCTTCACTAGATTCTTCTTTATATAGTGAAGCATATCAGTAAATGTCTTCCCAAAGAAGTCTTAAGGAGAGAAATAATATGAATGTTTCATATTTACATATTCAAAGTACATTTATGTATATAAATGTACATATAAGTACATTTATGAAAAATACGCATTCCACGGTGTTTGGTGTCCTGACTTGCATTTGTAATTACTATCAAGGTGTCATGGATCTACTGCATTAAAAAAAAAAACAAACCATTTGCTACTGAATATTTTATCTACTCAATGATGGGCCCTCAAAATAGATCAAATAGTAGAAATGCACATATATATATACAGCCTATTAATCTGCTGTGCACTTGCAATTGTTTATTTAAAGACACTATATTAATCAGAGAAAAAGGAAGGCTTTAGCAATTACTTAATCAGCTACATGGTTTGCACTGAAACATCATCACGGAGTAGGAGAATACACTGTCAGTGAGCACCTGCTTTCGCTCTCTCACACATTGTGTGGGGGAGTTAAAACAGTTTGTTTTTGGAAGATAATTGGAGCAAAAAGCTGAAGCACATAAATAAGCATCACTTGTCATATGCTTTGAAGAACATAATAATTAATAGGTAAGTGACAACATCAATAGCGTGTTTTCCATAGTATCTTAATCATGTGATTGACTAACTAGTTCCATAAATCCGAAAGTATTTCTTGAATGTCTTATTCTTGCCAAAGGTTGTTCTAGACATGAGGATACACTACATATAAAAATTAGTGAAGATCTTACTCTGAGAGATCTTTCAAGAAAATGTTACAGTTTCCTTTCAGCTACTTAGGAGTGATTTAACAGGAGAGTAATTTTAAAATATTTACAGACAACGATTATTCTTAAAATTATAAAACAAACACACAAAGACAATGAAAAAGCCTTGGAATTTCTGTGGGTTTACACTTTGATCTACCCTCTATCATTCAATGTCCTTCAGCTTAACCAGCTATTTATCACAAACAGTCTGGGTTTGGATATGTATCCCTCTGTTCAACTTATTAATTCCTTAAAGTAAGCCAAGTCCTGTTGTAAAAATACTTTCTGTACATACCATATTACTCTTGCAAAGAACCTTATTAATGACACCATTTACCTATTTCTATATTATCTATGTCCCCTGGTACAAGTCCATGAGATTTTAGGTAGTGGCTGACTCCATTGTCTATGCAGTATCTGGCATGCTATTAATCCCAATGTGTTCCTTAACAGATACTTTAATTGAGTGAATGAAAAAGTATGTCACCGGACTCCTTAATATATCCTTAATACACCTGGAGGTCTTAATAATGTAAACTTGCCTTCACAAATCTACATGCCTGTGTCCTTTCCTTTCCTCCTTCTACTTCCCAGTACACCATACCCCCATCACTCTCTCTCTCTCTCTCTCTCTCTCACACACACACACACACACACACACACACACACACACCAAAAATTGTACTCTGAAAAAAATTCTTAAAATCACTTAATTACATTATGAATTCATATGTAAGCCTTAATATTTACAATTAAATAGAGGAAAATATCACTTAAAACAAAATCCAGTTTTCTACTTCACTAAATCTTAGATGTAGAGATTGAAAGGTATGCTTGGAAAGCTTTCATATTTTGCTTTTATTGTCTAGGAAGTGAGAGAGAGCGCAGAAGGAAAGCTACCAGCTTAACTACCATTAAGTCATCTCTGGAGATGATGACTGTGCCTACATTGTCATATGCTTTTTCCTTTTTTGGTTGTATTTATTTTCTTATTACATTAGATGCATGTATTAAGCATGCATTTTTAGAAGTTTCTGATGCGGCACGAGGGTTAAAATAATGTGTTTAAGTGTTGTTGTCAAATGCCTGGTTTCACACCGAATTCGACCACCCTAGCTGCTCTATGATGCTTGAGCTGTGTGCAACCCTCATTGTTTATCATTTGTAAAATGTGAGAAATAATGTCCTATAATATTTTGACTATAGCTCCCCAACATATGATAAACCTTCAATTACTACTCCCTGAAGATTACAGTATCTTCACCAAACTGTGCAGGGGAAGCTAGATATCCATGAACAGATACTGCTCACTCTACACAGAAACTGTTCCACATCGATTCAATAGCCCAGTGTAAGACCCAATCCTTAGAAACTTCTAGAAGAAAAAAAATACTTTTTTTCAAAATATAGGTGTCCTAAGGGTTTTTTTTTATTAGAACACCAGTTGTTCAAATAAAACCAACTATTAACAAACAAGACCACAATGAAATTAAAAGGGTCTGTGAACCAAAAAAATCCTGTGAGTTGAGTAAGGAAACCACTCAGAATTTTGTCAACTCTACAACGGAAAGAGGAGAGAGAACAAAACTCTTAATATTTATGTCATCAGCTACATGGTTTCAGCTTTTTATGGCATGAAACCCTTGACAATAAATCAGTAATTTCTCAGAAAAGAAATCTGAGGATAGGAAAGAAAACGCTTTGTCAGTGCCTACACGGAGTCAGAGACCACCTTTTCCTTTGTGTCTGCGGCTGTTTTCAGTTCCACTCAGACTTTGTATGTTGGCTAAGGAAAATAAACCAGTGCCTCCTTAAGACAGCAAAGATAATAACTAATACCTATGTCGGCTGTTCCAGCCTGGCCTCGTCGCCAGCGTTGGCTCCTTCGGGATCAGATCTGAACACCTAGGTGGCGGGCTGCGTTCCCGCCACCTAGCTAGCTTTACCCAAAATAATTACACGGAAACTGTATTCTTTTAAACACTGCCTGGCCCGTTACCTCCAGCCACTTATTGGCTAACTCTCACATATTAATTAACCCATTTTTAATAATGTGTGTAGCATCACGAGTTCGTGGCTTACCGGGAAGATTCTAACCCACATCTATCTTGGAGAGGAGAGCCATGGCGTCAGCCCATCTCTGCTTTCTTTCTCCCACAGTTCTGCTCTGTCTTCCCCGCCTACCTATGTTTTGACCTATC